>NC_048896.1:64699851-64999851 GCF_011077185.1 Oxyura jamaicensis
TCTCTCCTCCATCTCTCCTCCATCTCTCCTCCATCTCTCCTCCATCTGCTGGCCGAGCAGCCCTTCGCGGAAGGGTTGCTGCACCTGACTGCTGTTGCACCTGACTGCTGTGCAGGAGCGGTCATTCCCACAGCCTGCTCTGTACCCCTGCTGTTCCTGGCCTGCGGCTAGATTGCAAATGTGCAATGTAGCTCTCTGTGAGTACCTAAAACAATGCTAAATTCAGTATTTCTTTCTATAAAGCGAACTGCAAGGGAGGAAATTATTTTGAACTGGGTGCTAATTGAGTTACATTTGATAGATTGACCCTAGAATCCAGTCCTATTCTGTGACACGTGGGAGAAGTGACTCGTCTCTTACCATGATAGAGAACTTAGCTTTGTCTGGCAGCTCCTGCCTAATCCGTATAAGACCAGGGAAAGTCATTTTAAAGTGCTGTGCCTGGCATTTCTGCTGAGCTCCGCATGTGAGCGCGGCTCTGCCGGTATGTTGTTTGTGGCACTTAAAACACCCCACTCCTGGGGGCACGTCCCCTCTCGGTGTGTGCCTCAGCACACTTCAGATGGGTTCAGCTGTTTGGTTTGGATAAGCATCAGAGAGTTTGTGTCCTAATTGGGAAAACTTGATTTCTAGAAATTATGTGGGAAACCTTGTGAGAGGCAGTGCCCTCATGTGCTTGCTGATACTTGCCAGTTTGACCTGTCATTGATTCTGGAAGAGTGTTTCTGAGATACCAGAGACACCTTTCCAAAATATCCCCCAGGTTTTGGCAAATTCCATGTATGTCCCAATAAGTGATCCTGCAGTTCCCACTATATTTGGAATAGGAGGTTTTGGAGATAAATTTAATCATCTTGCTGGGAAATAGTTATCTCTCACCAACTTCTACCTTATCATATAATTTCTGTTCTTAGTCTTACAAAAATACTTTCTGACAGATATGCTGTGTGGTTTAAGGTCAGTCACTTGCTGGGTCTGTCTGTAGTGCACATCACAATAAAAACGGTACGTGCCTCCATGTAGAAATAGCACCCATAGTGTATACTAACCTGATAATGAGTTGTAACCCTTTGATTGAATTTATAAGCTGTCAGAGAATGTGACAGGACTTAGGAATTCATCAAAAGAACATAATTTGCCATGGAATGATTTTGTAGCTTCCAGTGCAGCTAGAGAATCTTGTTAACTGTCACTGAAATCTTTTTCCTTAACTTGAAATTACCGTGAGCGTGCTCTTTTATTAGGCAGTAATACGTTGGGAAACTCTACCATCTTTGGATGGAGGTTTCAGCCTACATTGCATGTGGTGTTTATGAACAGTAAATCTTCCAGAGGAGCCAATGGCAGTTGAATTCCTCTCTCCCGTTCTGTCAGCAGCAGATATTTTCATGTCATCTTTAGGTCACTGCCCCAGGTTTCTAACTTTTCCTTGCTTCAGGCTCTGTGCTTCATGAGAAGCTCAAATGACTACCTAAGGCTAGATGCTGTCTCTCCGGTGTTAGCCGGCACCTGCTGAGTGTGTGGCTGCTTTGGTTCATACTTCGCAGCTGCCAGATTGTTGTTGATTTTCGTCGCATTTCCCATCGTCAGAGTTTAACTCTTTCCACAGACCTAAAGAAATGTGCCAAAAATAGATCAGAAATGTCTAATAGTTCCATCTCATGTTTGTTATGCGCTGTCATGACTTTATTACATAAACTTTTTTTCCCCGTTGTTAAAACAATCATCTTGAATAACTTTTTCTTAATTAAGGATGACTTACTTGGTATGGTTAGTGATATTTCTTGTTTAATAAATAGTCTGTAGACACTTCAGGGATATGTTTTCAACCGTTAGCTGTTTAAGAAATTGCTAATAATGATCACATGCCTGTGCACGTCTGGAAGCTGGTGTGCAGTCCAGAACAGCCCAGGGAATAGGGAGCTAACATTTGCGACTAGAAATGGACCCTCAAAGCATGCACACAGACACTCTCATGTCAGTGAACTTGCATGGAAAGCTGAAGTGAGGGTGTCCACATGAACAGCTCAGAAGAGACCTGATATTTCCACGGAGTGATTCATCTCATCTTAGAAGAGGTTCCAAAGATAGCTCAGATGAATCACCCTCTGGCAGTTCTTTGCCATAAAAAAAAGCTTGTGGCGATTAGTTGAAGACCCGACCTATTTTTTTAACTGCATCATAAGAGCATATTTGTGGGTTCTCAGATGGAATGAGGATCTGGGGGCAAAGCCGCTACTCTGAGAAGTTAAAGCTCAGTTGGTCACAAAAGCCCTGAAACCACCTAAGCCTATGAGCAGCTGGGCCCGGAGCCTTTGGCAGGCGCTCCGTGACGAGCCCGGTGATGTACCTCTGAGGGGAAGCTGTAGGCAGCAGTGAACGAGCTTCCTGGTGTCGGAGGTACGTGTGGAGGTTAGCAAGGCACTGAGCACTTGTTGTGCTCTGCAGATAACTGGTGCTTGGTGACTCTTCCTGGAGGAAAGCTGCACTTGAATGAGAAAACTCAGAGACATTTAAAGGACTGAGGAGTTGAGCTGATAATTCATGAAGCGGCGCTGCTTCTGTCTGAGTTTGCATTGAGTTGATAGCCCAAAATAGTGCTAGGAAGCATGGTGCTCCTGGAGACATTTGATTTCAGAGGAGCTGAGGAACAAATGTCCTGAGCTGCTAACTAAAACCTCCTGCTGCTTTAGATAACCGAGAGGGTGATATGCAGAGGCATAACTCTCTGCTAGCTCTTCTGTGTGTGTCAATTAGCCCTCAAGTTTCATTGAGTAACTTACTCTTGTTTTGTTTTCTGAACTGCAAGAACATGGCTTTGCATTATTAAACAAGTGCATTATGATGAAGTGATGTGTATGCATAATACATACTTGCTCAGTTAGCATATCTGTATCCTTTGGGTTGTGTATACATGCCACCACGAGCTATTATTTTTATCTGTGATCTAATTAGAGGACAGATAATAGAGGAAATAACTAGTTGCTCTGTGTAGAAATGAAGTACTTAACAGTTAAGCATAATTCAGTGCAAACTGGAAAGCACCATGCTCAGAACCTGGGGGAGAGCATGTGCAGTTTCCACTGGAGAAGTGAAGCTGCTTCTCCCTCAAAGTTGTTGGAAACGCGGTATCTTTACTGCCAGATGTTAACAAAATCGTTGCCCTGTAAAATTAGAAGAACATTTCTGTGTAGCAAAACAGTTCTGTTATCTAAGAACAAACAGTGTTTTCTTGCCTGTGTGGAGCAATGACCCCAGCTGCTGCATGAGACAGAACTACAAGACAGATCGATATGTGGCTGAGCACCAGCAATTTCACTGTCCTGGGGTACCGGACAGTTGCCTGCTGAGCAATGCTCTTCTTTTTGGCTTGCTTTCCAAAGCAGATACACAATAATTTATCTGTTCAACTTCATTTTTGTGATGTGCTAGTCCCCACTGCCCTTCTGTTTTGCATACAGCAGCATGTTTAGAGGGATAAAAGAGCGCCTAGATTTGTAGCTGCTGAAGGCTCAGGGTAGTCCATGTTTAGGAGGAACAGGGCGCTTAATGTGCACGTGCTGAGAGCAGAGGTGAGCACGTGCTTCAAGTGTTGTTCCTGTTAAGACTCTGAGGAAGACAGAGGTGTGGTATCTGGGCATCCTGGCTTGCACGCTGAAGTTCATGTGCCCATGGCTAAAGTTAAGCCCCCCGGTCCCTGGGTGGTGTATGCTTAAGAACTTTTATTCTGGTATCGAGCCTTCCTTTCTTAAAATCATGACAAGTTTTAACTTCCTTCAAGGTCAGATGCCAAACAAGTAAGTGCTGAGGAACTGACCTTTCAAAATAATCCATTTCAAGTTGGTTCCTTGCACTTGAGCGCAGTTCATGATGTGAGGCTGAAAAGCAAAGAAAGCACTTGGTAGCACAGGGCAGCCACCTCTCCAGCAGCAGCAGCTCTAGGATTTTGCTTTTTGCCAAAGCAGAGCCTTCACAGTCTACTTGCAAGGCATCTTTCTATATTGGTCACTATGTCTAGACCAGCAAATGCACGTGTGGGTTGTTTCCTCTCTCTTTGGTACGTACCTACAGAGAGTTTCTCCATATGTGGCTGATCTCTCTGTTTATTTTAAAGTTACACAATGGTCATTTTGGGTGTCCAGCTTGAAAGAAGGTTGTTATTGTCAAATGATAGGAGTGCAGTAAGTTGTCTTTAAGGTGTGTCATGAAAGTCAGAGAAAATTGTAAGCTGGCTGTCATTTGTATTCTCTCAGGATAAATCAGCTATGGCAGCACAGAAGGGACCCATTAAATCTCTTGCCACTGATGCTTGTCTCCCCAGGAAACAATAAAAAAAAGTCAGAATTGGGATGGGGGAATTAACAAAGATGGATATAGTCTAATTAATTTGTCCAAAGAATAAGGCTTTGACAGTCTGATTTTATATCCTCTGTGTTTCCAAATTTTCCCTAAAAAGCCACAATGTTTTAATGTTTTTAACTGTTTATGGAATTTGGCAAGACTCTTTGCTTTAATCTGTACTTTCCTGAACTCATTATTTCATAGGATGGCTCTTTATGGTACAAGTTTTGCAAGTGATGATGCACAAGTGGGTCCCCCAACACATTTTCTGTAACTTCATCAATACTGGGTACCTCTCAAATCCTAGCAGAAAGGATGGATGTAGAGGAGCGGATTTCTTGTGGCCAGACTCTGCTTTTTGTTTAGTTATATCTTCCACGTCTTGATGCAAAAACACCCATGTGAAATTCCACTACAAGAGGCAAGGACTGAGAAGCTTTTTTGAAAAGTGATATTGAATGCAACTTTTGCGGTTCCATCCAATTATTTCACTGCTTCCCTGCGCTGATAATAGTTTGTTAAGACCACGTAATATTGTAACATGTGTTTTGTCAGCATTAGAAAATTTCACGTTAGTGCCAGGGTGTGTATTTACAACCATCTGCACTGAAGCTGTTTATTCTCTTTACAAGTTTGACTTGCATCCTGGAAATCTGTCCTTTCTTTCCTATCTGATTCTGTGAGTTCATTTCCAATATTGACTGTACAGGCAGAATAATGCGATTTCATCAAAACATGGCTGAGAAAGAGGTAGAACAGTGTTTTTTGTTGTTGCAGTTTCACAGAACTTGAACATAAATAAGTGGATTCACTAATGGATGCAAAAAACGTTAACCAACAGCTCTGAAAAAAGCTGAAAGTCACAACAATAGAACAGCAAACATGACAGTTCAGACGGCATTTTATATCACAAGGATGATGACAACATTGAAAAATTCTTTCTGGAAGGCTGCAAGCTATCCTCAGCAGTGCGAAGCAAGCATGCCTCTGACTTCCACGTGGCACTGATTAACCAGGGAGGCAGCGATGTGTGCCGCTGCTCAGGGGCTGGCGGAGTGCAGAGCTGTGGAGGGGTCGACACGATGTGATGGCCTTTCAGTGCAGCCTGTAAACAAAATGTTCTGGGCGGTGTGCCTTGAGCAAGAAGAGAGATGAGATTTTTAAGTGGGAATGGCACGAGGTCAGGGGGGAATGCAAAAGTTGACTGCACTGGCACCAGCGTCTTAGTTACAGGAAAGGGAAGGAGGAACAGATGTGGCAGACTAAGTGGGATCTGTGTCTGAGGATAAGGTGGCTAACAGAGAAATCCACCTGAAGCAGAGGCGAATTTTAAACTGCAAATAAAGAAAGAGCAGCAAAAGTAGGGGAGAGAGGCAGAGTGAGATGCGTGCCTGAAAAGATAAAGTACTCTGGAAAAATAAGAGCTCTTAAATGTACGAGGGATGGCTTGAATTCACTGCTTTCTTTTCCCTCATTACTTACATTTTTCAGCATAGTTATGACCGCTGATGAGCAAGCATCACAGCTTGTTGCTGAGGTATCTATGCAATAATTATGTTAGCACAAGACTTTTGGTAGCTGTGCAATACACAAAACACGTGTATATAGCACTGTTCCATGCTCTTATCGTGTAAGATGCTTTTCTGTAAAACCTTTATAGGCATATAGTGCAGTTGTAGCCCTGCAGCATGGCTGAAAGCTACTGGTACAGACTATTCATCATGTTACAGATGGTGAATACATTTCCTGAGCCTGCTTTCAGGTATCCAACAGCAGCTGATTCAGAGCTTCCTGCAAGCAACTCCCCCTCTTGAATACCTCCTGCTGTCTTTCAGGATTATACTGCAAGTGGGGAAATTGTGATAGAGCACAAAACCCACCAGGGAATGTACTTGTGTTAGCAGTCTTTTGCCATTTAACCACTGAAATTAGCCTGCAGCCCTTATGCTTAAAAGCTAATATGCACAAAACCCAATACACCTTCAATGCAAAGAACTGCTATTCAAGATGATTAACACAAAAATCAGGTTGGACGCTATCAGCAGAAAATGTGTCTTTATACTCAGGTATTTAAAAAGCAGTAGCTTCAGTATTGACTTGTTTGCAGTTTCTTAATTGCTGTCTTGAGGAAAGTGTATTAGTTCTGTGTAGAAAGAGAAATTAAATAGGGCCCCTGATATGGTTTGGTAGTGAAACAACAGTGAGTTTGATAACAATGTATTTCAAAGCCAAGGTTCTCAGGGGTGGTGGTATTAATCATTTAAAACATATAGGGGATTTGAGCATGTCTACAGGCCATCTCCTTTCAGATGACACAACAGCACTGAGCCTGACAAGAGCAGCAGATAAACAGGACAGCCCTGGGTAAAAGAACTGGAATTGTAATTTGTCTATCTTTCTCAGCCCCCTCTATTACTTGTCATCAAGGCTGTAGAGGTGTAATGACACTCAGAGTAATGCAGTGGGTCTGATACCTGCCCTGGTTTTAACAGAACAGTAAAACAGTATTTGGCAAGTTTTATGGAATACATTTTAGAAAATGCTTAGAAATTAAGTTCAAATGGTGGCCACTGCTGTGTTGTAACACCTAGCCATCCAGATAGATTTATCTGTCCAAAGATTAGGGGAATACCAGTTAAGGTATTTCACCTAATATACTGAAAACTTACAAAGCGTATGGGATTTTTTTCTTAGTATCTCTTTGATCTTTCTAGTCTGGTTGGTCTTTCTTGGACCAGGAATAGAGCTGGCAAGAAGTTCCTTGTTTTAATTATCGGTATGACTCAATTGTATTCTTCTTCATATGGAAGTGAAACGTTTCAGCTTCTTTTTCAGCATCTCTTATGATGGGATTCAAACAGGTTCTGCAGTAGTGACAACATGTTAAATTATCAGCTTCCATTTTCTCTAAAAACAAACTTTTGGACTCAGTTTTGCCATGAAGGTCTTCAAAACACAAATCTTGAAATCTTGGGAATCATCAAATAGTAAGCTAAGATACACGAATCCCTAAACCTCTTAGTTTCTAAGCTGAGCAGTGTTTTTTATTGTTGTTGTTGTTCTTTTGTTTGTTTCTTTTTGTGAATATGAATGAAATGCTAAGAGTTGCCAGGTTGTACTTTAATTTCTGTGGAATATAGAACTATCAGGCATTCTAGGACATGATTGTTTAGTTGCAGAGTGTAACTTCTTCATTGCAGCCTAGCTCAGGGAGATTTTTCTCTTCCCTTTGGCTCTTGGAGTATCCACCCCTTATGGCTCTGATAATGTCTCTTAGAGACCCTTCCAGGATGCTCTCTTTTACTCCAAGTTGATACAGACATGCTGTAGAGAAACTGTGCCATGAAAGACATAAATGAATGGAACCTTGTCAGAAAATACAAGGCTCTGTGTAGAGTTTCAGTGGACCAGGTTTCCCTGATGAGAAAATACAGCATGCATTATCTAACAGTCACTTCAGAAGTAATGCTGAAGCTCCTGTAAGTATGGAGTATTTATCTTTGATATTCATAGTGTTGCTTTTCTCCTTTTTGGTGGTGGTGGTGTTTTGTTTTTTTTTTTTCACATGAGCTTTTGCATAGCTATGAAGAACTCAGTTCTCCAGACTATCTTAATCATGTGGGGAAAAAAAAAAAAAAAGAGGGCTGACTGGGTCTTCGACTATATACTCCTTTTTTCATCCTAGATGAACTAAGTGGGTACTCAATTCTTGGTAAAGCTTTACATAGTGGAGAATAGTAGAAGCAATGCCAGGCATATGCAAAATAAAGGTTTTGAGAAAAAAAAAAAAGTTAAAAAAGGAATCCAGCTTTTGTCTGCAAGCCCCACATTATATCTGCATCATCAGAACTAAGTCCTCAGCTGATCTGCAGAAATCCGTTGGTCCCTACCTTCCCCTCCACCACAACACAGCTGTAAGAACATATGCTTGGCTGCTTAGCAAGCAGTCTGCGCAGCTCAGTAATGCTGCAAGGTTCAAGTAGCTGTGTCTCTTTCGGTTATGTCTTTAAATCAGTTACCTGAGATGGAGCCATTGCTAAGTCTGTCCTACTCTAATAGAAGCCTCAAGCATATTTGCATTTGCCATAAGGAAAGGTTTCTCAATGAATCCCAGAGCCAGTTAGATATTAAAATCCTGTTAAAATACAATTACCTCCAGGTGCTTAGCTCCCTCATTTTTCTTTGCAAAGTTCAACCCATGTTACAACCAAGCTTTTTGCAGTTAGATTTTTCTGCTGGCCCAGTTGGAATGACCACAAAATGTTTTGGTGCTCAAACTGGCCTCACAGTTCAAGGGCAGTTTGAAGGGCAAATTGTCCCATATCAACTTAGTGTGGGTTGATATCGAACAGTCTTTTAGAAGCTCATCAGTGTGTCAAGTCAGACAGCTTTGCTTAAAGCAGCAGTGATTAGCGTTAATAACAAGGTTGGGTAATCATTATTTCTGTTTCGTTCTTAAACAAGAAGTTCCATTAGGAATAAAAAAAAAAAAGACAAGAAAAGAGAATAAGGTTGTTCATCTTGGTCCGTGATACCCTAGTAGCCCCTGCCTTTTGCAGAGATGATTACTGCTTTGGATTACAAAGTCTGAGTACAAACGATGTAAAGTGCAAGTTGATGAAGTCAATGCACATGAGCTTTTCCAGAGAAACACATTAAGTATGTCACTTACCATGCACTTAATTTGCAACACAGAGAACATTTAGGAACACCAAGTATATTGGGAGTTTGTCACGAATTCTGTGGTAATTATTGCTATTTTGCTTGTAAAGAAATACTGACTGGAGCAGGAACTATACTGAGCAGGAACTATAAATTACTTAGTATCGTACACTTAACGGAGGAGAGCATGCCTGCTATGTTGCACAGAGGGTTGGCACTTATTTCTACAGGGGACCAGAATCAGAAGGTTTATGCAAAACAGAGATGATGTGAACTGTTGTGATTTGCCAAGAATTTGTATGGAATATCAGCTCCACCTGATAAGGTCTTCTACCTTAAAGGCTGGTACAGCTGTGAGGATTCAGCTGATACAAGATGTTTGAGGAGAAGAGGAGGGCATTATTTAGTGTGCCTATGCAGAAGTGGTGATGGGCCAGAACCATCTGAAAGATTAAAAAAAAAAAAAAAAAAGAACCCTGAGGGACCCTCAGGCAAGATTTTCAGAAATTTATGTCCAAGCATCAGTTCCTAAACCTTTTTGGATGTATATGGCTTATAAATGTCTTTTTTTTTTTTCTTTTTTTTTTTTTTCCTGAATTGATGAGTAACTAGGAGCTCCTGTTTCAGTGCTATATATAGGCATGTTCAGTGTATTCATTGAAAATGTTACCAGACTGAAATTTTTCTATTCAACATTTTCCTGAGAAACAAAAGATTTAGAAAACAAATGTGAAGAATCCAAGCAGGAGGTTGTTTCTGAAGAAAACCCAGTGGCTTGTGCTGTAATGCCAATCTGCTTTTCACCATCTTTCAGTTCCCAAGCTGAGAATGAGGGTTTCAGAATCTGTGGCTTAACGAAATGCAGAAGGGAGTTGGGAACTGCTTCACTTTGAAATTGGCCTCCAATTATTTTTTATTTTATTGGAATGTGAATATTCTTTTGAGGTTGGCCATGATATTCTCAGCTCAGAAAAAAAAATCAGATTGATCCTACTTTTTGATGTTCTTCTTGGGAAAAAATTCTCTTTTAAACAGATGGTATGAATTTAATCCCTTTACGTTTCATTCTCAAGGATGATGGAACTACTGTTTGTAAGAGAGATGCTTTTAAAAAGACAAACAAATATTGATTCTCAGTTCAGCCTCTTGAGTTCTGGCAGGAGAAAGGTGTTGGGTTGGACAGGAAGAGATTTCAAGAACAAAACACATTGCCTGACTTTTTTTTTTTTTTTTTTTTTTTTTTTTTTCCCAGCTGAGTACAAAATGTCTGTGCACATTCGCATTTTACCAACAGATGATACAAAGCAGGTGAGCGGTTGAGCCTGATACTTCAGGAAACAATCGCCTTTCAACTCCGTCACCACCTCTTTATGCTTTTCCGACTGTGTGTGCTGTGGTGCTGCATGAGCGAACGCAGGCTGTTCCCTTTCTTTTCCCCTGTGGAGTGGATCCCTGCAGGAACTGGCCTTTCTGTATTTTAATTGTTTTTTTCCGGTTGCTGGCAGGAGTTCTTAAAATACCTCGCCTCGCTTGTATCAAAGCAGCGCTAGCTCGGCGCACAAAGCTGCGCCCAGCATGGGGCTGAGTGGTCTCAGGCTGTCCTGGTCAGGAAGCGCAGCAGCAGTCTGTATTTACCCGTCACCGAGCTGCTGGAGGAGGCAGGAGTGGCATTTGGGAACCCATAAGTCGGTGCTAGTGCAGGAGGAGGGGCAGGGGGAGAAATTTGACCTCTCTGAGTTGGACGATTCACCATGGCATTGTGCGGTTTCACTGTTTCCAGTCCAAATGGATGCTCTGGATTGATTTATTCAATAAATGTAATTCATTTCTGATGCTGCCAAGAAAGCAAAACAGATTATGGAGTGGTTGGGGCTGTACAAACAAAAATGCAATATTACATTGTAGTTTCGAGAAGCAAACTGGATCCACTTATGTTTGGCAGTTACCAGAGGATGTAAGGAACAGGATGTAAGCATCAGTTGTGTGAACAGCAGCTTTTCATCTTGAATATGTCAGAGTCAACTTCTTTGATCAGGTACACTGAGTTCTGCTCCTTCCAGGTCCTGTGACACCTGCGAAGTAATGAGTGGGAAAGATGAAACAAAAGCTGAATTCGTGTTCCAGCTCTCTGAGGTGGCTGGCCACAAGCAGGCCACAACCCCCAGCACTGTGTGTCTCTTGTATTTGGACTGCAGATGCAGGAAAGGGAACTTGAAAAGGCATAATCTGGAGCTGTACAACAAAACAGGTAAAATATGTTATGGTTTGCATGCCCATAGGAAAGGATTAAGGATGCGTTCACATCTCTAATGGACTCCACGCACAGCACCATTTTCAAGTTGAGGCACTTAATGCCAGTATCTGTGGTACGGATAAGACGTCTCATTTTTGGAGAAGGTGATCTACTCACTCTCCATTATAGCTGTTACAGTAATATATGGAACCAAAAACAAGAGTGAAGATTTTAAGCAGTACCTTTCAGAGGTATCCTGTGGACATACTGAGATTTAGAAAGGCCCTTGTTATTCTGTTTAAGTTTCACTAATGACTAGTTATTTGAGGTGACTTTTTACCAGACCATGGGCCTTTCTTCTTGTCTGTCCCCATACTCCTGTTTGGTTTGTATTTTAAATACAGTCCCACTAGAAAATTAACAGTTGCAATAATACACAAATTAAACTCGCTATTGTATCCCCCAAAATCTTTTAGCAAAGTTTAAGACTAGCTGCTGTCAATTTTTGAATAACAACTAAATTAATGCGTAAGTAGAAGAACTCTGCAAGAGTTGGTATTGTGGTGTAAAAGAAAGGGGTCTAATTACAAAGGAGACAAATCAGGTACTGATATAAAATGGTGGAGTTCTTTTGTTAGGAAACCTTTTCTTTCTTAGACCAAAAGAAAAGCTAACCAAACATCGTTTTCTTTCTCTGCTAAACTAAACACATTAATTATGTATTAGCTGAATGGGTGTTTACTTGAGTTAGTTGTTTAGAGTACTGCTCTGGAATCTCCACTGTAAATCTAATATCTAGACTCACAAGATTAATCCAGTTTACCTGGAGAGCGCTATCCAGAAAGCATTTTTGTTAGAAAATGATGACTGAGTAAATCTCACATAATCTGCTGAATTTAACTATGTACACTGTTAAAAGCATATGGAATGACCAGAGACATCCAAGAAGGAGGGTCATTAGATGGCTATGGTTGTCATCCTTCTTTTCTTCCCTATTTAGAAAGAAAATCAAGTCACCTCTTGTTTTATTCTCTGATCTGAATTCTACTTTCTGTGAATACATCTTTTTGTACAGCAACTTAGAGGGTCCTGGTCCGTAAAAGGACACCTACAATACAGTATGGTAGTGTAAATGGGATTTTTATCAGCAAAGAAAATGACACAGCTATGTTACAGGCTTGTTCTCTGTACTATGTTTATTGCTATTACATTTAATAGGCAATATCTTGAGGCATTTTGTTTGTATCTTTGTTTCTGGGTCTTACCAGGTCAAGAACTCTAGATGTTAAATCGAATTTGGGACCAGGTTCAGAAGAGTGTGTCATGTCTACTCTCTGAGTGTGAGATCTGTCCTGGCTGTATGCAGCTTGGCCAAAAAAACGTAGAGGCTGGGTATGCATTTCCAGGGCCTGACCACGTGCTTTTTGCTGGACGGGGTTGGTGTGGAGTGCTGCTGTTTGGAATGCTGATGCTTCCTCCTTCCCATACCCTCATCCTCCTATTCCGTGAAAGGTAAAAAATGGTGGAATGAAGCATAAAAGGCCCTTGTTTTGTAGCAGTTGCTATGGTAGTAACTGAAAATGTTCCAAAAAAAAATAAAACACGCTGTTTTTTCTGTAGTGTTGGCACCTAAAATAGGTTCTTTGCTACCTTTAACAATGTCAGAGAAGAAAAATAGTGCTTTTCGGACTTTTAAACTGTGATACATCCTAAAGCATACGTGCATTGTACTTAGGTTGCTGCATCAGTCCTTGGGATGCTGTGTGTGGGAACACACGCTTGCTGTATGTATAGGTGCAGTTGGCAGAAGATGAGTTTCATTTGCTTCCAAGTTCAAATTTAAGTTTTGAGTAATGATTTAAACCCTAAGAATGAGTTGTCAGTTTGATCTGCCTATGTCTAGGCAAATATGGCTTGTGTTTGTAAAACTGTGTTTAAGTTATTTTTGCAGACGTGTGGGTTAATTCTGCAGAACCTGGTGTATACAAGTAAGTTTATTCATAATGGTTGTGCCAGGAAGCCATGGTTGAATTTGCTAGCCACTGAGTGTGACACCTTGCAGAAGACTAGCAGCGTTCCTGAGGCAAGAACAGAAATACTTGCGTTATATATGACCAGAATCAAGAATGGAAGAAGTTGTAAAGAGATAAGCACAGAAACTTGTGGGATTTGTAGTTTTTGCATGAAATCTAGCACATGCTGTTGGCTCAATGAAAGGGCTTCAAAATGTCTGGTGCTGTCTTTCTAGAAGGGTTTGTTCCTACTGCAGTGCTGGAAGAGTGGCTAGAATCCCCATCTGCTCTTGAGCTAGCGTAGTGCCCATTAGGAGGGAACTGGTGCAGTACTAGAGGTGTGAAAACCTGTGGTGAGCCAGGTTCTGACTTTAACCTTCTCAGTGCTGGTCTGTCCTTTACAAGGAATAATAAATCAGTGTGTTCCCTCCTAATCCTCATGAGACCCATCCAAAGCAGCGGGTTGTGCTGTGCCCGCTCCTAGCATCATCTGCCTTCTCCTCAGAGATTCCCAGCAACGCTCGGGAGCAGCAAATGTCATTGCCAGGAATGTGACACAGTGTTCCTGAAAACAAAAACAGACTCATCCCCACTTGTTCAAAGCACACTTCTCTCTGGCTGCATTTATTCTCCGTGTTGTGGTACAGTAACTGCTGCAAACCTTCCAGTGCATATATCAGGTTACGGATGAGTGCAGGCCCCGTGGCTCTTGGAACAGCACGGGGCTGGTTTTGTTTACCGATGACATTTATCCTCTCATTTCCTTTTGGAAGCAAGACAGCTCCTCGCTGTCTGATGGGGAATATACTTACAGGACCTTCTTTTCATGCCGTAGCTGATGATAAACACTCCAGTGCCTGGTGTCATGTCTGCTTGCCACGGAGCTGCTTTTACCACTTTCAGCAGTCAGTCTGGCAGGAGCTGGCTTGGCAGGCAAGCAAAAGGGTTTCTAAAGTGCAATTATCTTCTCTTGCAGGAGCAGACCGAGAGCGGATGACAGCTAATCATGAGACGTACCTCCTCATGGCGGGCACGCAGAATGACATGGAGGATTGGGTGAAATCCATTCGCAGGGTTATATGGGCACCATTTGGAGGAGGTGAGTCAGCGAGAGGAAATGCAAGGCTCCAAGTTGCACGAAGACATAGGGGCGATTTTGTCATCTCTTGCTCTCAGCCAGAATTTGAAGAGGAGGAAACAAGAACAGTCTAGAACTTTCCAAAAAGTGGAACAGGTCCTTTGTTTTCACTTGCAGCACAGGCATCAGGTGTGTTCCTACACAAAGCACTCAGTTAAAAGGCTTTAAATGATCTGGAACTACTTTCCTTGATAGGGATAGCACAGGACAGCATGTTACCAAGGTGAGGGAAGTTTTCACAGAAGATGTGTCTTCTACGAAATCAGCTTTCCACTGGGAGACCTAGGGTAATTCCTTTGGTCAACAGCTCAAAGACCATCCATGTTAGAATAAGCTGTCAGTGATTCTCCTGCCAGTGGTAATGTTATTATAAATCTGTATTCTCTGATAGTGAGCCTTGGAATATTAGCACCAGCATTGTATGCTAGTCTTTTTCTTTTGATGGACAGACCCAACAATTTTAATAGTACTGAATTTATGGGAAGAGCAACTGGATTGCATTGTGTGCTTTTTTTTTTTTTTTTTCTCTTTGCAGGTGTTGTTAGCATGGAAAAATAAGGCAGGATTGTCTCTGATCACAGAGAAGAGCAGTTATCACAGAAAGCTGTGATTGGTGACTGCATATGCCTTTCTTTTTACACCTGTCAGACACAGCACAGGAGAGAGGATGGGAGGGACTGAAGGAAACTACACATTTTGATCAAAACTTTTCTTCTGAGCCACCCCCCATCTTCTTCTGTGCTTTGTTCAGGTTGTTCAGTTCTTAGAAGGCTTTGTCCTCACTGGTGGGCTGCCCTGAGGGACTTGGTCAGTTGCGGCTTGCCTGGCACGTCTACAAACATGTCTGTCTTCTCTTGGTTCCTCCTGGGGAAACACGTGCTAGAAAGATCATGCTAAGCAGTCATCCTGCTGAGAAGTGGTCTTATGTGTTCATAAGCTAGTACAGTCCTGGGACTGGGCATATAGGTTTCGCACGACAAGGTTTTTAAAACCCACAAAGTGAGAGGTTTTTGTGGTCTTCTACAGGCTTACTGAGTTGGTGTGGGGAGGTGGGAGGGCCATCGGCTTCTGAAGTCAGGCTAGGGGAGAAATGTGCTTCATATAGCACACGTTCATGTAGCACAAAGATTACTATCCCCAACCTTCTGTTCCTGAAGAAGTCCTCATGTTGAGTTCTTCATCGTTCTCCCACTCAAGTCAAATAGCAGCGTAAGCTACTGCAGTAATGCAGACATTTGGGTGCATAACAGAAGTGTATTTTTCACAGAGAGAAGCTCTCTCTCTGTGTTGTATACCTGTTTTCCACCAGCACAGTGTCCGTCCATGCCAGACAGTGAGCTGCGGCAGCCCTGCAGTACTTGGCAAAGGGAGGGGTGTCACCATTTTACAGGTGAGGAGCTGACATCTGGTGAAGCCGTGTTTCTAGCCTCCATCTGCGCAGAGGCTGTGACAGAGCTACAGATAGAAACCAAATCTCCTGAGCCCTGACCCCATGTTTTCTTCACCAGCCCCTCATTTGCTTTTATAGGGCAAGAGCTATTTCTGTTTTACAGCTGGGAATCCTTCCAGCCACCATGGAAACTCACAGGACACCCTCGTTGTAAGAGTGTTTAATGCCAAATACTGAGAAGCACCTAGCTGAGGAGTTTGCAAGCTGATTTGAAGAAAAAAAAAAAAGAGAGAGAGAGAGAAAGAGAAGGGTGCAATCCTTAAATTACTGTTTAAATAAATTTGTAGTTAACACACTTATAAATGTGTTCTCGTTTCCCTGTCGGATATCTTGAGCATATACACTGACTTCAGGATTACTGTGTTAAGAAACTAACAGTTAAATCCTGAAAAATGTGAGGATAGACAGAATGTGATTTTGGGTTTGGTGTTTATGGAGAACATCTGACTCTCAGTACAAACTAAAAGCAGTATCAAGGGAGGTGTCACCATTAAGAACTGTGCCAATACAATGTTCCCTGGTTGATTAACTATGGGTTATTTAAGTTGACATTCTGAGATATCTGAAGTCTTAACAAGGACTATTAACTGTTCTGTAATCATGTATGGGTGGACACAATTGTATTTTTCTTGCCTGTTCCTACAGGGATGTGTCTACAGCTGCTCTGCAAGTCTGACCCTCCTAAAGAAGGGTTCCTCTGGCTTAAGGCGTTTAAGACCCTGTCTGGATCAGCTGTAGCTGATTTTTTAACTGAAGTTAAAAAATCTATTACATTAGGTATAAACAAGTTATAGAAAAGATGTGGTTGTATAATAACGACTAACCAGTAACTAGTACATTTCTTGCAACACAAAATTATTTCAGACAGCTAATTAATCACAATACCTGTTTTCTGTTTCCTACATTTCAACACTAGGTGGTAAACCACAATAGTCTGGTGTCATAAAAGTCGAGTGCCACTTTCATGAGCAACGTATTTGAATTTTCCGGTTCTTTTAAGCATTGTAAGCAAGTTGTGTGTTTGTGTTGAGTGGATGTCTCTGAGTCTTGGTGAGCCACCTGTATGTGAAGTTTGGCTTGCAGTGGGAAAGGACTCCTGGTACCAGAGCAAGGAGCTCTGTGAATGATTAACCATATCATTAAAATGTTATTTGTTAACCTGTGCTAGAGAGAGAAGAGGAGGGGAGGGAGGCGGGAAGCTGCTCTGGTGATCAGAAACAGCTTGGTTTTTGCACGGAAAGCACAAGGTGACTGTGGAAAAATCTCTGTCGGGGAAGAGAAATGTAAATGAGCCAGGGCATGTAATGCCTGTTTGCACATGAAATTCCTTTCCTGATTAGATTTTAAAAGGCAGTTTTTTACAGGAGGGAAAGGCCTGTCCTCTAACTGCAGAGCCTGCGAGGACGGGGGAGGGAGGAGGCAAGAAGGAGCGCGAGCGTTTAGCAGGGTGGTAGCAGGAGGTCTGGTACCTCCTGCGGGAGCTGGGCACAGCCTGCCTGCTGCTCGAGCTGCTTCACGCGACAGCCGCCTGAAGTCAACTCAAAGTCACCCGGTGGAGCAGAGAAATCCACACTGCAGCAGCAGCAGCAGCAGCAGCAGCAGCAGCAGCAGCAGCAGCTCCCTCCTCTCCGCCTCTTCCCTGCACCTGCTGCACGCGAGGGGCTGGCGCAGCGGCGGTGGCTGCCATTGCCAGGCGTGGGACTGGGAGGGAGCGAGCAGAGCATCCCCGTGTGGAGGCATGTATTCCTCGGCAGCAGCCCGGGATCCTGCTGGCAAGGACGCGTTGCTGCTGCTGCATCTGACGTGTTTCTCCCACGAGAGCTTCTGGTAGTTCGAAGGCAGTCGAAGGAGAAGCCCACACGGACGTCAGGGAGCCAGGTATATAAAAGGCCTTCTGAGAGGAATCCGGCATGGACAGAGAGCCCTTTGGGTGAAGGGGCTGCTTTTTCTGCTTCTCCGTTGCAGATATAAAAGGAGACAGCAAGGAGCATCGTATCCCGGAGGATTCTGTGGTGGCCTTTTCAGTACTGTTCTCCTCTTTCTCCTTGTGCACCGCAGAGCACTGACCTTTTCCCGTGGAATTGGAGTCTCTGCCACTGCTCCCCCTGTTCCAGCTGGGAGGACGAGGTCGTTCTCCGCCTCTGTCTGTGCAGGCACTTCTGTTTGAATGGAAGATACATCTTTCTGCTGAAACTCTTTTGTTGTGACATTGCATAATAGACGGTTGTCTCACCGCAGGAAATAAAAGAACCGAAAGGAAACAGAGAGACGGAGGGAAATTGTTCCCTAAAGCAAAACTGAAGCGGGGAAGAGAACGCCAAAATTACTTCAAGCTTTCTCCAAGAGCTAGAAGACCACTAATCTCCTAGCTCCAGAGGAAAATACACTATTACAGAAACTCCTCAGCAGTCAGTAACGATGAGTAGCCCTGGTGTTTTGTCTGGATGCAGCTGCTAAAGGAAAGCTTTGGAGGGACGTGGGGTCTCTGGCCTGTATGATGCCTGAAGACAGAAATGCTGGAGTCCGCAGCCCAGGTGCCTTAGCAGCACCTCCTTTCATTCCTAAAACTACTTACAGGAGAATTAAGCGGTGTTTTAGTTTCCGTAAAGGTAGGTCTGTTCTCTCACTGTGTTCTGCTTTGCTAGTGAAGCCAGGTTTCTGAGAAGTCATGGGGGCTGCATGTGCAGGCAGATGAGAGCACCGAAAGAAAAGGCATGAAACAATGCAGCTGCTGACATTTCATGAATGATTTATTTACTTCTTTGTTCATTTGTTTGTAGTTGGCCAGCTGATACTGTCTCCTCTACATAATAACCATGAATGATGGGCTGCCTGAGAGGGGTGGCTTGAGACAGGATTATTGCAGAGCTTCAGAGCAAAAATCACTGAGAGGAGCTGGGGAACTGGACCTGGGATGCTAACTGCTGCCTGTTTAGCTGGCAAAATACTGGGGAAGAGTTTGGGTTTTTATCTTGTCTGTGTGGGAGGACTGGCAAGAAAAGAGGGAGTAAAGGAACATGATAAATAGGTAAAAGTGCATGTGTGCAGAAGACCAAGTCCTTGGATTCAGAGGTTTCTGATGGACTGAAGTGGATCCCTACAGTGCACTGTCCTGCTGCAAGTGCTGCATTGCCACTTGGTTCTGCTGTCCTGCAGCCTGCACTTGCCTTTCCACCTGCTGCAGAGAGATTTTTAAGGCCAGTTTTCTTCTGCATTGCATGTACACCTGTAGAAGCAGAGCATGGCAGCACTGAGGGGAGGAAGGCAAAGAGGAGGCTGGCTTTCAAAATATGTCAGCTGGAAGGGAAACACGTCTGAGAGCGATACGGCAAGTGATGTAAGGTACTACAGTGCTGGGGCTGAGGGGGGGAAAAACTGCCTCTAAGGTAAGGATAAAAAATGTGGGTGGGGAAAGAGGAAAATGTTGGTGCTGCCTTAGAAACTATGCTGGAGCAGGAAATCCAAGTGAAAGGGCTAAACCATCATGTTCTTAAGTGTGAGAAATGATCTTACACGGGGCTTATACGAATACAGTCATCATCTGCTCCTCCCTAATGTGTCCCTCCCTGCTGCCATTTGTCCTTTTGCAAGACCAGCAGCTCTCTGCTTGCAGCACTCGGTGGTGATGTAGTGACCTCACTGCTTTTGAGGGTGCTGTGTGCAGACAGGGGCGATGCCCTGAAACGAGGAGTCACAACCAGTGGGGTGCTCCCTGCAAACTAGAGCAGGGATCAGCTATTGCCTGCCGCTGACATGGCACTGAAAGCTGTTTGTCCCCTGTAACCTCCTCCCTGAGGCCGTGTTTTCCGTGCTTGCTGGAGTTTCCATGCCCAGGAGGACGTGGATATGTCTGTATCAAGTGTGCAAGTGCATTTCAAGCTATTGGTGTAAATTAGAGCTGTCTGTGCCCCATTGGTACACCTAACTATTTGAGAAGTGTTTGGAAGTTTAATAAAGGATTAACTGATAATTTTGCAGGCAGCTGCCTTTTTGCCCCAGGGCACAGCCTTAGCCTCTTCAAGAAGAGCTTCAGCACTTGACTCATTCCCCATATGTTTTGACACAGCAATTCTTCGTGTTTAAGACCCCAAATGAAGCTGCAGCACTTTGGGCAGAGGACTGAATGACAAAGGCCATGCTGCTCATTTGCTTTCCTCTAAATATCGTTTGCTTCAGTTCTTTTCCTGTACACATGTTCTGTCAAGAGTGTTGCCGTGAGGCCCCTAGATCAGAGAGCTCAGAATGATGGTGCACATGTTTAACAAGGTCCGTGTCCCACTGGAGTCAACAGAAATATGATCATTAATTGGACTTTCAGTTAAGCCTTTACAGTGACTTAACAGGCACATTAAGCCGACTACGCTCATCTTACTAATTGGCTTCAAGAATTCTTGTAACTTCATTTGCAGATTGTATATCCAAGTGTAAAAATGGGCAAACCCAGCCTTCTGCAAACCCAGCCCATACACTTAAATAAAACAGATCGATAATTTCTAAGCTGTGCAATACAACACAGCAAAGAAAATTAACAGGGAAAGCCATCGGCTGCTCTCTGGAAGAACTACAAGGAAATCACGACATAGTAAATTTAGACAGGGATGTACCATCATGATGATGCAAGTTGTAGAACCCCTTCTGGAAATCCAGATAAAAGCTGCATTGTGTTAGGCCCTGAAAAATGAGATGTCCTTTGGAGGAAGGTCACGTCATAGGAGAAATGGCTGCTCAGAAGGTGGCATCTGGACAGAGACAGAGCCAAAAGTCTTTAAAGCCCAAATCGGAGAAGATGCTTGAGTAGCATCATGGGAACCTCCTGAGGGGGCACACAACATCAGTGCAGAAAGGAATGAATACCCGAGGGTGAGTCATGACTGCATGCAGCGGTGAGAACATCGGGTGGCATGTGAGTGACCAGTTTTGGAGAAGAAAGTGGCATTGGCTATGGCCAGAGAAAGAGTAGCAGCCCTAATCCAGCTGTGTTAAGCTCCTGGTGATGTTTTAAAATTGCCTCCCTTCTTTTCCAGCCAGTAGCTATTTTTGCTCTTCTTTCAGACTTGTTTTTTCTAAGCAGTAACCTCTGTTGTGCAGCTGCGCTCAACTCCAGGGCAGGGACCTTATCTCCTGCTGGCATCACATTGACTGTGGGGTAGGAGAAGGCTTGTAGGTAAGAAAATGAGTCAAACAGAAACAAAATCAGAAACAAAATTCTGCCATTGCTGTTTTTTTGTGTTTTTTTTTTTTTTTTTAATCCTCTACATTAAAAACATCTGGAGAGAAGAAGGAAATACTGCCTGCATTTGATCCACTCAAAATAGCTTGTAGTGCTGGGGAACAGCAAAGCAGAAAGCTGGTAAGAAGTAACAGTTTAAAGCTCCATATGAAGCGTTACGCCGCCATGCCAGGACTTGTTCCCTGTGTTGCTGTTGAAGACCCTTCCCCTGATCTTTTATTTTCAGTGTCAATTACTGATTAGTTTTGAGGGGTGCCTCAAGTACTCTAATTTGAGACCCGTTCCTTAGCCCTTAACTGGCCCTTTCTGATCTAAGAGCATGTTCTGGAAGGAGGAAGATTCTCTCTGCTGCACAGTGAGAACATGCTGTACAGGCATGGGCTCTGTGTCGAAATTATCAGCCCTCTGGGCTTTATGCGTCTGAAAATGTTGCTGCTGTGTGAATTGCTCAGGGGCAGCATGGAAAAGGCAGAACCTTCGGGTTCACCAACCACGTGTGCTGCGGTAGAGCTGGAGAGGCAGGCGGGTTTTTTCCAAGTGATTTGTCAAGGAGCAAGGAGCAAAACTGCCACCTAGATCTTCTCCCTCCTTTCTTCTTACTGGACTTGGAGTCAATAGATTTGAGATGTGACCCTTGACTGTGTGCGGTAGTTAGGGAGATCATTGACTAACAGCATTCTTAAATTTTAAAAACATGCTCTATGAGTATGTACCATTGAAAATACCACAGTGCTTTCACAACTCTTGAGCAGACACACAGAATTCAGACACAGCACTGTAGTGTCTTTCATAAGCTTTATGGATATCCGTTAGCCTTGGAAATCCAGTTTCTCAAAATGTTTACAAAACTTCTGCCACGGGAATGTTCTAGTTAATGAATAACCACTCAGCATGCCCTTTGCTATCATGTGATTTTCCTCTTTGATGTTATGCGTGATCTTGGCTTAATGGGTATAGCTTTAAAGACCTATAAGGGCCTCTCTGAAAAAGCAGTTCTGTTGATTAAATCTAAAGACTGGTCAGAACTGGAAACCTGTACATTTCCCTGCCTTCTTCCAGTTGTGGGGAAGGCAAGCAAGTTGCTGCCGTGTGAATGCCAGATTTGCTTGGTTTTGTTGCTTTCTTCTCTTACACCCTATCCACAGGTCGGCACTCATGCATCTGTGCATTTCTGGATTTTAGAGAGATTGAGATTTAGGAGAACTTGGGTTTGGATTGCAACACAAGGGCTCTTTTATTTCTTTTTCCATGGAGGTTTTCTTGCTTAGTTACAGTATTATAAGTTGACTTCAAAAAACAAAAACAAACAAACAAAAAAACACAGCATGTGAACTGAACTCTGTGGTTTTGGTTATGATGTTGCCTCTGTAATTTGGACCATCATTTCACTGCCTCTGCAGAGGAGATGCTGGTAGTTACCAGCTATAGCTTACAGCGTTCACCTTGGTCTGTCTCTGCTAAGCACTGTGTTAACAGTATGCTTGTAACCACAGCTCATCACAGCATTGCCTTTGCTTCGTGACGGTCAACATCTCAGTCTTCATGAACCATTCATCCACAGTGTCTCTGGAGTAGTCACTTGTGATATAAGAGGAGATAAGGACCTTAGAAAGAGGTAGTGGAAGAAAGGGAACCTTTACCGGGCAACGATCTTGGCTTTTATTCCTTGACAGTGAAAAACCCACCATAAAAAAAGATGACAAACAAGGTAAAAGTTAGGACAAAATCAGGTGGAAGCAGAGTTGTCACATTTCTGCCTCTTCTGCCCTTGGCAACAGAGTACTTTTTCCATGAGGCATCAGCCTGTAACTTCAAGTCAATATTTATGCAGGCTTATCACAACTAATTCCTTTCATGGCTAAGTGTTGCTTGGTGCGGTGTTCTGTATTTTTTGAGTGAAAGAAATAATTCCTTTGGAGAAGTTCAGTCTACACTTCAAAACCACACCAAGTGTGCCTGAGATGAATTCCAAAGCCAAACTGGAAAACAGAGTATAGTAAATGGTGACTTTAGAAGCCCTTAATGCATGACGCATTGATTTCCTATTGATTTCCCATGAGACTGAGGTCTTAAGGTTAGTGTATATTTTTTCAACATCACCACCTCTGAGCTCTGAACTTCTCAAAGCAGAGTGTGGAAATCCTCATGCCTCCAAGGCAGATAAACGATTGTCACCATTCACATAGTTGGAGAGCCAACTCTCTGAGGCTTCATCTGGGATGTGGGCGGTGGTGTGCATAGACCCCTCTGGCTGTGAAGATAAACGTGACCAGACTGGATGCAACTGTGTTCTGAAGGTCGTGTGGGATCTGAATCCAATCCGTCAAATCTAGACAACTGCTGTGGTTATTCTGCCTCTCCCCCAGGCATTCCCAGCTATGTGTATTTTAAGTGTCTCAATAAAAGTCCCTTAATTTGCAAACCACCTTATTGCAGTTAGTAGTGGAAATACTTCAACGTTTACACTTTGGGAACCAAAATCAGGACATTTTCGGCCCTGATTTCAATGACATTGCTTTTGTTCACAGTGGTCATCTCTGCATTATACCAGGTTTTATTTCTCCTCATGTAGAGTTTGTTTTTTAAAGTTTTTTCTTCAGTATCTGTGATTTGCTGCTGTAATAAATTTAGGGACTTCAGGGGACTGGGATGGTTAGTGGATGGAATGGGAGTACAGGTGGTGTTTTCCTCCATCCGTTCAGTGGCAGGGAGGGGTACAGAGAAGACCCAGAAAACCCTCCTGATAAACACATGGCTCAGAGGCTGGTGCCAACACAGAAATGTTGTTTTTTTTTGACCATGGGGTGCTTTACTTGGCACCCGGCCTGATAGCTGCAGATGGGTCCCACCTATCTCTGAGGGGAAAATGGATCCTAGCCCAGGAGCTGGCAGGGCTCATTGAGAGGGCTTTAAACTAGGTAAGAAGGGGGACGGGGCTGAAATAAGGATCATTAGAGATGAGCCTGGGGGAACGATGTCAGGGCTGGGGGAGAGGGCAATGGCGCAACTGAAGTGCATCTACACTAATGCATGCAGCATGGGTAACAAACAGGAGGAGCTGGAAGCCATCATGTGGCAAGCAAGCTATGACTTGGTTGCCATCACGGAAACGTGGTGGGACCACTCCCATGACTGGAGTGCTGCAATGTCTGGCTATAGGCTCTTCAGAAGGGACAGGCAGCACAGAAGGGGTGGTGGAGTGGCTCTCTGTATTAGAGAGTGTTTTGATGTTGTGGAACTTGAGGCTGGGAATGAAAACTTTGAGTCCCTACGGGCTAGGATTAGTGGGAAGGCCAACAAGGCAGGCATCCTGATGGGGGTCTGTTATAGACCCCCAAACTAGGATGAGGAGACAGATGAGGCATTCTACAAGCAGCTGGCAGAAGTCATGCAATCGCCAGAGAGAGCAGTGTGTGTTTAGCCAGGAGAACGGGCGGCTTTGGGGGCAACAAAAAGTGGCTGTCTCAGATAGTAAGAGAAAACTGTCAAGAAGATGGAGCTGGGCTTTTCTACAACAGTGGGTGGAAGGAAGGTAAGAGACCACTGGCATACACTGAACAAGATAGATTCAGACAGGATAAAACAAGGAAAGGTGTTTCACCTCGACAGCCAAGTAGTAGGAACAGGTTGAACAGAGAGGTTGTGAACCTGGCTGTGAAGAGTTTTTGGAACTGTTACATGCCATTTCCTTTATCTGCTTAATGAGCTGTACCACACGGGTTCAAGTGATAAAGAATCGGTGCTTAGTGAAGTTTTTTGTGTCATCCCTCTACAGAAAAAGGTTTGGATTTGTATCAGTGGGTAGAACCAGTGCTTTTGATGGGAAAGGCTTTTTTTTTTTTTTTTTTTTTAAGAGTACCTCAAAGCACCTGGATTTTAAAACCCTAAGAATCATAGAGGGTCTTTCTGAATTGATTTCCCCAATGGAACTGAGTCTTTAGATGAAGGTTTTGGGTGCAATTCCAAAAGCAGAAGGGCCCTTGAAATCCCTGAATTCCTGGAATCAAACTGATTCCTTAACTAGCTTAACCTCAGATCTTCTCCTTAATTCTGTTTCATTTAGAAAGAGTCTAGAAAATGGTGGGGACGGGACCTGAGGATGTCCTCAGTGTTGACCAGCAGCAACCCTTAACTCATGGAAATATGAGACCCCCAAATTCATATAATGCTTCTGCGATGCCCTGGGCGAGTTTGCAGGAGATGAGGAAGCTAAGTAAGAAGTGAGAAAACATAGTTAATGCCCTCTGCCGGCATGACAAAGCTGAACTTCAGGGACACAAATATTTTACATTAGTCAGTATTCTTCTAAGCTTGATTGACTCTGAAATTTCAAAAATTCCTTCTTGAATCAAAAATTTTGGGATTTTGGTTTTTGTACAACTTGAAAAAAAGTTGGCTAATAAAGAGTGACTGTGTAATGTGTAGTCACTTGACCTACTGCTGTTTTTGGCATCCACATGTGTGAGTACCATGGAAATTGCAAAATGTGCTTGCTGCTCTGCATCTCGGTATAATTTCTGGATGTCTTAGCTGGACGTTGTTATTCTCACCAGTCATTTCCTGTGTTAGCATAAAAATAATTGCACTTAAATGCAAGCTCCAAACCTTCAGTGTGGGTGGCTGACAGCTTGCTGCCTACTTGCCGTAACATCCCAGAGCATACACAAGGCAACTTTCACCACAAGGACAGGCAGGAGTTATCGTTCTTTTGTTGCAGGAAGAATGTACACGTCGAAGGGTGCTCTGAAGGACGCTTTGCTATGCATCCTACCTTAGTTTTTGGTTACTTACGTGTTTATGTATCAGTGATTTGTGGGTGAAAGAGGTTCTTGGGGCAAGAGGGAAAACCTGACTGGCTCAACTGTGGGCTTTCTTTAGAAAAAACAAAATAACTCTGTTCTCCTTGTTGTGCATTTTCAAACTGGTAGGAACTGCGAGCTCAGTGAAGGGCAGAATTTGACTTTTTTTTTTTTTTTTTTCACTTTCTGTCATACGTAATTGCAAAAGCCGTCTTTCAAGTATAGGTAGTTACTTGGTATTTAGTTTCTTATCATGGCCGCCTTAGAGCTGTTCATTGTGTTGCTATATATAGAAATTGAATTGCCTTGCTCCAGCCCCAGCTCCAATCAACAAATGGTCTCAAGGGAGAACTTCCATCACAGATGATATACCTGAACATTGCTGTGATAATGCTCGTGATGGCTGGCTCTGCAGTTGGAAAGGGAGAGGCAAAACAGTTACAGCAGAGGAGTTGTATTTCCAGTGTCCACAATGGTATCCTCAGTTTGGGGTTGAAGTTAATTTTGTTGGTAAAATTCCATGTTTTTCCAAGGCTAAAGCCAAATACTATTTTCCTGCAGTTTGTCTGATGTGTTTTTGCCTTTCATTTCATCATCTTTTTTTGTACACACAATTTATTGTTCCTAAAGTGATAATGCAGCTGGTAATAACTTGTAGGTCTTTGCTTATGTTGTGAAATGCAATTAATTGTTGGTTTAATATGAACCAAATCCTGAGTTATATTTATAAGTCTCCTGTGTTTCATGTGTAAAGGTAATGTTTATATGTAATTGAAACTCATACAGAAACTACCTAATTTTATATGCATCATTAGGCACAAACTAAGAAAATGGATTGTACATCACTTTTGAATCAGAAGGTTTGTGACAGAAAATGCTATTTGTAATATTTCTCTGTGTTTTGTGCTTTTGGTCCAAAAAGTCACTTCATTTTTTTTTATTTTTAAAGAACTTTTTAGAGCATTGCTGTACAATATGTCATCATCATATTTATGTGACAGCATCAGATATGAGATGCAGCAATTTATCCTTAAGAACAGGGTGCATTAATTGTCTATTCATTGAAGTGACCTGTAGATTGCATGGGTTGTAGTGAAAGACACAGGCTCCTCACACGTTTTTGTGAATCGCAACCATGTCACCTCTCTCTTTCATGTAGGTATTTTTGGCCAGAAACTAGAAGACACTGTCCGATACGAAAAGCGATATGGGAACCGCCTGGCACCTATGCTGGTGGAGCAGTGTGTGGATTTTATCCGGCAGCGGGGGCTGAAGGAAGAAGGCCTGTTTCGGCTGCCTGGGCAGGCTAATCTTGTCAAGGAGTTGCAGGATGCGTTTGACTGTGGAGAGAAGCCTTCTTTTGACAGGTAAAATCCTCCAGCTGTCCCCCACTCCCTGAAGCCTAGATAGGACACAAAGCGGTCTGCTGTTTTGGCAGACCCAAGGTGCTGTAAGACACGTGGCAGCGGCAGATAGAATGAATGCTTTTGTACTTTTTTCTGCATGTTTCCTATTATCACTGTAACATTTTTTTCTTTTTTTTTTTTCTAACTTTGATGTCTGATTTCAAAGCATTTCTGGAGGAGTTTCATTTATGAAATGCTGGTTAGGAAATGTATCATTAATGGTTTGGCTTAATCAAAAATATCTGGATTTCCTTGATCGTGGTATAACTTGAAATGCAGTGTTGGTGCTGGGATTTAGTCAGTACCACAAAGGAAGAATTTGTCTTATCACCAATTGCAATATGTTGTGTTACCTATAAAACCAATTGGAAGGGAAGTCCGATTTTGTGTGATCTTTTATAATTTTGAGCCTCTGGCTTTAAAAAACAAAGGCTGCTGTGACCGTAATTGTAAACCAAATGATTTTGAGTGCCCAGGTCCAAGCTGCGTTCCCGTATTGATGTAATTTTGCAAAGCTATTAAGAATTTTATGGGCCAAGAACCCAATCCTGTTCACACACCTGTAGATGGCTTCAATCTGTAGGATCAATCTTTTGGGTACGTTCAGCTCTCCTGACACAACCACTGCAATAGTTTGTATATTCAGAAGGTGTACATTCAGAGAAACAGAACCAGTTGATTACAAATGCCCCAAAGCCTGTATTAAACTCCATATTAAGAGTTAGTATGATGTTAATGAAATTCCGGTTTAGGGGATTGTAGTCCTCAATGTGTGCTGTAAGTAACACCCATAAATACACCTCCAAAATGGATTTGGGATCCTTCATTCCCATCAGGGGTTTAATCTGAATTAGGAGGAGGAAGAGGCAGGCTACGTTTATTTTGTGGGACCTTTGATAGCAATGCAAGTAACAGGAAGGAAAGCACAGCTTGATCTTTTAGTGCAGAAATACACCGTGATATGAACCTGATTGCTGGAAAACATTTACCTCCCCTTCTTCCCTACTTCTATGAAGTAGGCAAATTCACTATGTATGAAGGTATGTGTTTCACAGATGCATAGAAGGCAGACATCTGTAGTCTGTTTTATCTTGAACAGTTTCCTAAGTCCTGATGCTTAGTTTAGGAAATGCCAAGAATTTATAATTGTGTGGAAAAGCAAAGTGATTTTCTTCATATGAGTTTTATTATTTCCTCATCAGAAGGTGAGAGTTAGGATGACTGACCAGAGAACAGTTTTATGGAGCTGGAAGACTCTGGGAAGTGATAGTGTTACCTGGTAAACGTTTGAAGCATGCTTACAGACTGTTCAAATATAGCCTAACTTACCTAAAAACGAGTAGAAGATTACAGTAATCGGGAACCCGCTGGGTGTCTTTTCCTTTCTTTGACATTTAGCTAAATATTGCTGGTCATGTTCCTGGCACAATCTCTACCAAAGGTACAAGTGGGCAAATGCTATGGGCAAATGAAACCAAAGGTTATTTTTTCAGTGCCTGTAAGCCAAATGATTGTGGAGGAAATGCCTAAGAAACAGATTGCCCCCAAGCCCCAGGAAGATGATGTACTGAACACCGCACTGAGAGGTACAGCTTGAAAGAGGTGCATAAGGTCTATCTATTCAAAGCAAATGAGACCAGAGATGAGCTGCTTAAATTATTTTTGCAAAGTTATTTAACAGTGTCTGTAGCACACACTAATGAGGCCCAGGAACAGGCACGCTAGTTGAGCCTTAGCTGATGAAATGGAGAAGAGATTTTAAACGCCAGTGCTGTGAAGTAAGCACATGATCTCCACTACAGCAAAAAGAAATGTGAGCAGGAGTTAGCTACCAGTCTTTGGTATTGCAGTTCTGCTTCTGAAGCTGAGAATTTATAGAAAACCAGCTTTGTATCCCTGTGTGTCCTTTTTCAAAGGGTCCTTTTTCTGGTTACTTTTTCACATTTGAATTTGGAGGTAATGTGTGACTTTGCTGCAGCAAATGGACCAGAAGTCAGGCAGATTTAACCTCTGCTCTCACCTGTGCCATTGGGCATCTACTTTTTTCCTACAATCTTTTGTTTCAGTTGTATGCTTTGGAGTTCATTTCACAATGTTGAAAGAACACCTATGTATTACCTTGGTTTGGGGTAGCCTTTCTTTTCGTAGTGTGGAAGACCAGCATGTTCTCTGGGTTTGATGGAAGTGGTATGGCAAGCTGAGCTCCTGGAAAGTGGCCACAGTCTGAAAAGTTGCTGTGGAGAAAAGAATGTATGTTAGGGGAGGGGGCTGTGCTTAGTTTTTGTCATGGAGCTCAAAATCCACTGGGTTTATTCTGTAATTATCTATTTGTAGTCACCAGTCTGGTAGTGCAAAATCTCCTGGTTTTTGTTTATTAATTTACATTCCCTCCTTCTCATACACCAGTGGTAATAATGATTTAGCATTTAGAGCTTAGCCGACAGTTTTGCTGATGGGACAAGAAACACAATGGGATCCAGGTCACGCTTCCATGGCAGTGCCGGGTCACCAGCTCGGACTGGGAGAAAGACTGTTGTCATTGGGGCTGGAAGTAATACAAAGAGCCGATGTTTGAGTAGTTTGCCGTTTTTCATTTTGTGACATTTTTTCTGCATGTAAGTACACGTGAGTGAAACAAAGACTTCAGAATAAATGAAGTCACCGTGAAATGCGTAGGTATGCAGGTGCATGGGTTTGTGTGAGAAATTAGATTATTAAATAACCATTCTTATGCTTTTTTAGCTGATTCTGTACAATTCATAACTTGTAGAAACAACAGGAAAAAGAAAGGTAAGGTTTTAAAGCTGTGATTAGTACTCTTTTAAAATTAAATCTCTATTTTTGGGAGATGGAGTTCAGTTGCACAGATGTCTTTTTTTGCGCAGTGGCCTTGAGCTTAGCTGCTGTCCACGGTTCTGTGGAAACACTGCCCTTATCCCCTCCTGTGTTCCTGTCCGTGCCCGTTTGACAAAGACAAATGAAAGCAAACAGGAAGAGCACGGTGCATTTTAAGGGAGCAAACTCGTCTTGCTCAGAGGATAAGAAAAAAATCCAGCCATGTTTTGTAAACATGAGAAACATTTGACAAATTGTAGCTCCCATGAGTTAGCAGCTGGATGTGCTGTTGCTGAAGTCAGTTACAAAAATGCAGTGAATCCAGGACAATTCAGAAAATAGCAAAAAATCTTCACATATTAATTTGAGCTTGATCTTATTTAATAGGTTGATAAAACATTGCTTAAGAATTGTGAGCTTTCTGTACACAATTCAGTGAGAGTGGAACCAATATTTGAAATTTCTTAAACTTGCAAAATGACAAAACCCGGTATCCGATCTGAAACATGCAACATCCCCCCTGCTGTGAAAACTGGCACATCAGCATTTACATTTCTTGTGGTCTTGCAAAGGGGAGGTAGAGTTGCAAAAACAGAAAAATACTGATGCCTTTTGTATGAAGGAAAAAAAAAAAGAATAATGAAAAGTGTATGACGGTTTAAAAAAAAAAATCAAATATCCCACTCTGTATGTATGTATTATATGCACATCCTGTGATATCTGCTTTGAGGAACTAGCACTGCAATTAGTTAATCATGTGTGCTCACTACTATTTGAACTATCTCTGGCATTTGCCATCTCTGTGTAGAATTGTCCCCTCCAGGGAATCCATTTTGCTTGCCTTTGGGGTAGGTTTCTTTCTGCTTGTGTGGCTTACATTTTAAATTTGAAGTCTCTCAGATGCATTACAAGTCACACGTTTGTAAAGATACAAAATGGATTATGACTATTTGTTCCGTAAAATTAGCACAGGAAATATGGCACTGCATAAGGAAAATAGCAATAAGATTTCATTTTGCAATTTTTGCACATAAAATTTGATTATTATTTTTATATTATCTCTTTCCATCAACTGTGCATCACAGTTATTGCCTGAAGACATGAGAATTATGATTTCTCAGGGAGAAAAAAAATATTTGAAGTGTCACTGAAACAGATATTAATACTTACGTGACTGATCTATGTATGTGGCTTGGAATTTCAAACTGTTATCATTGATACATATAGCCCAGCAGTTTGCTGGGGTTTAGAATTGCATTGTTTACCTGCCTGCGTTTTTGAGTATGCACAGGAGAAAAGGCAAGCACACACTTCCACGTTTAGCAAAACAAAACCCCTTTTACGTTCTCTCATGCGTATTGATTCCTTTAAAAGAGAAGGCAGTAGGTGATAGGACAAAATATTCCTTGTTGCTCTAGTCGCCGTAGCTATCAGCTGAGAAAAGGATATGTAAGTGGCAGGATGTGATGGCTGGCAAACATTAGCCATTAATCACCACAGTCAAACAATCCAGAGCATGGAACTAGGTACGTCCCAGCGCATTTAATCACCGGGATTGTCAAAGAAAAATAGGTGACTGATGAGGATGGTACGAGGTAATATCCTCGGTGTCAGAAGGACCACGTGCCCAAGTCAATACACAGAGAACAGCACCGTGTAACAATCGTTCCTGCATCCTCCTTCAGCAAGGGCATATTCAAGGCATACCATAATTTACTTTCAACTCCAAATTGACCTGAATGATTTTCGGGAGGATTCCCCTCCACTGGCTGTGTCTGCACATATCCTGAAGCCCATGAAAAGCGCATGTATTTGAGAGAAGACAGCGAATACACAGTCTCCCTGAGCGTGCTCAGACAGCAAGACAATCATTTAGGGCTTCTGAGATTTTTAGCTTCTAGGACTAAAGCAGCCCTCCTGTGTAGCAAGGCACAAGCGGTGGGCACAAGAACACCGACCTCATGTACAGCAGGGCATGGGCACCCCCTCGCTGGCTCTGTAGTGTGAGGGGTACTGGGGACACTCAGCCTTCCAGACCTGGTGTAAAATTACAATGCTGATGCAAAAGAGAGGACGCAGGTGTGCCAGTTCTAGATTCAAGACTTCTCTGAACAGTGGACACGGGGACAGCATTTTCCAAATTGCTGAAGGCAAACTTGATAAGGACAGCTGATTGTATTTTAAAACTGTTGAGCAGACAAAACAAGGGAGACTCTGAAGAGTACATATAAAGAAATACGCTGGTCCCTGGTGGAGTAATTATGGTGTGTTATGTATATCTTTTCTGAATCAAGGTACAACAATTGAATGGCAAAACAAATGATTTTGTAGCATGGAAGTTAATTGTGCTTTCCAGAAAACCTTACTTTTTCAGTCCTCAGGCAGTCATCTATTGAGGTCCTCCATGGTTTTAGGGCTTAGCAGTTCCCAGGAAAGCTGTCAGAGTTTTAGAAGGCAAGTGTATAAGACATGTAAAAGCATAATACTGAAACATTTTTATCTTTTTGTTCTTTGTTATGTGTTAATATTATTGTAGTATATGGAAAGATGTTCTGGAAGAGAACAAGACAAACCTTTGTTTGTCGTTCCTTTAATTACCATTAAGGCATTCCTTGCTGCTAGGCAGCATCCCCCCCAGCCCCAGCAGAGGCCTGCGATGCAGAGCAAAGGGCCCCTCTTCTAGGCACCGCACAGGCCTTGGCGCTTAGTAATCTGTCTAGGAGGCCAGCCTAATTCCCTTTACGGTCTCATGCAATGGGAGCTGTCTTTTTGGGGGTGCAGTGTGCACTGGCACTGTGAGGGCTACAGGTAGACATGGACCTGGATATCACTGGTTAAGAATTTTCTTCATTTTCCAAATAAAATCCTTTATGTAAGAAGTTGTTTAGAAACAGTTCCCCACGAGAATGGGGCTTTATTTCTTTCCTAGGGGAAAAGCACAGTAATCCCTACACAAAGCACTTATGTGAAATGAAGTTTTTACTAGAAAGTCAGTTCCTGCCAACACAAATGGCCTTAGGCTTGTGTAAATTCCCATCCGTTTGTGCCTGTGGTGTTCCAGGCTTCCTTCCCTGATCGTCACAAAGGACACCCTGCTCATCACTTGTGCATCTGAAGCCACTTCCAAGTCTGTTCCAACCCCGGCCCTCTTCCTACCCAGCTAGCAGAAATTACCTCTGCATATGGCATGAGTTAAGAGAACTAATCTAGCAATTAAATACACGTTAACAAAGATATTCTAGTGTGATGCAAGGGTCATTAAATCAGTTTAATTGGTGTCCTGCTGTAGGACTGCGTGGTTTTGGTTATTGGCAGTGAACCAGAATTTGTAGTTGCTTTGCATGAATTTCAGTTTCAGAAATGGAGTTGCTCCTTAACCTTTGTGAAGACACCTGCTTTTCACTTATTGCTGTGGGGCTGTAATTTAAGAAGGTAAGAAAAGGCATTTTCTACTACCAATGGCAAGTTTTTAAGAAAGGATGACATTTTGTAAGCAGGTGGAATGTTTTAGAACATCCTTATATAATAAGGCTTGCCAGATTTGTGGCTTTCTCTTGCAATAAACAAGAAGAGGTAGTTTACTTGTGGGGTTTACCCAGTTTTATATATTTGTAGAATGCCTGCAAAATCTCAGCAGAAACGTACCAGCCTTTTTGAACAACCTAGCAATGATTAGATATTTTGGCAGCATGTTGGCTGGAGGCAGCTAATTGTTTCCTGATAGGAACCCATCTGTTTTTTAGGTCTCAGAAAGCACCCACCACCTCTTTTTAATGATCCATATTTTGTGAGTAGTTTTTTATGTCCTTCCACAAAGTCTGTCTCTTTCTGTCCTAGATTGCTGTCTTCATTGCTCTTCTTGAAGCATCAGGCTCTAGAATGAATTGGCTCCTGTTATACCTCCTGAAGTGGATGTCTAACTTGGAAATAGTCTGTCAATCTTTAGTATTCCTTGCAGTGCTTGCTCTTGTGAATGGGTCCTTGGGAGGTAGCATGGATTCTCAAACCAAGCACAAGGACAAAAGAGCAAAATGTGTATGGTTGGTTTTTCTCTGTCTCAACAGAAGATTAAGAACAGAGATCAGTAGACATGATGATTTTTGTAGATCCCTTCCAACTGAACTATTCTAAATAAATCCTACCTGCTAAGCTGAAACGTGAGAAATTCTGATTATATGTCGGGATTCTTTTCTTTTTTTTTTTTTTTTCCATCAAGAGTGTGACCAGATGGCCACACTATTTCGAAGAGGTGCTCAGAGAGTTTTTACAGCCCCCATCCTTGGAGATACTCAGAAGTCAAGTAGATGAGGCACTAAGCAACCTGCCATAACTGGTCTTGTTTTGAGCAGGAGTTGGACTAGATGACCTCTGGATGTCCTTTCCAGCCTAAATAATTTGGGTGATTCTATGAAGTTTACTTAAAGTAGAGCCAGGCTCTTGTGGCAGCAAGGAGAGGAGAACAGAGCTCAGGGCCTAAGATGGTAAAGGCTTTGATGCATGTTTCACAAGTTGTAGGCAAGATTTCAGCTGGCACTTAGATTATGCACTGTACTGCTTGTACTGTATGTACATTATACAGGAAAGTGAAGGTATCTACACAAGGGGACAAAAATTGCCCAGGGTATTCAACCAATTATGTTATGCATTGACCTGACCTTTACATTTCTGGCCCAAAGCCTGACTTCAACATCAGTTGCATTGCTCCTGAGTCACCTTAACATTACTGAACACAGGCTTTCTGGCCATCCTGTGAGCGCTGGTTCCTCAGCAGCAGCAGTGCTCTCATTCTCTCAATAAAGAGTTATTCATGTCTGTAATACTCCTTGATGCTGTTCACTGGCAGTACCTCAGCACTGGTTTATCATGGACTCTAGCATCATGTGCTGCCTGCAGACTGGCAGCCAGATGCAAATTCATCCTCCCGTGTCAGGAAGACACCTACACTGGTCCAGGAGAGCTTCTCTACAAGACCTGAATGCAGCTAAGAGGCGACACAGCCACCAAGTGTTGGGATGAGTTCAGGATATATTGGTGACAGAGTCTCTGTTTGCAGGACTAAGATCTGTGACATATTTTAAAGGCCAGAGATGCAATTCCAGTAATTCAGGGATGTACTGGTACAAAAACTGTTTGTACTGTTCTCCTTCAATTTATTACCAGAACTCCTGAATTTAATTAAAGCCTCACAGCTTGTTGTTTCCTACTGTTTGTTCTTTATGCAAACTGTATATGTGTCATCGTGGTCCAGAGCTATTTTTGGTGTAGCATTTATCTTTTTGTAATGTGACCCTGCCCTATTTCCTCTCTGAAAGTTTATGAGGAGCTTGTTGGCTTTGTGCTCTGAAGCGCTGACTCCAGCTCTCTGAACACGCTGTGCGCTTGTCCGGGGGTGAGGGTTATGCGGGGATTTCTGGTGACCGGCTGGGCTTCAGCAGTTTTTGTTTATGGTGGAGAGGGTGAAAATCCCCAGGCAGTGTAATCCATCTGACAACCACTTCTGTGGTAGCACAAAGGCAAACGCTGTCAAAAGAGCACTGCCATGAGGGATACCAATGACAAAGTCCGGACGAATGGCGCTTCGAAGACGTGTGTTGTGAGGACTGCGGGGAGGCTGTGGTGCGTGTGCCTTTGTAATGCCTTTGCATGGACAGTGCTGGAGGGGGGGATGCTCCTTCGAAAGCATCAACAGTAAAGCAGTGTTAACGTTTTAGTGGGTAAGTAATCTTTCTCAGCCTAGCACAAGATGCTGAAATAGGCTGTTTCTCAGCTTGCTGCTGCTTTTTGTGTTGCATTCCATTTTCAACTTTGTGCTTTGTCATTCCCATTTCAAGGTTGTAATCATTCATTCTGCACTTGGAAAAGTTTGCCTCAGTTAATGAGGATTGTTCCAATTTAGAATAAGGAGGATTTTCTGCTGGAACTGACATTCTGTACTTCAAAACTTGTTAATAAATACTTTTAATCATGTTAATTATAAACGTGTAATCATTAAACATTTCGATATTACGGTGTCACACTGCAGAAGAAGTGTCAAGATAGGTATAATTATTAAGTGTCTGTAGCTCTGATGGTTCTAGGATGTAAGCAAGGCCAAGACTGAAGAGAGCAATGCTGTCTTTTCTTAAACTGATCAGTTGTAGCTGGAAAAAGTCCCTGAGGAAAAGGCCCTGCACAGGCCCTGCAAAGATCCATGGACTACCGATTACACAAATGCCCTCAAGCAGGTGTGTAAATACTGATGATGGCTGACTTAGACTGTGGATACAACATACAGTGCTGCAAACGGGAAATGGAAATAAGTGCTCCCGATCCTCTAGAGAGCTTGGAGTTGAAAACTCCTTTGAAACTCACAGCTGTCCTCTGTGGCTGAAGTTGGCTTGAGGGTATCTGTGGGTTGAAACAGCTAAAAACCGGATGGATTCAAGCTGTAGTCTGATGTTTTTAAGTTTACCTCTGCATTTTAAAACAGTGGGTGAAAAACTAATACTAGATTGCAAGGTCTAAACATACTGAGACTATATGAAATGCTCTTCTAGTTGCATTATTTGACATTTTTATATCAATATGTAACAATGAAAGAAGAAAGTTGCTTGCTTCTAACTACGACTTAAATAGAATTTAAAAAAAAACGAGCTCTTTAAAAAAGATTCACAGGCAGTATGTGTGTGTATATATGTGTTTGTTTATACTGCCAACATATGCATGGTAATTTCTGTATAGACAGATTAAGTCCCAAGCAGTGCTTCAGTACAGTTCAGGGGAAAATCTAACTCAACCATTCAGATCATCTTATTTTGTAATCGCACCATCCTGTGGCAGTCTGCGGCATTGCCTTAGCGTTCTGTCAGTACAAGGCCAGCATTAATTTAAAGATGGCAAATATGTCCCCGTCTGCTAAACTGGGACCTGGGTTTCTTACCCCAGCTCAGAAAGCACCTGGGGAGAGCCCAAGTTTTTAGTGCACAACGAACCCCAGAGCATTACTCTGACAGTACTGAATACTGAAACGTGAAAGTTGATAAACTGCACAGTGTGTCCTGGCAATAGAAAGAAAATGCTGTTGCTTCTTCTGGGAGACCTATGGATCAGTTTTTGATAGTCCTTTGGTATTTTTTCTCACTCTATCTGTTTGAATTTTGTATTTTCAAAGGGCCTCTGTAGTTTAATGCAAATAATCCCTGGAAATATATGATTCAGCTCTTCTTCAAGGCCTGGGAAGTTACCCTGTTTGCTAAAGATAAATAATTAGAAAAATCTTGAGAAAGACCAAAAATGCAGAGCAATTGGGGTTCAGTTCTTCGCAGATTCACAGCCTGTGTTCCCTTCCCTTTCATGCTGCTGTGTAGGGCACTGTATTAAAGCTGCCAGTTCTCATCTGTTCTCTGTGACTGCCGCTCTCCTTCACAGTCAGAATAGCAAATGTATTTCCCTCTGTATTTGCTTTTTGCTTTCCTGACACATCAACAAATTTAGGAAACTCAAGAGCTCTACAGATGATCTGTGTCTTGGGCAAGGATGAATAGTGACAACTGCTGGGACATGCATGCCATGTGTGTGCTCCGAACACCAGGACTAATAGCAACAAAAAGACATGTAAGCAAGTACCTGAGAGGAGAAAAGGATCTGTGTTTTAAGACTCCGGGCTGTGTGGTTGGTAATGAGTTTTACTTGTCAAGATGTCAGGAAGAGGTTTTTAGTTTGCATCTGGACTGGGGAAAGGTACAAGGCAAAGGATAAATGCCAAATCTGAGCTAGCATTTGAAATCTCATAAAATAGTTCAGCTATATCTAGTTACATTTATAATACTGTTTCTTACACGTTTGATATGCATCCAAGGAGGGCGAATAACACAAGATTCTCAGTTTAGATCCATGCTTGGCTAGGCCTGCAGTCCAGGGTTGCAACCCAAGGATTAGAATTTGCACCTTCTTTAAAAAATGCAGATTTGAGTGAATGCTTTGTTTATAATTTTTCTCTAGAAAGCACTTTGATACATGCTTTGGAATTTTGGCTGGCAATTTTTCATGATTGAAATAGCATTGTTTTCTGGGAATTGATTTCTTGCGGGTGGTGGTGGTAGTTAACATTTACATGTATACAGTGCTTATCACTGCTCTTCTTCTCTTTTGACTTAGATTGCGCATACCACAGCATGTTAACCTAAGGTTGTTCCCATCATTGTTGTTAAGATTTAACTTAGTAAAAGCCATTCTAGTTTTAATAGAGATCATTCCCAAATAAGCTTTGCTAGAGGTATGTTAATCATTAAGTGCATCAAGTACCAGTGGTTCCTCTGTGAGACTGCAAATGTTAAAACGTTCTAAGTGTGGAGTCCTCAAAGAAAAAAAAGAAAATATACAATGATGTGCATCATAGAAATGCCTGTGCATTACTTATTTCTTATGAATGAAGGAAGCGTAATTCAGTATCTGTTTTTCAAACTCTTCAGAAGTCAGAGGGAAGGGTATCAGCTTGCAGTACAACTTCTTACCTGAACCAGGGAAAGCATGTAGATCATTCCAGTAAGGAAGGACTTTAAGAAATGCCTGAGTAGCTAAAATCAGAGGAGTTGGAAGTAAAAAAAAAAAAAAAAAAAAAAAAAAAAGAGAGAGAGAGATTTCTTCATGCAAATTTGTATTTTTTAAAATCTACTTCTATACTTTTCACAGAAGCACTCCTAAATTACCCCAATGTTATCTTACATGCTATGGAAAGATTTAAGGAAGTTTTATTGCATACCTAACCTGTGGTTTTGTTTTTTTGTCCTGTCTTCTTACTTTTAACACACCTGTTAATGAGCCTAGAATGCTACTAGATTAAGTCCAGAATGCTACTAGATTAAGTCCAGAAAGAACTTAAATTTCCATAAATGGAATTGCAACAAAGCGTATGTTGTATCAGCTCTTTGACCCTCAGCCCTAGAATGTTACCTGCTGTTCTAGCATTAGATATGTTCTGAATTTGAGCGCCTTGCAGTGGTTTGTCTTATTCTGTACAGGATGGAGCTAAAATTAATTTTCGGAGGATTTACCATTGTGTGTGCAAAGCATATCCAAGTTTTCTGTTTCTCTTCTGGTACAGCTGAAAGGCAGAGTAGTCTTTTTGTGGGAGCCCACGGGAAGGAAACGCATGCCAGGAAAAGACCTGTAATTCAGATGAAGTTTGGACTGAACGCATAGAATATATGTTCTTTAGGAGTTGCTTGCTTAATGCTCCTGTCAAAGGAGGCAGTGATACAGTGGAACTGAGACGCGCTGGGGATGTTTTGGGAGCTAGAGCCACTTCTGCTAGGAGAATAATCCCCACTGTGTAAATACAATGCCTGTTTGCAGCCTTGGGTCAGAATGAAGTGCGTCTTGCAGTTAAGCCAGACTTTGCATGACTGGTGTGAGATTCCTGTAAATGACAGCTGGGATCTCAACACCTATGTCTGCAAATCGGGCCCAATTTGTAATTATTTATAATAATACATCGACAGAGTTGATGGACTCTTGTTTGCAGGTACCATTCTAAGTTCTTTATAGGACAATAAAACTAAAACCAGATCACAGATATGATCTATAAATATACATAATGCTGACAGTAAAATCTGGGATGACAATCAAAATGTTCAGCAGCTCTTAGCCTGTAAGTTGCATTCTCCTGGTTCACACTGAGGACCTACTGTATTCTAACCCAACAGCAATACCGATGTGCACACGGTGGCATCGCTGCTGAAGCTGTACCTAAGGGAACTCCCAGAGCCAGTCATACCGTATGCAAAATATGAAGATTTTCTTTCCTGTGCCAAAATGCTCAGCAAGGAGGAAGAAACGGTGAGTTTGCACTTTGAGTAGTATGATGAATTAAAAGGCTAGCGTGTTATAACCTGTTACAATTTTGAGAAGGAGAGAAGGTGCTGATTACCTATCCTAATTTAAGATATGCTTGAGTTAATTGATGCCATCTTTGTATGAAAGTTGTTGCTACCGATGTGTTTGGAAACTGAATCAAAACACAATATACCCTTTGCTCTTATTTATTCCATGTCACCAAAACCAGTTCAAATGAATATTACTGTGGTCAATAACTTCCAGCTTGCATGGAAGACACTTTGTTTTCTTTCAATGGATCATTATCCTGAGCTGTAAGAGGTAGGGTATTAGGAATTGCTGTTCAACTCTTGTGAATAAATAAGGGGTAATTTTCTTCTAAGCGTTTTGGGATGACACATTTTACTAACTTTTGCTTAAAGACCAAAGGACTCTATTCATTGCCTATCATTGAATCAGAAGGCATCATAAAGATGTTTGAAGTAGGCCACCTTCCAAAAATTCTTTACATTTGCATAACATAGTATGTGATAGAATCCCTATTTTGTTCATCTATGTGCCCTGCAGTGACATAGGGTACTGTATATTAGTCAGAAGAAGTACTAAATGAAATTAAGTGCTTGATTTTACATTGTTCTATGTGTTCATGGGTATTCAAGTCAGCCAGATACTTTTTCTTCCAAGTAAATATAAATCAGCTTATTCTTTTGATTGCAGTCTTTTCCTCTAACTTTCTAAGGTTATTATTTCTAATTGCATTTTGACATTTAAAATACTGCTAGAACTGGACTCTTCCACAGAATCTCAGAATCATCTAGGTTGGAAGAGACCTCCAAGATCCCCTAGTCCAACCTCTGACCCAACACTAACAAGTCCTCCACTAAACCATATCCCTAACCTCTACATCTAAACGCCTTTTAAAGACCTCCAGGGATGGTGACTCAACCACTTCCCTGGGCAGCCTATTCCAGTGACTAACAACCCGTTCAGTAAAGAAGTTCTTCCTAATATCCAGCCTAAACTTCCCCAGGCACAACTTTAACTCATTCCCCCTCATCCTGTCACCAGGCACGTGGGAGAATAGACCAACTGCCACCTTGCTACAGCCTCCCTTCAGGTACCTGTAGAGTGTGATAAGGTCACCCCTGAGCCTCCTCTTCTCCAGGCTGAACAACCCCAGCTCCTTCAGCCACTCCTTGTAAGACTTGTTCTCCAGACCCTTCACCAGCTTCGTTGCCCTTCTCTGGACTCGCTCGAGCACCTCCATGTCCTTCTTGTAGGGAGGGGCCCAAAACTGAATGCAGTACTTGAGGTGCGGCCTCACCAGAGCCGAGTACAGGGGGACAATCACTTCCCTGGACCTGCTGGCCATGCTGTTTCTTATGCAAGCCAGGATGCTGCTGGCCTTCCTGGCCGCCTGAGCACACTGCTGGCTCATATTCAGCCGACTATCAACCAAGACTCCCAGGTCCTTCTCTGCCAGGCAGCTCTCCAACCACTCATCTCCCAGCCTGTAGCTCTGCTTGGGGTTGTTGTGCCCCAGGTGCAGGACCCGGCACTTGGCCTTGTTGAACTTCATACCGTTGGCCTCAGCCCATCGGTCCAGCCTATCCAGATCCTCCTGTGGAGCTTTCCTACCCTCGAGCAGATCGACACACGTACCTAACTTGGTGTCATCTGCAAAGTTACTGAGGTTGCACTTGATCCCCTCATCCAGATCATTGATAAAGATCTTGAAGAGGACTGGTCCCAGTGTTGAGCCCTGGGGGACTCCGCTAGTGACTGGCCTCCAACTGAATTTAACTCCATTCACCCCAACTCTTTGGGCCCGGCTACCCAGCCAGATTTTAACCCAATGAAGCATACGCCAGTCCAAGTCATGAGCAGCCAGTTTCTTCAGGAGAATGTTGAGGGAAATGGTGTCAAAAGCCTTACTGAAATCAAGGTAGACCATATCCACAGCTTTTCTCTTGTCTACTAAGCATGTCACTTTGTCACAGAAGGAGATCAGGTTCGTCAAGCCGGACCTGCCTTTCATAAACCCATGTTGGCTGGGCCTGATCACCTGGTTGCCCTGCAAGTGCCATGTGATGACACTCAAGATAATCTGCTCCATGAGCTTCCCCGGTCAGACTGACAGGCCTACAGTTTTCCAGGTCCACCCTCTGGCCCTTCTTGTAGATGGGCGTCATGTTTGCTAGCCACCAGTCAACTGGGACCTCCCCCGATAGCCAGGACTGCTGATAAATGATGGAAAGCGGCTTGGCCAGCTCTTCTGCCAGTTCTCTCAGTACCCTCGGGTAGATCCCATCCGGCCCCATCGACTTATGTACATCTAAGTGCTGTAGATGTACAGATGTTCTCCTCCCTAACCCTCCAATTAATTGAGAGGAGTATGAGTCCCTCCTTTCTGAGGGGCTGTCTCTTTTCTGAGCCTTCATTTAATGCCTGCCAAAAGCAGAGGTGGTAATTGCTCCCCTCTAATGGGATGGAGGTAAAAAGGTTGGTGCCAAACCATCTCCTCTGGTCCTGATCTCTTAAACCCTCTGAAAGCAAGCTGGGTGCTTGGCTAGCCCTTACAGCTCAGGGTCAGCTGCTTGCAAAAGACGGGAGCAGACCTTTCAGTTGGTTTGATTTTACTTGCTCTTTGCACAAGTTATGGCAGGGGATCCTCAGAGCTTGGTTTAAGTTGTTGCAGCTATCTGCTTTGTGTCTGTTTTTTATGTCTGTAACTACCGATAGCTCCAACGTAAAGGCACCTGACAGTGTTCATTGCAACTATGCCATGAAGCACTTTCACAAATACATTTTGAAAGCAAAAATGGAATCACAGTGGCCGTGTGGTGCTGGAGTTGGTACTGGCAGTGTGCAGTAATCAGCACTACAGAAAATGAGCCTTTTCAATCCTGTTTTTAGTGGCTTAGCAATCCAGCTGTAAAACTGACTAGGTTTTCAGTTCATCTTCCTCCATATAGAAGTTAAAAGAGCAGTCACTGTTAAAGGAAGGAGCTGTGCATTTTTTCTTAGCCTACAAGTAGCAAACTCATGTGCTGTTGTGGTCTGTCCCATCTTGAATGGCATTTTGTTCATAATGTACTGTAACTCAGGCCCCGTGGATGCTAGCAAAGCACCAAAACCCCATACTGAACGAGAGTTTAAAGGCACTGGTTGGCAAAGACCATAGCCAGGGGCTGTTTCCACAGAGCACAGAAATTACCGTGTGCAGTTCTGCTCGTCTCATTCCCAAGGTGGGCACAAACTGGAATAGCTGTTTATTAGACTGATTCTAGTATGGACCAGAACAAGGTTCATATATACATACACATATACATATATGTATAAATATATATATATAGTTTGTCATCTGAAAACACCAACTAATTCAAACCAGAACTGTTCCTCGAAGCCTCAGCCTTCTTATCATGAGGAGGAGGAATGGAGCTGCTGGTCAGAATAAGAAAGAGTGAAGGCAGAGGGCAAGATGGGATGAAAACAAGTCAGTTATATATGTATGTATTTTTATCCAGAGTTAATCCTTGTTAGCAGAATATAGCCTTCTCACCTCAAAATGAGTTCTACAAGCCGTTTCTGATGGTAACGTGTATAGCATTTGTCTTACTACTGCAGTTTCAGTGATGTGTTTATTGTCTTGTAATTGGAATTGCTGACATTTTCTCAGTCTCTGTAGCAAAATACTAAGAAAACTCTGCCTCCACACTGTGTTTTAAACCACATATATAGGGCCTGAAAGAATTGGTGAAGCAAGTAAAGAGCCTGCCAGCTGTCAATTATAATCTACTGAAATACATCTGTAGGTAAGTGCTCTTGCAAGAATATAAGAAAGGCAGAACTAAATATATACTGTCTACTAGGACCCTGGTTTTACTATTTCTAGCTACAGTTACTGGCCTTACATCTGCACTCTTGAAGCATGGTGTCATCATTGAAAACTGCACACGCCTGGTAGAATAGTTGTGTGGAAACATATAAGATCTTAAAAACAAGTCTTCAAGAGTTGCAATTTGTGAACTTAAAGGAAGTTCCCAGCATTAAAAAAAAAAAAAAAAAAAGAGTATAAAGTAATTAGTTGTTTGCATTTTGAAGATATTTTATGAGTCAAATAATTGATTGAATATGCTGGAGAAAGTCAAGAGAGTTATCTTAAAGTTAGTTAAGAATGAGATTTATTTTTTATTGATGTATAATTTTCAAAAAAAAAGTTAAGAAGCTGAGGAGAATAGCCTTGAGCTTTCATGATATTCCATGAGGATATGGAATGGAATACTTCAACAGCGTTAAGAAACTATCATATATTTTGATTGTTTTTCTTTCCTCCCTTTTTAAATGTTCCTCAAAGGCATTTTTCTTTCACACAGATTCCTTGATGAAGTCCAGTCTTACTCAGGTGTAAACAAAATGAGCGTGCAGAATCTGGCTACTGTTTTTGGCCCCAACATCCTTCGCCCTAAAGTGGAAGATCCTTTGACCATCATGGAGGGTGAGTTGACTGAGGTAGAAAGAAGGGATATCTTTAGATTTACGAACAGTACATACCGGTCTGTGCTGTATGAACAGTGAATTCTATATATTTGTCTCTATGGACACAGTATTCTTCAATGTGAAGGAACTGCTGGGTTAAGTCTTACAAGATACTGTAAAAGTAACTGACATTTACAGCATTGCAAACAGATTTTGCATTAAATTCTGCTGCCTTGGCAACTTAATTAAAAATGTACTTTTCCTCTAAACACTTGCTGCAAATACAGCATGTTCTTATTCAGCACGTGTGGTAGAGGTGCAGTTAATAATTCATCTGCAGTTTTTAAGGATAAAGTTGGTGGAGGTTCATACTGCAGTGACCCATGTAGAATCCCCCAGAAGGCAAAGAAGTATTGCACGCCTTCTTACACAACAGTGATCAAATGGCTGCATTCTGTTATTTTCAGCAGTGTCTAGCTGTAACATTTTGCTGTGGTTAAAACTAATATCACTGTCACAGTTAGATTTTTTTAAAAACCTTTTGTTTTTCATTCTCCATAAATTACATGGTGCCTTTTCTCCCTCCAACCACTAGTTTCTTAGTATTTATGATTTGCATAACTTTCTCAGAAATTAGGGGTGTACACTGTCCTTGCACTGACAGTTTTACCAAAATTTGAAACGGTAGTTTGTGATTGGTTTATTTGGGAGTGTGTGGATTTACTTTTTTTCTTCGAATTTGATGATTTTCCTCTTTCCAGATACAATAATTCCCCATAGACTTTATTTACTTTTTTTTTTTTTTTTTTTCTTCTGAGGTCCTGTATTTCTTCCTCCTTCCATTTATCAACACAACAACTGTGTTGCTGAAGACAGAAACATGGTGTTTCCAAATCACGTAACAAAAGTGGTGAATACCCAGGGCAGCTGAACAGTATTCTGAACAGTAGCTTAAACAAGCCAGAAAGCTTTCTAATTTGGAAAGGGTTTTTAGTTGCCATCTGCACTATCATGCCTGGGTTCTCATTCTCACAGGGAATGGTTTGATCATGCAATTGACTCAAAAGGCTTTGCAAGGGCAGGTGTCCAATTTCCATGCACATTTGCTGTGACTGTGCATGAGTATCATCAATCTTTGCAGCTTCAAGTACCCTTAAAATTGTATTTGTGGCTTACCCCTCGTTTCTGTAGATACTTCTCTCAAATCCATTATAACCATCGGACATTGGGGTGCAGAGATAAGCTTCACAGTGTCCTTGAAGTCCTAGTTTAGGCATCTTACATCATCTCCCCATGGGAGATGGGGAATCCCACTGGGATGGGAAAAGGAGTTAGCCACTCATTTAATAATTGGAAAAAAAAAAAAAAAAAGTATCTGTAAAAAGGAATCTGTATTTTTTCAGAACTGGCTGCTGAGAGGAGTTTTTTTGTTAAAGTTTGAGCAAGAAAGATGTTTTAAGTGGGTGGAAACAAAATACTGTTTTTGCAATGACTGAAGAAACTTCTCCATCCTGCTTCTCAACAGCCTAAAATGGTGGTGGCTGCTCTGGAAGATGGCACGGTTACTATACTCACTGAAGGGAAATTATTTATTTATTTTTTACTCATGAGAAACAGCTTTAGTTGAACTCTAATGCATGATTTTGCCTTAGCAAACAAATACAGAAAAACACTAAAAAACTGTTTTCAAGTACCTGCCTGATTTGTCTCTTAGTAGTTGTATTTTAAAAGGGTAGGTTATAAAGATATTCCAAGTATTCCAAAGCAGTTGATATTGCACAGTGGGCAACAACTGATTAAAAGAGCACGGCCTACCTCTGAAAGCTCTGCAGGAGTTTAAAAATGGGATGGTTGTTCTAACTACCTTGACCTTGTTCCTGAAAGATTCTTAGTAGTCCTTAATGAGGTTCAGTTTAAAGAAATAACAGTTGCACGTCTTTATTATCCCAAGTCCAGTTATAAATGGTAGCGTGTAAACTGCAGTGCAGTCAAGTGGTGTGCACACCAAGGGGTTATTGGAGATGCAGTCACTTAATAAAGCAAGTAGCAAGCTGTGGTTCTATAGAAGTTCCTTACCATGCCCTAACGTGACAGTCTCCTGCTTGCATCTAGTCTCACTGCATACTGGTTAAAGGCATTCACATGAAATAAACTCCGTCACATTATTGCAGTTTTGCTTCAGAAGACTAAATCTTATGTGTTGCAGCAATGTGAATCCCTCCCTTGCTCCCTTTCTGTTAATCTATTACATGTAAGTGCTTGGCCAGAATGGGACTTGGTTTTAAGTGATTTCCACATGGAAACACATCACTTGTAATGGCATTATTCTTTACTACTCATTATCTCCTTCTGTGGTCTTCTTGGGATGCAATAACTGCCACAGTAATAGCTCCTTTGCAAAAATTGTGGTTGTTTGGGGGGGCTGTGAGGCGTGCTGGCTTGTTTTGATGGAAAGAAGAGGTGGTGCTCATCTGGCCTGCTGGCCAGGTGAATTTCAGGCATGTTATGTAGATTCAGAGTGTCATACAGATGGACATACTAAGTTAATGTTTGTGTAAATTGATTTTTTGCTAGGTATTTGTGGAATTTGACCCATAAAGTGCATTTATGCTCTAAATAAAACAGTTCATTAATAACCACATGCTTGGTGCCTTCTTTCAGGTACAGTAGTAGTCCAGCAGCTAATGTCAGTGATGATAAGCAAGCATGAAGAGCTGTTTCCCAAGGATGCAGACCCTGAGATGGGACCTGAGGTGTGCAACAATAACAATGAAATGCCAAAGAAAGCAATCGTGGGGCAGCTGCAGAACAAAGAGAATAACAACACCAAGGACACAGCAGTGAGGCGCTGCTCCTGGGATAAACCTGAGTCTCCCCAAAGGGGAAGCGTGGACAATGAATCTCCGACTGCTCAGCCAGGCAGCAAGACAAATAGCCCCAGGAACAGCATCCAGAAATTAGATGTCACCAGAAGCCCACCGCTCATGGTGAAAAAAAATCCCGCTTTTAATAAAGGCAGTGGCATAGTCACCAACGGGTCATTCAGCAGCTCTGTGGAGGGCCAGGAGAAGAGCCAGACCTTACCCAACTGCACCCTGCAGAGCAGGAGAACGTCATCCCTGAAAGGAGCGGTGACTAAGATGGGCACACAGAGCATGCAGAACGGCGGTGTGCGGATGGGTGTTTCTAGCACTGACGGGATCACCACCACCCTCAACAACCGGGCCGCGGGCTGGGCGCCCAACGGCTATGTCACGCTGAGGGACAACAAACAAAAGGATTCAGTCAGCGAGTCGGGTCAGCACAACAGGCTCTCCACCTATGACAATGTCCACCAGCAGTTCTCCATGGTGAACTCTGATGACAAACAGAGCGTGGACAGTGCTACCTGGTCAACGTCATCTTGTGAAATATCCCTCCCCGAGCACTCCACCTCCTGCCGTTCATCCACCACCACCTGCCCCGAGCAGGACTTCTTTGCGGGTAACTTTGAAGACTCTGTGCTGGATGGACCACCAAATGAAGACCTCTCCAACCCGGGTGACTATGAGAACAAAAGTGACCGAAGGAGCGTGGGGGGCCACAGCAGCCGGGCCACCAGCAGCAGTGATAACAGCGAAACATTTGTGGCCAACAGTACTAACAATCACAGTGCTCTCCACAGCCTGGTGTCCAGCTTGAAGCAAGAGATGGCCAAACAAAAACTAGAGTATGAGACAAGGTTAAAGAGGTAAGATGCTTTGGCTCTGCCATCTGATTGGCTCTTGCAGAGAAAAGAGGTGCCCTCTCTTACGGGTTGCTAAAAATCTGCACTAGCTGCAATCACTGCATGCTCTGCACTGAGTTTGCTGGCATATGGAATTGCTTTTCTGGTATCATGATCCAATTGGGTTTCAGAGCTACTGTTTGCCTCTGTTGCAACACACTACGCTGCACCAGAAATAAAGCCAGAACCTTAGGAGTTTGTGTGGAATCTGACTGACGAAATCAGTAGGCTCTTGCAATGATTTCATTACTCGATGTCTGTCCTCCAGAGAATGAGGTGCAATTGGGCATCACCTTTCAGCGAAATCAGTCTTGCATTACTCCACCTGTAAATGTTGGGACTGGGAGACTGTTCTAACCTCTCTCCAGAGTCCCTGTTCCTAGTCAGGCAGTGCTACATCTGGGAGTTACGTCTGCTCACAGTCCCATTTCTGCATGGCTGCTTTGCCTGCATCTTTCCTTCAAAGCTCAGGCCTGTTAAAGAAGACATGGGGGAGCCATGTCTGTGTGTACAGGTACTGCACAGTCTTCTCAAACACAAGGTCGCTAGGGTAGATATAATGATAAATAGATCAAAAATAGGGTAACTTTTTAGGACAAAAAACAAGACAGGCTGATTGCAGGGTTTTTTGATTGTTTTTTTGATTTGTCAATCTGTATTCATAAATACAGATACAGTAGATAAATCAACTGACAAACATGAGTTGCAAAATAAAGGCATTTGGGGAGTTACTCTGACCTTTCACATTAAATTAGTGCAACTACAGTGGGAGCTGGGAGTCAACACTTCCAGAAGTAAAAGGCTTACTTAGGCTATTTGCTGGAGAATTACATGAAGCTGTTTGCCACTGTGCACTGTAACCAGTGGCTGCCATCATGCATGTTCTAAACGAGCTGTGGAGGAGAGAGTGCCCTATGGGAAGGGATCATTGATGAAGACATAGTTCGTAGATACACTTCTTGGAAATTCAGTCTAAGCTTCGTAATTGAAAAGGCAAAATGCATGAGTTGGTGGTGGTGTGCATTTCTGCACAAGTGAATGAAAGGAGTGCTGTTCAGGAGCTGTTTGCTTTTATTTCGGTTTCTGCAGCTTGGAGCAGAGAAATCTCACCTTGGAGACTGAATTGGTGGCCCTACACGAAGAGCTGGATCAAGAGCGAAAGAAGTTCACAATGGTAGAAATCAAAATGCGTAATGCAGAACGGGCCAAAGAGGATGCAGAGAAGAGGAATGACATGCTGCAGAAGGAAATGGAGCAGTTTTTCTCCACTTTTGGAGAACTTACAGTAGAGCCTCGCAGACCAGAAAGAGGCAACACCATCTGGATCCAGTGAGCATTGGAGGCTTGGACTGTGGGACCTCAGGGAAGGGCTTGGGGGTATTACACTGCATCAGGTGGCTGGTCACCTGTCTGAGGCTAGTACTCAACATAATGTTATAAACCCTTGAAGGAGGAAATCATAGACATTAACCATTCATATCTACAGTGTGTACTTATCAAGTTATGCTCTTTGAATGCTTCATAAGACTACTGTCAAGTGTTACAACTGGATATGTGTATATAAATTTAAAAAAAAAATCACCTTAGAGAGCAAGAGATGTATCTCAAGAAATATTTTAATGCAAGTCTTGTATTTAAACTGGTAAATTGAAATGTTGTTGCAATCAAGCTTTATATCAAGGCTTTTTTCCCTTGCACTTAACATAATAAGCTATTTTTGGCATTGTGTTACCATCAGCTTATTTTGTATATCAAATGTTGTTTTTTTGTTTTGTTTTGTTTTGTTCCCGCCTCTAGCTGGGGAGTGGAGATAAACAGATATGTTAAGGTATGTGTGCCGATGGTTAACCCTTTGCGTCGTTTTTAAAAAAGACAGCAGGATGCCGTGGGTAACAAATGTACTGATTTAACAACATTTCCACCTGGCTAGAAATTATTAGAGCTCCCACATCAAACACACTGTAAGGACATCAGGCCACTGAAACCAAGCAGTTAGTGTTGAAAGGTGCTTGTATGGGAGGAAATGCAGGTAGTGAAGAGTAAGAAGTTGAAAGAGGGGAAAAGGGAATGTAAGGGGAAGTTGGTCAAAGATATGGCTAATGCTTTTTGGGGTACCCTAACACTGGATAAGCCCTGTGCCTGATCACTGCAGCTCAGAGCAGGAATGTAAACCCTTTGCTCTGACCACATTTTCATCTGTCTTACCTCAGCATCCTGGGTGAAAGGAGCCTTTCCCGTAGTGCTTGCAAACGGACAGATGGAGTGGGTGAACAGGACATTTGGACAGCCTTAGTAATGTGACGGATGCTGAACAAAACACAAAACCACACAACTGATGAGCAGAGTAGAAACTACCAGGGCTTGTATCAGAAGCAGCAAATAAGGAAGAGAACACACGGACTTTAATCACCCGTATTTACAGTGCACTTTAGCAACTCACACTGTCGGAGATGTGTTACAAGTGTGAAGGCAGCCAGGCTCAAAGCGTCACCAAGGAAGCACCCAGAGGGAACAGTGTGGAGCCTAACAGCGTGCAGATTGCTAATGAAAAAACCATAGTTGTGCTGTAAATGAATAACCTATTTGGCATCTTTACATATAGTAAGTATGACCGGTATTTTCTATACCATGCTAAAGATTCTTTTTGTTGTTTCTTAACTTTGTGTTTAGGGCTGCAAGTTGTATTTTTAAAGGGTTGTTGAAACATTTTGGCTTCCCTCTAGTGTCACTGGAATGTATTACAGTTATTTTCAAACTCCAGTTGAGAAAGAACTCTAAATGTAGCCTCAAAGAGGCTACAATGTCCATGGCTGCACCATGGACCTTAGACAAATTAATTAGACGTGGGAAGCAAATATGAGGTCTACGTTTCAGAGAAGTAACAACTGGGAGTGGAGCATTCCACTTGGCGCTTGCGGATGCGTTGTTTGTGTTATCTGAGGTTCAGAGGCTCCAGTCAGGGTGCCTAATTGCTGTAAACAAGTCTAGAGCACATCCAGTCTGTATGCAAATGAGAACGACTCAGGGAGAGACCAAGGTAAGAGGAAGTAGAATGTTTTGCATTGGCTAGCAGCAATCATGAAAAGTCCGTGCAATGGTAAGAGAAGGAAACATTACTACGTTAATTACATCTGTGTTACCAAAGCCTTGGAATCATATGCAGTAAGCCTCAAAGTCAATTCAGAATTTATTTATAATCTGAAATCTGTTGGCATGACAGCAAAGTCTCTGAGATGTGTATTTTTGTAATTGGAATTCCTATTTTCACACTAGAGGTATATCTTAGCCCGTGCAGCAGTATGTAAGGTGCAGAAAGTCCTGCTTCCTCCGTCACAGTAAGCCAGATTTTTCCTTTTCATTTCCTCTAACACTCTCTCTGCTGTTCAAGCTCTCCTGCTCTCCTGTATTTTAAACACAACTGCATTGAGTGGTTGAAGGACTGCATAAACAATGACCTAGAGCTCCGCCACACAGGAAGGCAGAAGGTGGCCCCTGAGACAGTGGGAAAGGTGCTGCTGTGAGGTTACCAGCTGCTAGGATGGCTGAAGTGACAGCTCCGTGATAAAATTGCATTTCCTGTCCATAGCTGCCTCCGGTGCCCTGGGCTATACAATATATATGGAAGAAGGGAAGGTGTTCTAGGTGCATGTACTCTCTCTGTTCAATTTGGATTATCTTCGGTTTTCACAGGAAAAAAAACTAGAAGCTTCCAGTGATCTCATCGGCTGCATTCTTTCCTTATATGTTTGAACAGGTTTCTTCTTACGCTTTGGTTTCTGAATCCAGATTGTTGCTTTCTGAAGCTTAGTTCCTGGTTTACCCCAAACTTAAAAAATGCACTTCAGAGTGTTTTTAACTTATCTTCAGGTCTTTTCACTCAAGATGCCCAAGATGGTTTATAAGACAAACTATTTCAGTGAAAATCTTCATTTTTGGTGCATATAGAGATGTAGAGCCTGCTCATTTTTGTATATTTTTTTTGAAAAAAAAAAAATTGTTCAGACTGGCTGGTGATAACCTCAGTGATTTCTTTAGGACATAATCCTTGAGAACTTTCTTGTTTTGCAGGTACTGTAGACAAGTGGTTCCCCATGTGAATTTTGTGTAGGGGTGAGGATGGAGTAGGCCTGGCTCTTTCTGACTGATGCCAGGCTAAGAAGTCAGTGAATATCAGTTTTTTTGTCGTTGTTGTTGTTGTTTTGTTTTTATTTTGTTTTGTTCTGTTTTCCCCTAGAGCTGTATAGCAAGGATCTTGATCTACTTTGAAATTAGGACTTAGCCTTGGAAGAAAATAGAAACCAGTAGTAGCCATTATAGTCACACATAACTAGCTAGGATTTTCAGTCACCTGGATGCAGAAGTAATTTCCCATAGCCAGAATGTCCTTTGGAAGGTCTTTGTTGCTCTGGGAGCACCTCAGCTTTCTGTCCGTTTAGCCATGCTCCTTTTGGCGCCCATACCTTGACGGGTGTAAAACCATTCCGGGTGCTGCTGTGATCTTCCATCCACCTGTTCTTGTACCCTACTTCTTAGTACTCTCTTCACTCAGCTCATACCATGATGATCTGCTTCCAGGGGCTGAACCTGGACAGAGCTATTCTTTGGCTTAGCTTTCTCTTGTTTGAGGTCTCTGTACTGGCTCAACACAGTATCAGTCAAGTTCACTGTGTAGCTATGCCATTTGGACTCGGCTTCAACTGTGCTGGACCACATAGTTTCAAATATCTTTGAATGATTTTTTGGAAGCTGCTGTTAGGCAGGATTTGTTAATGTCTAGGTTTGAAGCTTGTCTTCACCTTAGAAAAAATATTTCAGTACTTGTAGTTCAGTTCCTCAAGGAACTTCGCTCCCAGCTATATGGCTGAGTGCTGTTTCCCCAAATTTCTTGCTTTGCAATCCAGGACAACAGTGGCCAGAGAACAAAACCTGCTCCTTCTCATGTAGTGGGGTTGGAAAGGGGCAGGAGTTATTGACAAAACTAAGGTCAAAGCAACTTGAGCCCAAACGTTCTGAAAATAACTATCAGGATTCTGTGCAGAGTATTTGTTGATCAGGACCTATCTTATGAAAGCAGTTTTTCTAGGAAGCTTAGTGTCAAGGTATTAAGTGAAAGTAAGGCTCTAGCTGAGATAACCATTTTTTCATCAGTCTCTGTAACAGCACGAGTCAGGCCAAGCTGGCCGTGTTACCTACCGTGAGAGGACACTGAGAGATTTTCAGCTATCAATTACAAGAAGGTTTAAAAATAAACTTGCTTTCCCCTCTGTCTCATGGGAATTTCTGTGAACTCCCCAAACAAAAAATGTGTTCTGGGAGTTCACCAGAAAGCTCCAAGCTGGGAGCAACACTTAACAGCTCTGCCGTCTAGCCCAGCATCACTTTGCCTTGTGCGCGGTGCACAAGAGACGATGCTCTTACAGTCCATCAGTATAGACAGCAGACAGAATCTTCCCAGGAGCTACCAACCTGCTCCAACCACAGGCTATGATCACATCACATTACATTATATTCATGAGGTCAGGGCAGCACGTGTGTAAGAAAAGCAGGCTACCAGGATGCTACTGCCGATGGACAGAGCAAGGGATGGAGCCTTGCTTGGTGCTGTTAATCCCATCTCCAGCCACATCGCCAGAAAACAGCGATGGGGGATGTGGCCCTATGTGTGTCTGCAGAAAAGACTGGATTGGTGGCAGACAGTCCCTGTACCTTGTAAATGCTAGATTTTGTTGTTTTGCTCTGAAAGTCTTCTGTCTTCCTTTCTCTAAGAATCCACATTTGGAGCGTGCCCTGGTGTAGCAGAATAATTAAACCTATTCTTCTTATTTGCTAAATGGTTTTTTTTGAGCATCTTACAGAGCAAGTCTTGCAAATATTAAAATTAATAAATAAAAGATGTTATGTTAAATGATACAAAAAACTGGCATTTTAGGCTTTCTTAAGAATGAAGAGGAAAGGAGCTTGGTAAGATTACTGTTCTTAGGATAAGCAAGGCGTACTTTCTCCAGTAGTCAAAATGAGGGTCCAGAATGGGTGAGAAAGATTCAACTTGCTAGAAGGAGTGATGATTTGGTATGAATTCACTGTATAGCATCCCTTGATGAACAGAACTGAGGTGGGATAAGAAGACGCTGAATAAACAGGTAAAGTGATTTAATGTTTTGACAACCCGGTCAAAACAGTGAGCTGCCTCTGGCTGCTGTACCCTTGAACCCTTCCTAGCTGAGTCAAACTCCTTATTAAGTTCCTTTCGCATCTGGAATTCCCTCTGTTGTCTGCCCACTGAAGAAGAGAGTGTTTTCAGACTCTCTCAGCCCCTGGAAAATGTACAAGAAATTGTGTGCTTGGGGTGGGGGACAGATGGAAACAAATAAACTAGCACTTGTACTTTTGATGTGGGCATGCAGAAGTAGAGCACACAGGGGTGATGAGAAGAAGGAAGGGAATATATGTGAAATTGCTGTGTGTAGGCGGTAGTTTACTTTCTGTGGAGACACCATTAGCTAGACTGTTTCATAGACTACCTTCCAGGCTGCTACCTGTCCTTTGTGCTAACAGTAAGAACTGGCGTGGAGAAATGCGCGGCCAAGCAGCTGAATGCAAAGCAAGGAGCCCCGTGGGTTACCAGCGCACGCTCTGGGAGCTGCTAATGGCCCCAGACCATCCAAACAGAATTATATATGGCAGATGCCCTGCTGATGCAAATTGCTACAGCTCTGCAGAGGTGTATGAAGTGGTGACAGCAGCTAAGGATCTTTTCCTACTAGGCTTTTAGGTGCTGTCATAATGCCTGTTTTTACTGTTAGTGGCGGTGGTCTAGTGTTGCTGGAGAAATGCACGTCAGCAGGAAAACAAGTTTCTGTAGTATGTCAGTAATAATGGAGAGTGCAAAAAAATTGAGGCCAGATAAATGAGCACAATACAAATCTATTCCTCCCTTTTCCCCTAAGGAGTCAAGGATAATGAGTTTTATATGCAATACAATTTCGTTTCTGAATCTCCTAAATGCAAGAATGGAAGAACCTCTCTACCTCTGTGTGTATTATTCATTTCATGCTAAAGAAGTGTAAAATGATTCATGTTCAGCAGGATTTTATAGGAGCCAAATCTGTGACGGTTACAATACTATTATGAGCACACCAGTAATTTTTCGCTGTAGACTGTGGAGGAAGCGACTGAGCTCGAGGCCAAAACCAGGTAGCTCTGAGCACCAGTATTTTCTGTTGTTCAAAGCAGGATGATTCTCTTTTTATTTTCTGACCCTAAAAGTTAACCTGTTTTTTAAGGTCAGCCAGCTGAAATGTAGGCTCCAGTTCAGTAGAAATGAAAGCGCTCACTGCACCCAGCACTGTCTGCAAATCAGTTCTGCATGCTTGGTAACAGAAAGTGCCCTCCTAGTTTCCAGCAGCACTAAGACATGCCAGTGACTGGTATTTTAAACTGTGCTTTCTTTAGATCAGGCTGAACTACAGCACCTGGATTTTGGCAGAACAAGATGCCTGATGTGGTGCTGGCTCTTCCTGTAGCCACTTCTAACCTTGACTGAGCACTTCGGTGAGGTTTTGCCTAATTCATGTTTGCAAATATGTGTTTTGTGTTATATTGAGAGCTTAGGGAGGCGTGTGAAATAGCTGCAAATTCACACCTCATTCCAGAATAATTCCCATGTGTAGACTTGCCCTAACAGTGCCCACAGTGCATGTGGATGATGAAGAAGATATTTACGTAATTTAGTATTAGTAGTGAATGGATCACAATCGACTTAATCGGTCTTCTTCTGTCTAATTGAAGGGACTTACATCAAAGGAGGCTGTAATGGAAAGCAAGAACCATGACAAACATGAAGCATCTCTGGAGGCAATTCCACAGGCCATTAGGAGAACAGTTCATGAACTATTCATTCATCTGATTCTGTGCTGCCAGCCAGGCCTGTTTCTGACAAAGCCAGAACCTGAGATCAAAAGCACAGTGAGCCATTAAAAACCTTTCCTAGCAAGGAAAGAGCTGGAGAGCTGCTAACATCAGCTCATGGGGACATGCTGAGTTAAGGGCAGACAGCTTTCCATGTGCCCAAGCCAGCAGGGGCCGGGTACTTTTGCAGTCTTGTGCAGGGCCTGGCACGCTCCTCAGCTTAGCTTTGCTGTCCGTGTTTTGCTCCAAAATATGCCACGTGCCATGGCAGGCTGTGTTGGAGTGGGCCTGCAGCAAGGCCCGAGCACCGAGAGACAAGGCCCCGGCAGTTCCCAGCTGCAGCAGGGCCTTCCCTGTTAGCGCAGTGGGAAAGGACTGCCAGCCCCTAAGCCTGGGAGCCCCTAAGTACTACACCTTCAGGTTTCACTCGGACAAAAATAAAAATTAAGGTAAAGGTGGGTGAGAAGATGTATTTCTGTGCTGGGAAACGTTCACTGAGCTGGCGCTTTGGGAAGCATGCCCACAAGGAGGGAGGGCACGGCTGGGTTACGTCTGAGCTCTAGGGACACTGCTGCCAGCAACAGAGCCAGGGGGAAGTGATTGTAGGTGATTTAGGAACGCTTGTTTAAGTGAATTTTACTCGATATATACACGTTAGAGGTAAGTGGTGACAGCAGGTGCTGTGGATTTATGATGTGACAGGTTTTTGTTTCCTGACAAATTGTTTCTGTGCAATTTATAAGAAAATTTAAACTAAATACTTACATTATACTTCTGTCTTGAGTTTTTCTGTTAGGCAAAAAGGACAAAGGAAAAAAAAAAAAAAACAAAAAAAAAACAATAGTATCTGTTTCTTTGTTGAAAACCTCATCTGAGCGGGCATAGATATACCCGCTCTTCTTTGTAAACTCGTAATTCCAGGACACTGCAGCAGAACCTTAGCGACACACTGAAACACGCCTCAGGCAAGTCATACTTTTCAGTTCTTCAGTCCTGGTTTTCAATACTTTAACTAATTAACCTAGATGTTACTGTGGGGAGCCAAACACACTGCAACTCACCAATGCAATAAGAAGTGACAGGTTGGCAGGAGACTGATGCCCATGCTGACAAACGGACATCAGAGTAATTGTTGTAAGCATTGATTTCCTACTTAAGAATTTAAAAAAAAAAACAAAAAAAAAAAAATGGAAAATAATCAGTCGTGAACCTTTGCTATAAATTCTTCATTGATTTTAAAATAAAATCTTCATCTGCAGTAGACGGATACTGAGTAAATAGGTGTGTGTTGACCACAGAAAAACACATCAGCAAAATGATGTAGACCAGGAAGCTGGAATCAAACCAGTAACCTTTCCAAGGACAGCAATAACATACCATGTTCATGCCACGGCTAGCACTGGGAGTGGTAATTGTTACCTAGAAGTGCAGGATGCTACAGCAGTACAAATTTGCTATTGTCTTCCGTCCTCAGCTACAGTGGCTTAAACATAAATGAATGCCAGACCTCCCTGGAGCAACTCAGCACTGACATTCCTAACGCTGTGTGTCAGAGAAGGATAAATCATCTGCTCATTTCAGGCAACTCAAAGTCTCCCTGACAGGTATGCAAGCATAATACGAAGTAATTCTAAAACACTAAATGGCATTAGTTCAGAATGACACCGGTATAACCAATAGCCAATTTGTGCTCAAGCAGCAAACCTTTGCTAACAAAACATGGCAGGGCTTGGAAATGAAAAAGACAAAAACAGTTTCCCCTAATTCATGCAGGACCTGACTGACTTCTTTAAGACTTAATATTTAAGGTCCAGCATGGCCTACAGTCAACAGAACAACTTTGCTTTGTAGTGAGAAAAGGATTTCAGTCAGGTGCCATCATGCAGCAGGAAAACCCGCAAGAGATTTGTATTTTGGCTTTGTTCCCTGCAAATTACATTTAACTCATTCAGTCTAACCTGTGTCACTCACAGAGTCACCAGATGCACACTGACAATCAAATATAAAGAAACAAAATGAAAATAATTAAGATATTAAAGAATGGTTTACGTGAAAGTAGCCTTCAGCAAAAGCCCAGCATTCTGCTGGAGCAGACAGTAACACAACACATGCAGACCACTCCTGTGCAGCAACTAAGTCTTAAATTTACACTGGCCTCTCTACCAACAGGCCAAGTGATAACACATACCACTTGTAACTCCGGTGTCTCCTCACAGTTTATATTACAGGCTCTCCACCATTAAAGGTGGTTGTGAGTGAAAATAGCTGGGTTTGGCTTGAACTTTTTCATAAACGGGCTTAAACCCTGCAATGCACTTGCATACCCACATTGACCGCTGCTGTATCAGTGTGGGCTGCATCCTATTCTTTGAGAAGAATTGTTGGCTTTTTGCACAGTGACCTGAGTCCTGTGATTTAAGACAAAAATTATATTTGCGACTTCCCACTGCGCTCCTGTCCACTAGATAGATGTCTGCAGCTTATCCCTGCTGTGATGCAAGCATGAATTGTTTCAAATGAACAGAAAGATCCTCATCTTGCCATAGATAGTACCAATAAAACTCCCAGTAACCTCTTCTGAGTAAAAATGGAAAAAGCTCTCGTGTATCAGTTGTAGAGATTTAGGGATTCCCTCGATTTTGTTTTCCATTTGCTTCCTTGGATCTCTCTGTACACGTGCTTACGTGTACATCTGTTATTCATACAGTGTATAAGGTCAGCCACATGCCACAGCTTGAAATCACTCTGTTATTATCACCACCTTGCCAGGATTTCACCCAGTTCCTCCCTCCCTCGCCATTGCAGCCAAGAGAACTCTTGGGACTTCTGCTTCTAGTGTCCATTTCTGTTTCATGTCTCCTCTTTTCCCTTGACTTCAGCTGCCGTGAGACCATTTGCAGAAGTGCTCTATTGCTCTGCCCTTCAGTGCTACAAATGTGCTTGGCAAGGCAGGCTGGCATGTCACTGAGTGTGTAAGGATGTGGCAGCACTTCTGCCAGCCTCCCCGTGCTGCAGGGCCTCCTGCTGCTGCCAGCCCCTTTCTCCTTTCTCCTTTCTATTTTCTTTTCTTTTCTGCTCTTTTCTGTCCCTTTCCTTTTTCTAAGTTCTGAGGCAAGACCCAGAAAACACCTTGTCCCTGTCCTGTTTACTTGCTGCTAATTCTGTGATTTATCTCAGCAGACACCGTACTGGGCTTTTTTTTTCTTCCTGATTCTGGGGACTGATTGGGCCAGGCAGGTTAGTTTCAGACTTAGATCTCCTGGTCCAGAGGTAGCAGAAATATAGCCTACAGCCAGAAATGCATCATCATTACGACAGAAATATTTTTTTCAATTAGAACATCCTATTGGGCTTGACACTTGAAAACACGGTCATTTGTCTTGTATCGTATCAGGATGGGGGATGTGAATACAACCAACAGCTTGTGGCTGGCCAAAACAACAACAAAAAAGCACACTGGAAACCTGAAAAGAATGATCAAAGCAATGAGGAGGCCATGCCAGCACAGGGGATGTGTGAGATGGGGAAAACGAGAAGGCTGTCACCATGCAAGAAGAAATGTCTATTGTCACTGTCAAAGGCAGAGGTCTCCTTTTAAGTAAGGCAGAGCAAGTATCAGGAAGCTAGAGCAGCATCAAACAAGTCTGGTGTAGCTGACCTGAGAAAAACTACAGCAAGGTTTTTAAAGTCAAGATCATTACTTCTGTTTTATAGCAGGGGCCTACCAGAGGGCCCTTGCTACCGGAAAGCCACAGAGCAGCAGGCTGACTGACCTTCTTGCCCCTAACTGATGAGAAGACCTCTCAAGTGCTTAACGTGTTCTAGAGTGAATGTCGTTTGTGCCTAAAATATAGCATATGCTCAGAGATAAGAAGGCTCTTTTTTTTTCAAGTGGACATAGTTGTGTACCTGCCTGCTGAAGCCCTTAGGCTCCCATACAGCAACCTTAGTAGTTTGCATTTCTTGAAAGACTACTTCAGTTGAAAGGATTTACTACATGATCAGCCTGACTACTGAAGTGTTTAAAGGGTCTTTGATAAATTCGTGCTCATAGAAGTAGCAGCTATAAAGAAGAATTCCTCTTATCTGTCTTCAGCATATTTTATACAATCAATTGTATCAAAATACAAAATAAAATAAATTAAAAAATCATAATAAAATAAAAGCACCAAGTCTTCTATGCTGTAAACCCAGCTTCATTTTCTGACCCCTCAGGAAGACAAACCAGACATCTCCTGGAGTCTTTTAGTCTATGTATATAGGAAATGACTTAGTTGTGTGTGAGGGAAATAAAGATTAATATTAACCTGTGCTTTGTAACCTGCTGGATTATTGAAACCTCTCTTTCTCCTCACCTCATTTTTTTTTTCCTTTGTGGCTGGGGCTGAGCTGGGCAGGGGGGTGCAATTGGAAGGCAATAAAATATAAGAAAGACTGCTTGGTAGTGCCCTGAAATGCAGAATGGAAAAGAAATGGTTGAACCACTGAGCATTTCTCTTTGTCCAGAGGCTGTGTAGAGGGACCAAGCAACTCAGCGTCAGGGAAGCTTGCTTCCTATCTTGGGGAATATATGTTGCACTTCCTCACAAAGCAAACTTTCTTCTTCTAATGAAAGGTTCCTGTTAGAACAAATTTCCTTTTCAAGGCAGGTTCCAAACTTCCTCTTTTCTTTGGTTCCACAAGAGGAGGGACATCTTGGAGGCTGTGTTTGGAGCTTGACTTCACACTCAGCAGGGACCCTCTTCTCCTTGTAAAATTTCCTCTTGGACAACTCTAAGTCCTTCCCCATGGAGTTTTAATATCCATCACTAAAATCTTCCTGGGATTGTTTTTACTTACGGATTCACATGGTTGCTCAGGTTTTCTGCAGTGTGCTAACAACTCAGACCAAGTATCCACAATAATGACTCATGCTCAGAAAATGACTGACACCACAAGAAAAGCAGCTGCAGAATAAACCTTGCAAATATAAGTAGCTGTGATCCAGGGCCAGGAAATATGTGTTTGAATAAAACCTAAAGTCCCAAGCTTTTAGCAAGAACTGACCCGCCCTATTGAAATTATGTGACTATATTACCAGGCCAACAGTAGCTTTCTTAAAACAAGAAAAAGAAACAAGCACAACAAAAAGGAGGTCTGTCTTTATTCTGTATCATATGCAATTCAAGTGTTTGCTTCTAACACTGAATGGCATTACCAGACACATAGAACACGCTAAATGTGGGAATTGCTGATTTTCTAAAGTGAGGCAGCAGAAGGAAAGGCTGGTCTCACCATCTTCAAGCTCAGTAATTGTGGTTTCATAATAAACACAAAGGACGGAAATGGTTTGACTACATGGAAAACTATAAGGGTTTTTTTTGTTTGTTTGTTTTTAGGAGAGTAATAGTTAAATACACGTTGGTATGAGTAAAACAGCTGTAACTGGAAAGCTAAATGATGCTTACAGAGAGCTGTATACCAGGATGCCTGTTTTCCTATTTTCCTCCAGTTAGCTGCAGTACTTTTTCACGGAATATATTCCTACCATGCAGCGAAGGTTAGCTGTAGTAGCCACAGTAATGTTAGCAATCTTACTGCTGAGGCAATTCGTTTGAATGCTGATACATTACAAGGAAGAACTAAGCCCTCATAAGCTGTAACGCACATTAGGAAAAGACATTTTAGATGGTAAATGGGAGAACATATTGTTCTCATAAATACAGACAAGAGTAATCACACTGTGCTATTTATGCAGACATTTTCCAGGGGTGAAATTTAGCTGCGCAGGATCAACACAAAATTGCGAGCATTAGTGACTGACGAAGTCACCTAGGTCACTGAGCAATCTGTGCGTTCGCTTCGCCCATGATTTCTTTTCTCACAGGAGCGTTGCTCAGGCGCCCAACTTTCATGTAGTATGTTCTGTGCAACAGTAGTGATCCAGTGAAAAGACAGATGTAGTGAGAAATTCAAAGCTGTCAAAAAGTGGGAAAACATTAATTTTCCTGCAGGAAGCTCAGGAGACAGGCAGAAAAAAAATAAAATCTGTAACTGACTAATATTCATCCTTGTTATCAGTAAACTCCAACCATGTCCTTAAGAATGCTTTGTGCCTGCAGATTACTTCTATCTTTTCTTCAGTTCTCAGTGTAACCTGTGAGGCTTTTGGCTTTCCCAGAACAAAAACCCCAACAACTCAGCAAGCGAACTTACACGAGAAAGAATGAAGTTCAAGGGAAGGCCTGGGGCTTACCATGGGCTGTGTGTCCCTGATCCGGAGTCTTGAATCAGTGCTTACACACCTGTTCTTCTGCATGCTTTGTTGGTCCTTTAGACTATTATTATGTAAATACAGACCATTATATTAAGCTAGTGCAGTCTATAAATATTCAAGTGTCTGCTGCCATTTTTATGAATGTAAGTACGACCCATGTTGTACTAATGGCAATTACATTTTCAGTCACAAGAGGAATCCCAAGAGATGCTTAAAAGCACTGAGGTATTAAACATCTAACAAGCAAAAAGCCCCTAAGACCTGAAGAAGGGAAATAACTGGCTTTTCAATGGAACACCACAGGTAGCTAGCTCTGCAAATATACTCTGCACCACAACCACAGTCTCTTTGAAACACCTCCAAAAAAAGCAAATCTAGTCAATTTTATAACCTTGTTTTCTGAAATGTGATTCTTTAGTTCTGCCACATACCACCGTGTGTTCAGAGCAAGGGACTGTGCCTACACGATCCTTTCCATCTGTGAAAAGCAAGGAATCTTTCTTCTGTCTTCTTCAAGATGTAATAAGAAAAAAACAAGGGGGTAGAAATGGGGCTAAAGCCCTCTGCAAGAGAGGCTGCTGCCTGGGGCCAAACCATGCCTTAGTATTCTTCCTCTGAGAAAGACAATTGTGTTTTCTCCCTCAATCTTACCCAGTTTTTAATTGCCTGCATACCTACTATCTTTTAGGCCTCCTCGTGCCTTCCAACAACCAGGAGAGATGACATTCAGTTCCAACCCTGCCCCATCATCTGTGTGAAGTGTTTTCCTGTAGCAGTGCTTATGCTTTCCTAAGGGGCCTGTGATTTCTTTCTGCTAGCTACCAGGAGTGTTCCACGAGGTGTATGTAATGCTTTGCAGAATAGTATCATTTGCACATCCTCCTACAGCTTGCCTGACAACTTTTCAAGTTCTTTTAACACACCCTGGTTTTATATTTATTTAAATTAATTGGTTCGTTGTCAGAAGAGAAAGAAAATCGTCTTTCCTGCATGTGCAGAATAGTAGTTGTAATCCTGCATTTCCACCAAAAAAAATCTTGATCCAGCGATGACACAGGCACAGCGATCCTGATGGAAGACCTCGGAGAGGGTGAAGCTGATCATGGGCAGAAGGCTGGACCCGAGCAGGTGCCAGCTGTGCCCCATAGCCTCACCCCTGTGTCATGCCAGGTGCTGGCTGGACACGGACACTCGATGTTAACAGCGGAGCAGGTAGGCAGCTCCTGCGTGGCACTGGCACCCACACACCTGCAGAGCCTTGCCTTTATCCAGCAGTTCTCATCTGAGCATCCTCTTTATTTCCCAGTGAAAATAATTAAGAGAATGGTTTATTTTTATGAGAATCCTGTAGTGGCTGGGATGTTTTTACCTTGGTACCAGTATCTCTGAACAGAGACTAGCGCTTCCACAGTACACAGTACAGCTTCCTAAGGCTACAACAGCCTCTCAACACAGGTGCCATTCAGCAGAGTGCAGTTATGTGCCGGCACAGTTAGCAGGGAAATGCATACTTAAGAGTGCTGCTTATATGAAGGCTTATACAAGTTCATGAAAGCATTTCTGATAAAAGAATCTCTCTCTTCTCTTGACTTGATTGGTAATGATCACAGACACTGAAAAATTGTCATGCTGACCTAAGAGTTTAGGAAGGGATTGCTATTTAAAAATAATTCCACTATACCCTGGACAACATTTGGGATCTGCAGGGTGCCCAGACAGATATTTCTGTTCCTGATCCTAGAGTATCTGTAGATACTCTAGCTAAAACTGTTGTTTTGTAACGAGAGATATGAACTGGAAAAAATCATTTATTTATTTTTTTTAAATACGTGGGGTGGGTTGCGGGGGGGAACAGTCTTTGGTCACTTTGCTTGGTTTCTTGCTTTCTTATTAAAAAAGCAAGCAATAAGCTCCAATTATACTCAAATCCATAATGTTTTAAGAGACATAGCTTGCCATGTCATATTAATCCTGATTTAAATTTAAAATCTAATTTGCAATAGGATGCAGTCACTGAGTTGATGTCAAGTACATACTCCTTACTGTTGGTTTCAACACCTCGCAGTCCAATATGCTCTCTCTAAGCAAAAACGTACTGGACTGTAACAGTAACCCTGTAAGACACCCCCTTTCTTTTACCTCATCTTTGCAGGAAGCTTTCCACTAAGTCACATTACAACTTCTATAGCCAAAACCATTCTGAGTGCTCTGTACTGGTGCCAACAGCCTTTATATGGGGTTACTATGGGAAGGGAACAATACAGCACAAAATGCCATGCAGAGCACCTTCCCTGCCTTGCTGCAAATGCCTTTCTTAATTATTAGGAAAGGTGTTTACAAACGAGCTCACAAATTCACCTACTGGATTGTGAGGAGGAAATACTGCTGTGTTTTTGTTCAGAAGCAAGGAAATGGTGGTTTCTACAGTGAGCTCTAGCAAAGACTGGTACCTGAGTTAAAATTTGGAGTTTCTCAAACAGAAGTGAAAACTGTAATGTCAAATTGAGTCCCCTGGCTAAATCTGTTCGATGTACTCATAATTAATTATCTGTAGCTGAAGAAGATTAGAAGAGACTTCAAAGCTGATTGATTGATATACAAAGAAAACTGCTGTAACAGACAACAATGATGGTAGTGAAAGGTCTAGGCCACTTTATTAGCATATTGCTCTAAGGAAAAAGTTTCAGTGGCAGTTCTAGCAACACTTTGCTAGAATGCTCGTTTTTTGAAAGCATTGGTGGCACAGATAGATGTGAATTGCAAAACAGGTGTTAACATAGTCCATTTAGTACAGCCTCTTGAAATTTATTTCTAGATATACTTGTGTCTGCAGGGGTGGTGGGGAAGTCAGATCTGAGGCTTCAGAGAGACTAAGAGCAGCCCTGGAGCTTGTCTTTCCTTCTGGACGTGTAAAGGTGTGATGCATCTAACGAAGTCTGAGATACAACAAGGAAATGCCACTTAATGTAATTCTCTCTGCAGCCTATACCAACAGATGCAGTCCTGAAACCTCCAGGAGTAGCCAGGCTGTTTGTTGTATTCAAATTGTATTGCCTTGCCAAGGCGATCAGCTCCAGGGCAGATGCTTTCTGCAACAGAACGGGGGATTGAGGAAGGCAGGGCATTTTTTCCGGCATCAAGGTCACTCGAGGCAGCAAAGGGAGCCGCCAGGCCCTGGCAGCCCTCGTGAGAGAGGCTGACGAGCCATGGGCAGAGTGGGCACTGCCCCCTCCCCAGCCGTTCAAAGGCAGCCCCTGGGGAGCACGGTGACCAGGACGGGCAAACAGAGCACAGCACGGCAGTTTGTGTGGGCAGGGCACACTCAGACAGAGCAGAGCACCTCTCCCTGCTCAGGAGAACAGCTCATCTACCGGCCGGCTACCTAGAGCTAAACCGCCATGGTCTGCACTAGGCAGAAAGCTCTTTCTAGAAAGCCTGTGGCGACCCAGACTGACTGCTCGCTCAAAAATGCGGCAGTTCAGGTCTCTGGAGGCAGGGAGTGCCTGATCCTGTAGCTGCTATCAGAGGGCGGCAGAGACACCGTGTGTGTGAGGTGTGAGCAGGGGGATGACCTGCTCAGCCTGGTGGCGGAGAAGGTTGAAAAGGCTGAGGGCTATCAGGGAGTGTGAGCAGGGCATAGACTGGGGGAGCAACTCCCTGCCAGGCCTGAAGGAAAGGCACCGGGGTGAGACACCCCAAACAGGGGTGGACCCCCTGCCCTGTTGCTGTTGGGCAGAGGGAGGGGCCTTGGGAGATGAGCAGGAATGGAAACAAGTCGCTGCTCTTGTCACAGGGAAACCCCCTCCCTGTCGGCCTTGCCTTCCCAGGTGCCCTTACACAACAGGTTTGAGGCCTTGGAGCTTGAGAGACTGGTGGGCGAGGGTGAGGTTAAGTCTCCAGGAGGATGCCTGGTGCGAAAAATTCGACTCCATGCCTCAAGACTGCCTCCACTGAGAGAGAAAGAAGGGGGATCGCTGTAGGCGACTCCCTTCTCAGGGGTACAGAGGGCCCTGTGTGTCCGCCTGACCCTACCCGTAGGGAAGTCGCTGCCTCCCTGGGGCCCGGGTCAGGGACATTACCAGAAAGCTTCCCAACCTGGTTCACCCCTCCGATTACTATCCTGTTTTGATAGTCCAGGCCTATCATCCAGATAGTGGTGAAATTGCTGAGAGAAGCCTGAAGGCCATCAAACCGGACTTCAGGGGACTGGGATGATTAGTAAGAGTGGGAGTGCAGGTGGTGTTTTCCTCCATCCCTACAGTGGCAGGCTGAGGTGCTTAATGCCTTCTTTGCCTGTCTTTAGCAGCAAGACCAGTTGTCCTCTGGATACCCAGTGCCCTGAGCTGGTGGAAGGGGATGGGGAGCAGAATGTGGCCCTCATAATCCATGAGAAATTGTTGGCAACCCGCTACAGCACTTAGATGTACACAGGTCGATGGGGCTGGATGGGATCTACCCGAGGGTACTGAGAGAACTGGCAGAAGAGCTGGCCAAGCCGCTTTCCATCATTTATCAGCAGTCCTGGCTATCGGGGGAGGTCCCACTTGACTGGCGGCTAGCAAATGTGACGCCCATCTACAAGAAGGTCTGGAGGGTGGACCTGGATAACTATAGGCCTGTCAGTCTGACTTTGGGGCTGGGGAAGCTCATGGAGCAGATTATCTGGAGTGCCATCATGCGGCACTTGCAGGGCAAACAGGCGATCAGGCCCAGTCAGCATGGCTTTATGAAAGACACCTCAAGTACTGCGTTCAGTTTTGGGCCCCTCACTACAAGAAGGACATGGAGGTGCTCGAGCAAGTGCAGAGAAGAGCAACGAAGCTGGGAGGGGTCTGGAGAACAAGTCTTATGAGGAGCGGCTGAGGGAGCTGGGACTGTTTAGCCTGGAGGAGGCTCAGGGGCGACCTTATCGCACTCTACAGGTACCTGAAAGGAGGCTGTAGCGAGGTGGGGGTTGGTCTATTCTCCCACGTGCCTGGTGACAGGACGAGGGGGAATGGGCTAAAGTTGCACCAGGGGAGGTTTAGGTTGGATGTTAGGAAGAACTTCTTTACAGAAAGGGCTGTTAGGCATTGGCATGGGCTGCCCAGGGAAGTGGTTGAGTCACCATCCCTGAAGGTCTTTAAAAGACGTTTAGATGTAGAGCTTAGGGATATGGTTTAGTGGAAGATTTGTTAGCGTTAGGTCGGGGGTTGGACTTGGTGATCTTGGAGGTCTCTTCCAACCTAGATGATTCTGTGATTTTGTGAAATATTATCAACTAATGTGCTTGCACTAAATTTTCTAGAATCATAAAAATGTGGGCGGGAAGGAAACTCTGATCAGCCATGCTTTGTGTAGCCAAGTCTTGTAGACCTCCCAGGATGAGACTTCTCTGATCATGCAGGTATCAGTTCACTGTTGCACTGTTGGCCTAGCAGGATCAGCATTTCCAAATGCCCAACCTGAACATCCTTTTCTATTCCATGTTGCTAATGCTATTCACAAAACATTATCTTGATGGGGGAAAAAAAGGAAAGACAGGGAGAAGGGCTGGGGAGGAGGAAAAATTCATGACTCGGGGAAAGACAGAGAAAGCAACTTGAAGCAAAAGGGTGTCAGAAGTATGCAAGAAAAGAAACAAGATGACAAAATTGCTGGTTAACTACCAACGTCTGAAACATCCAAAAATACATTCACCCTACAGTTGCTCAAATTTAATGCTTCAAAACTGGGCTGCTAGTGAAGATCTAGCATAATGGACTGTAGGGATTTGGGATGACAGTAGGATACAGGTTCAGCTTTGTTTACAGGGTCATTAAGATTTGAGTTTTTCATCTGGTGTACAATAATTTCTGGTTCTGTAGGTGAAGCAAAAATACAGAAAAGGAATGTAGATTACAGTCAGAAAAAAATAAAATAAAATAAAAAAGGAACCCAGCATTTTCCTTCATTTTTATTTTGCCAAGGGAGAGAGTAAGCAGTCTTTCCCTTTTCTTAGCAGACTAAGAAGACACGCAGTGAAGTTGCAGATAGATATAGCATGTTTTTATTAATCGTGAATGGCTTGAACCTTCCTGTTCAAGGTTAGCAAATAGGAACAAATGTATGAGACAGAAGATTTGTAAAGCAGACATGGACACTTGAGCTCAAAGTGGACAAAATACTTGATCATGAACGTGAAATATCTTTTTTTTTTTTTTTTTTTTTGCGTATCAGAGCAGGCAGATAATGCATGAGTTCAGACAAGCAGACTGTAGTTAATACAGATTAAATATGTGGGTGAAATGATGCAGGTCAGATGCTTTTTCTGTCAATAACAAGTATCATAGAGTAAGTCTGGGTACCACATGTCCAAATTTCTGAAGCTCCAGAGATCAGATGCCATGAGTCAGCATCTTTATCCCTGAATAATCATAATCATACTGGGTCCCAGATTAGGAGAGTTTTTTTTGTTTGGTTGGTTGTTTTTTTTTGCTTGTTTGTTTGTTGGTTGTTTTTTTTTAAATAATAATAATAATAAAAAACAAAAACATTACAATCAGGGTTCATTAGTGTGGAATAGTGAAGTGTTTTGTTAATCTGCGTGATTTATTGAAGATGGCCTTCTGTGTATGTACATGATGGGGATTCCATTGACTAACCTCTCCTGTAAAAGAAGGGCATTGGCTCATTCTGGCAATCACTGAATTGCCATCAGCTCCTTTCACCTCACATGTGAGATTTCCCACACTCCTTTTTACCTGAGTCTTAATGGCCTAGTGGAGAGGTCACTCATTTACAGGTTAAGGGGAATTAAAGAAATCGGGTTGCAGAAATAGCAGCAGCTGAGTAGATAGCTGTGAGTTGGTGTGAGCTTTCCTCCTGTGTTGACCTCTGCAACACCATGTTTTATCTTATGCCTGAGAGCTCCCTCAGCAGAAAGACTGCATTGGTTTGAAAGAGGGAAAAGCAGATTGTTGTATCTCCTTGGAGGAGTGCTTCCTGCAAGGTGGGAAATGCTGTGACTCCTGAGCATCGCAGAGCTGAATTCCCCCAAGGTAGGATGAAATACAGGAAAAAAACAAATATGCAAAGTAATTCCTAGGGATGAGAAAAAGATGGAATAAATACTTACGAGTTTTCTTTGACCATGGGAAGTCGAATTAGGTGGTTTTATTTATTATTATTATTATTATTATTATTTTCCCTCCATGAGAAGACCGGATTTCCCATTCAGAATGAATACCTCTTCCATTTAACAAACAAACAAAAAAAACTGAGGAAAATAAACACTAAAAGATTTGTGAATGGTTCCAAAGATTGGGTCAGCTTGGAAAATATGTAAGGACCAAAGGCTGTAGACTCGGTAAGAATTCATGGTTTTCTGGTTGTGGAAAGGTAAATGTAGATGGAAAAAAGTGAGGGAGCTGAGAATGTCCCATGGCAACTAATACTGGCTGTCTCTGGAGGGAAGAGTGATGGTGCAGCAGCAGTACATGCACTGGCATGTGTACAATGGCAGTTCCACAGGGCTCTTGTTTTAAATGTGGCTAGCATTTCAAGGAATGGTACTGAGGAGAGCTATAATTAGTGCCTAAAAGCTTTGCTAGTGTGCTATTTGAAAGGTATCACAGCCCAAGGGATCAAAAGGAAAGAAAGGTAGCACTGAGGAGCATCTCCAGTGAAACAATGCTACCTGAAATCAGATATTAAATCAAGGAACCAGCATGGGGAGAAGTAACTGAGACTATGGCTGTAGGTGAGCTCTTTTATCTTTGCAGATAATGGACTACAGACATAAGGAAGCTGAACTAACTGCCTGGGATCTAACCCAAGCTTTTAAAGAAGTTTTCTCTATATGTATACACATGTACAGGCACACACACAGCTTATGCATCTTCCTAAGCAATGATGTAGTCCTTACCTAAGTAGATGAGAATACATATTTCTAAGCCCTGTAATTTGACTGTATGTGGTTTCCTGATCACTTCTACAATAATGGAGTAGAAATAGTCAGGTGCCCGTTTTCCTCTAACCTTTTTAACAAAGCTTCTCTGGGGGGTGGAAGTCAAATTTTCCTGCAACTATTTGCTACATAACTATAAGTTTAAGTAGTTACAAGTTCATCTTAATTAAGAATTTGTATTATTTGTTTCATAAAGTATTCTTAGAACAGGGTTAGAATTGTAGCATTGGTCCCAGAAGAGTAAGAAAATATGACAGGCTTGTTCCTAGCTCATGTGCACAGGCTATTGATAACATCATAATGCAAACAAAATTATTTTTTTCTTCTCATCCTATTATGGAAAAAAAAAGCTGTAAGTGTCAGAAGGAACATGTAATCCTTAGTCCTAATGAGTAACATGCATTTACAGCAAAGAAAGAAGAGCAAGAACTGAAGTAGAAACAGTTAATCAGGTACAGGGTCGAATCCCAAAGTGTCTGTTCTAAAGTCCTATTGATTTAGCCTGAAAAATATGCACTACTTAAAAATTATATTTATGCACTAAAGGGATGACCTCTCCAGGATTTTTTTTCTCACACACAGTCTTTCAAATCAAGTAACAAATAGGTTAAGGTAGTAAAGCACTCATGAAAAGTCATTCTTCAGATGTAGTACAGCAAATTCAGCAACTAGAATTTATGGCTTAATGTGACAGCAATACCAGAGAACTAGTATGAAGTTTAATATATTCTCAAGTTACGTTCACTAGTTCATCTGATGGAAATAAAAGCTCTTAAAATGAGCCCTGGCTTATGAGCTGCACTATGATGCAGTTGATACATGCAGGAGGTTTCAGCCTTCTCTTCAAACTGCCTAAATATTGAATAGAAATGAGGAAGTATTTATCTACCTAAGAGCTGTCTCGAATACATGCACTCTGTCCCACTTCAGAGAGTGTACAGACCATTAATTCAGGGCAGCAAGCTACTACAGCATACCCCAAGTGCCACAGGATGGCAGACTTTCAGAGTAACTGCATTGTTACTCTGTTCCAACTCCTGTGGTTGGTGTTTCTGCCTGAGAGTTCATGTGTAATATCTTTGTGGTTTACTACTTTGCTATGGGAAACATTACCCAGTTTGGGAACATCATTTTGTATTTTGGGCAGCCATGAAGCTTAAAAGGCCATTTGTGGTGGTACAGGCTAAATTGAAAGCCTGAAGATGGGATTTGTAAAACAAAGGTAATGAAACGTGGTTGTGGAGCATTAGTTTTGGATTTCTGCTTTCCATTATACTACACAGAGGAGTCTGCAGGCTTAACCTTTTTTTCCTCTTGTGTTATGTACTTTTTTTCCTTGATTGGCTTCTTTGCGTACTTTCAATGACATTTTGGTTAAGTAGAAACAACTTTAAAATAATTTGAATCTGACAAGCAATTGCTGTTTTTGGTTATTGCAAAAGCTATCCATGCACATACAACAGTGCACCCAAAGTCTCTAAGTGCAGAAGAAGTGTATGATCTCAAAATAAATTTAACCTTAATACACATAGAAACAAATTCATCTTCAAGTTCCACACAAGCTTGCAATTGAATTCATGGGATAAAAATGGCAAACAACCTATGTAAGTAAGTTCATGATCAAACACAATTCTTATAAGCATGACTGTGAATTAAAAGAAGAGTCTGAGGCTATCCTGGCGTTGCTGTCAGAGTTATGTGACAAGTCAGTCCTTAGGAAATGCATGCAACAAATACTACTGTATTAAACCACCCGACCCTGATTGCATGCTGCATGTTCTCATGTCCCTGGAAAAGTTCAGCTGATATATTGTACTCATTTTCACAAAATATGCTACTTAACAACTAGCACAGTCACATTAAAGGTAAGAAACTATCAAGCTTGCAGGATGATTCCTGCAGCCCAGCAGGCAGGTGCAGGTGGCCTCCATCTCAGGCTGGCCAGCAGGTGCCACAATCCTTCCAAATTTGTTTGTTTCCAAGTTAGCTTTAGAAAAACCAGATACAGACCTATACTTCACACTATTTGAAATAATCTATTCAAATGCCACGTAGATCATTTAGCTAAATTCAACTCCTTAAATCGAAAGGATTACTGAAAGGACAGTTAAATTAATGCAGTATTTTAACAATCCCTCAGTTTTCCTCATTGTAGCGTGATGTCACATATGGGGAGCAGGAACAGAGTAAATGCAAAGGCCAAAGCTATTAGCTAGAGAAAACGTCCTAAATCCTGACTAATTTTCAGATATAACAATGCAAAAGAGGAGAGGCAATGAAAAAAAGAATACCAGGACTTGGTTTCTCCTTTCCATAAGCTATGATTAAATCCTTTCCTCGCTCTGGTCTCATGGGACAATGAAGACAACTGCTAGTTTTAAAACATGGTTGAAGATCTTATAAGCCTTAGATGGCTTTGTGTATTTGTCAGCAGAAGACCACATTATTTGTAACGCTGTAGTGCCTGGAGCTCTGTCACACTGAGCTAGCTTCTGCACAAACACACAAGGAAACTGCATGTTAAGCTCCTAAAGTAAGACCATTAATACCATTTGCTGTTGCAGATTTCTCTGCAGATTTGTATTAGACATTGGAACTGTGTTAGGTGAAGTTGAAATTGAAAAAGATGGGTAATGTTTTATTAGTCAAAGACAGGCATAGACAAATTCTCTACTGACAAGTATTTATTTTTTTCTTGAACAAAACCATAGAGAAAAATCCAACTTTTTCATTAATTAAAATGCAACATGTGAAAAACAGCCCAATAAAGCCAAAGTATGAACTTCGATGCAACTTAAATAATGTAATTTCCTTTTCTATATGTATATGTGACTTGGAGGGAGTGGTGAGCAGGACGTAAGAGAGAGGCTGTACCAGGTCTTAAGCACCAAGGTTACTGCTAGTGCAAGTATTGGCCATTTAAGATCATGTCTGAGAAAACAGCTGGTACTGATTTGGTCACACAAAGGGCTAAAATCCAAATTAGGAAAAACAAAGCACCTGTGTGACTACAAATAAGAATTTCTGAAGGTGATTATTCTTGGTGCAGAGCATTATTCAGTAACATACAGTTTGGTTAGATGGCTCATTGTTTATCTGTATGTTTCGCCACCAATATTATTGTTAGAAACTAATTGTGTTGCAGACCAGTCATGTTTGTAATGCTGCAGAGAACCTCTTCAGAGCTAGAAGGGTGCATGCATGGTGCCTTTGTTCACTAAGCTACAGATCTCACAGGGAATAAGCTAGGTTCTACAGCTGCCTCCTACCAGGTAAAACTGTTACTTTAGGATTATAGGAGTTTACTACCACCAACTCTGCCCTAAATCAGACTGGCATCTCCTCACAAATCCAAGCTCTTAGAAGGGAAAGAGGAAAAGGAAACCACTGACCTGTGAGGCATTCATTTAAGCCTTCAGTAGAATGCTCTGAAAAAGTAAAATCCACTAGGGGGAGGGGGGATACAAATCTATTTAACAATGAATTTATAAAAGCAATTGTCTTAGAATAGATAGCAATGGGATTTTTATTTATTTATTTATTTGGTTAACCTAAATCAGATGAATGTCACTGCCCATCAAGCACACCCTTTGGAGCATGCTTCACTTAATTCAGCCTTGTTAAAATACATGTTGCAGGAGATTCCTCAAAGTAATCAAATGTCCTCTCACCCTGCTTTTGCTAAGAGACCAAGGAGGAATGCATTAAGGTAATATATAACCAGTCAGTGGCGGTAGTGGGGGGGAAACCTCACTATTGTCTTGTAGGATAGACTGTGCCACACAACACTGCATGGAAATTATTTTGAAACAGCTAGGAAGGATCGGCCGGGGGGGGGGGGGGGCCATCATGTAAGCCAAGGACGAAATTAGTCCTTCACAAGTTGGTTAAACTACTTGGAAGTAACAAATTCAGTAGCATTAAGAATGATTATATGATAGGAATAGCATCACAGGGACTGCAGTATCTGGGTTTATGGGGCAGTGCTTGGGGGACCGGAGGATGTGGAGGCCAGAAATACGTCTCTCGCTGGGGGAACTATTCCTCACCTGAGACACCAGCACTTGCTTAAGAAGTCAGAAGCCACGAGTGGATAGCAAATCCTGTCTCTGCTGACCCATGAGTGTGTTCAGAAAGTAGGCAGTGCACACTTGGCCCAGCACATGTAGAAACCAGGGCACATGGGAGAGACCAGTGCAGCCCTGCAAACAGGACCATGCCTAAGGCATGCACTGGGGAGTTGGGTGCTGAGAAAGGCTTGTTCTTTGTTGCTAATTTAGATGGAATGTGAATTGGGAATGGCTTTCCTGTGTGGATGGTAGGTGTACTGTGGTGCTTGAAAACTTGCAGGATGGAGGAGGGAGAGCAGCTGCCTCATACAAAAGGTCCTGCCTTTCTGTGTGGCAGAAGCAGCAGGATTATAGAGCTGTGCTGAAATACTGTATTCATTTTATCCTGGCTAAGTGCTGGGGCCCCTTGGAGAATAGAGGGGTATTCTTGATGGAGGACCTTCTGTCCACCTCTGGTGTTACATAGTGCTTAAAACTAACGAGAACCCCAAAGCAAAAAACCAAGTGCTGGTATGGCCTGTTGCTGCATGCTGCCCCAGTTTAAATACTGCCTACAAATGTTCCACTGTTTTTGCTCTAAATCGCACGTCTAGTGAAAATAAATCACAAATTATTGCAAGGAAAGAAGCACGTTGTAATTAATACAAATAGCAATCATTACAAGAAATGGCTGCTAAAAATTAGCATAACTGAGCTCGCAGAGAATGGAAGTAGACATTTAATTTTGAGAACATTTCTTCATGGAAACTATTTATCATGGGAGAGATTTTGAGATTACTTTTCATTTTTATATTCTTATATTGTTTTTTGTGAACCTAGAAATTCATTTTCCAACTCTGCAAGTACACACTTGCAGGATGTGCTTGTTGTAAGCCTAAGTATAATTTCTGCACTTTGGTTCACAGAAGCCAAGTTAGACTTAGGATCATAAAACTTGTTATATTTCAGTGTTGTATTTGACAACATTTATACTTTGGTCTTTATTAACATAAAACAATAGCCTTATTTTAGAATTGACTCGAAGTAGCACAACAGGAGTTGGCTGTGGGCAAGAGGTTCCTTCTGACCATACAGTTATTACGTTATTTTGTGTGCTTAGGTTGAAATGCTTAAAGTGTGCTTCTGAGGAAAGCTAGACCAAGTTAGATGATGCCTCCCCGGAATAAATGTGAGCAGCTGGCAATATTCTGCCATGGCCTGTAATATGGGTAAAAGATCAGGGTTTTTTATCCAAGAACCACCTCCATTATGTACAATGTAGACCACATACACAGGAAGACTTCGAGGAAAAGACAAGTTTGCTGTGTTTTGCTGCTTAAAGAGAGATGGTCTTAGTTTGTGGTAATGTGAACATGTGAACTGGTGTTCTAAAATGCCAGTTCTATATGGAGGTTTCAGAGGTGTTGTCTAGATAGCACAAGTTGCTGGCATAGGCAGTGAGGGCTTTACTGGTAGAAGTTTTTTTTTTTTTTTTTTACTTATGTCTTTTGCTGCAGCTTTAGATGAGTTTTTGCTGCTGTACAACATCGTACCCCACCAAGCACCAGTACAGTCATGGAAGTTTTGGATTTTTTGCGTTGGGGAAAAGAGAATGTAAGAAACAACACTTTGGCATTATTGCTTTTCTAATTAGTCCTGCCAGTCAATTTTTGTGGTGTCTGGGGCAAAGTCCCCATGGATGCTATTTATTTTGTGAGCAGTCAGCCTGGATTAATGCTTTTAGGATTTCTGAACATGTCTGACATTGGGGGATTTAGTGGTCAAATAAATCCAGCAAATCTAATATTATAATACTATGTGTGTCTTTGCATAATTTCCTATTTGGAAGCAAAGAATAGCATATATCCCTCACACAACTGCTGCAGTAGTAACTACTATTTTGTGTTTTAATGGCATTGAATGTATTTTACAGTTGTCTTGAAAACTACACAGGAGAATGGGTGCTAAAAGACCAGAGTTCATAACCTGTTTTGACACAAGCTTGAAAGCCTTTTACTCCTTCTATAACCAACATTCACCTTAGTGAAGTGAGGCATTTAATGTTTCATACGTGGTCACGGTGGAAATCCAGTAAACAGTTGGGTGTTATATTTGTAAACCATGTCTTGTATGGCAAGGTATATTAAGAGACGTATTTTTTTGCTGTCCTTCTGTGTCAAGAATGTCTGCTTGTTAATTGAGGTATTTGATACTATTTTTCCTCATCTGTAGTAGTTAAAACAAGATTAAAACTGAACTCTGACCTATATACCGTGCTGTATCATACTGCTGTATCAATGACTTTGCAAGTCTGTTCAGTTACCTTGTTCCTTCTCCAGACTACCTCTTTCTAAAGCTTTTAAAATTGTACAATGTTCATCTGTTTTACTTACTGCAGTCTGACCTGGGATGTAAATTTTTGGTGACCTTATCACTGTATTGTTGTTTGTTTTGTGTTCTATATTGGTCTTTTGTACTTGAGGGTAAGTTCATAACAAAACCACCACCAAACTTGTTTTTTAAAATGTTTCTTTTTCAAGTTCATGTTGAAATATGAAGTTATAGCACCGATTTTTGCAAAAGAAATGCTACCAACTATATATAACACGTTGATATTAGCACTGTTATTTCTTGCATGTAAGTCAATTTAACTGTAGTCAAAGGACTAGAGCACAACTGCATTCTTATGCTGATATGTACAAGCATGAATACAACAGTGATAAAAAATACTTTTAATCCACTGTAAACATATACATGACCTGGTCTAGTTCTTACTTACCTGTGATAGATATCTGTATAACAAAATAATCCAAACCTTTTTAAACAGGTCCTATAAAACTGATAATCAAGAATTACACCCCAACTACAAAACTACTTGTGGCAGTTGTATCAGAAGCACGTCTAAATCTGAAGTGTGTATATCACTGCATAGTGGTAATAAATAAAACAAATACTGGAAACACACAGGTATGACACAGAGTTGCAGATGCTGAGAAAAAGACTTCTAACAGGTAGTGAAGTCTGTAAAAAATCATTTTATTTTATGTAGATTAACTGAAGAGAAATAGGCTACTAAAAGTACCTCAACGTTACTTTTTAACTTTATGAAGAATGGTGTAATTCAAATATTAAATTTACCAACTCACAAGCTTGTTCCTTGGTTCTTAGTCTTTCAAAAAGCAGGTATCTTTTTGTACAGCATTACAAAGAGAAAGAAGGCAAAACCAAGTATGTTTTCAGTACTCACTTTATCCACTGTTTCAGCTCCTTTAGGTGCTTTTGTACTTCTCAGCTTGCTGTAGCAGGTAGAAGCTTTTATGCATGTGCTGTTGTGGTGGTTTTACTCAGGTGGGTGGCCGAGCTCCACCACAACCGCTCTCTCACTCCCCCTCCCCAAAGAGGAGCGGGGAGAAAATACAATGCAAAGGGCTCAAGGGTGGAAATAAGGACGAGGAGATCACACAGCAATTATCGTGATGAGCAAAACAGACTCAGCAGAGGGAGATAAGATTTACCTCCTATTACTAACAAGCTAGAGAAGCAAGAAACAAAGGAAAGAAACCAAAAGCACCTTCCCCCCCCATCCACCTTCTTCCACCTCCTCCCCCTGAGCAGCACAGGGGAATGGGGGTTATGGTCAGTCTATAGTGCTTCTCCGCCGCTCCTTCTCGGTCACTCTCGTCCCCTGTGCTGTGGGGTCCCACCCACGGGATGCAGTCCTTGCCGAACTGATCTCGTGTGGGCTGCCCACAGGCAGCAGCTCTTCAAGAACTGCTCCAGATATGGGTCCGTACCACGGGGTCCATCCCTCGGGAGCACACTGCTCCAACCTGGGTCCCCCACGGGCAGCAGCTCCTGCCAGGTCACCTGCTCCTGCGTGGTCTCCTCTCCACGACCTACAGGTCTGGCCCAGAATCTGCTCTGGCAGGGGTCTTCCACAGGCCGCAGTCTCTGTCGGTGCAGGGCCACCTGCTCCACCGTGGTCTCCTTCATGGGCTGCAGCGTGGAACCCTGCTCCACCGTGGTACTCCATGGGCTGCAGGGGGACAGCCTGCTTCACCATGGTCCTCACCACAGGCTGCAGGGGACTTCTGCTCCAGCGCCTGGAGCACCTCTCCCCCTCCTTCTGCACTGACCTTAGCGCCTGCAAGGCTGTTCCTCACTCCTCTCACTCTCCCAGCTGCTGTGTGGCACTGTGTTTTGTTTGTTTGTTTGTTGTTGTTGTTTTTCCCTGTCTTAAATATGCTCTCACAGAGGTGCAAACATCACTTATTGGCTCAGCTCTGGTCAGCAGCGGGGCCCTTACCTAACATGGGGCAGGTTCTAGATCCTTCTCACAGAAGCCACCCCTATGGCCCCCTGCTACCAAAACCTTGCCACATAAACTCACTACACCTGTATATGTTGCTAAAGTTACCTTCGAGAGTCCAAAAATATTTTATTGGCTTCATGCATTGTGAGTACAAAACAATGTTAATTATCTGTTATTATTTGTTTCTATAACCATTTCTAAAATTTCAGTTTAACATGGAGGTAAAAACAGCAAGCAGGTCCAATATGACCTCATCAAGCATTTGTGTATAGACACAGCACAGACAAAATATGTACCATATACAGTTTTAAAAAACATACATATATATTTGTGTTACTGAAGTTGTAAATCCAAGTGCCATTCCATAAAAAGCTATTTGTCTATGTTATTCTCTATCATGAGTGTAATACATATCTGCTTTCTTTTGCGTTCAGATGTGCCTGAGATTATTTTTTTTGTGGTAATGTTTTTTTTTATTATTTTTGATATTTTTGAGTCTTCCTTCAGCTGTTTTGGGACCTGGACCTTTGCAAAGTTATTAGAAATTCTCCCATGAAGAATCTCAATGTGGAGTTACTAACATTTATTTCATTTCTGTTAAATTTTACCTCAGAAATTTTCTTAAATCTTTTGAGTTTATTCAAAACACTCGTTAAACATCACTGGTTTACAACTTGCAGAAGGTTTTGCAGTACTTTTACACAAAAGCCCATTAAAATGCACAAAATTTCATTTACAAAACAGACTTGTATGTTTTTATCTTTTTGTTTTCTCATAGAGGCAGTACAATAGATAACATAGTTTGCATTAACCTTAGTATTTCATTATGCTGTAGTATGTCAATGTCACAGTATTACATTACCATTAACCTGAGATTTACTTATTTTTAATCTTACTGCTATTATGCTTGCATTTTTAAGTTTCCAGTATACTTGTTAAATTCCTAGAATGGCTTTGGGAATATCTGGATTTTGAAAGAAGGATGCGGTCTCATGATCTGCTTATTTATCCTATTCAGGAGCAATTCGAAAGCATAGAGGAAATGCTTAAAAAAAGGTACCATAAATACAACTGAGTAAGTAATACAGACAGAAACGGACTGTTAAATGAAGAAGCTATTTGTATGAATGCAATATTTTTAAGTCTGATGACTTTGTAGTTGGAATAGAAATTTGACTGAGAATATATATTCTGTGCCATATGAAAATGGAGACTCTTGGCATAAAGGGTTACATTGGGAAGCCATGAGTTGTATACCATAGTGTGTCTTCCATCCTTCGTGGCTGGTCCTTGTCTATGTGGTTCTGTGTTCTTTTGTTACTTTAAAAACAAACAGAAAAATCATGATTACTTCAAGAATACTCTGTCTCTTAAATCAATGAGCAGAAAAAAAGCTAGGTAACCAGGTGTAAATGAAATCCACCCAGAATCATTCATCTCTGCTAGCAACATTGCCTTTTGCTGTTATTCTTCTGTATGTATTTGCCTTTTATCTGCATTAGGGAAAAAAGTTGCTGTTATTCATAGCATCATATGAGTAATTAATTGTTAGTGATTACTTACCATATGTTATGTACAGCTCTAAGCCAAAAGTGCTGCCTTCTGTGGAGTCCTTCCACTGACACCCAAACCCTTCAATCTTAAGACTGACATCTCTGGAATGGCATGGCTGTGAATGTACAGTTGAATACTTATCTCCAGTGATTTCACTCTTGACACCACAACAGGTTGGTCAGAGCTGCTTCTGGAGATGGGTAAGTTTTGCTGCAACTTAGTGGGGCTGAATGCAGTGACTTCCATGTCATTTGGCAGGGTTGGGGTCTGACAGCTCTGTGCCTTCACCTGCCGCAGACTCTCATGTGAGGCATTCTGCTGCTCCTGGGAGAGTACAATTCATACATGGGTTGTATGGCCTTAAAGCCCTTTGGCAAAAAGGAATTGAAGCAGAGTTGATAAATGGCACCCTTTTTGATCATGTTTTTATTAATAGTCTGTTAATAGTTTGTTTCAATAAATAATGCTGAAAATCAAGAGTAAACTAACAAAAAAAAAATGCTTGCTGTTCACCATGAAACAATAAATTTTCATTCAGAGTTCTCAGTAGATCTGGTTCTATTGGCTGTACTCCCTGTTCTCTGTACAAGGCTTTTGCACTCAAAAATGGAAATGGCAGTGTGCCATATACCACATATAAAATTGCAATGTTATAAAAGCAAGAGAAAAAGCACTTTGCAGTGCTTTCCCTTATCATTCACTGCCAGCTGGCCATGTGGGGTTGGAAAGGCTATTGGTGAGGTTCTTTTATTATTATTATTATTTTCTATTTGGTCTTGGTTGCTGAGTAATAAATACTGGGTCTATCTTCTCTGGCACCTTTTGCCCTAGGATTTTGAATAATTTCAACTCTACCTGTGGATGGGAAGGATCGAATTAAATGAGGCTGCTGCAGCTGTGGAATTGTTTTTGCAGGCGACTGTGCTGGTGTTAACACCTGCGTGTGGATCTGTGGAACGCCGCTTGCTGGCTCTACCCCATTCTGTTGATCATAATGAAAACGGAGTGAAGAGTTAAGTCTCATGCAATGTAGAAATGCAGACCCCAGCCTCTGAAAAGGATTGTTATTTTTATTAAATAGCTCCAATTCTTTTAAACACAAACTTCCTGTGCATAATTGTTTTGCCTTAGTTCTCCATGTTCTGCAATTATAGGCTGTGTTCATAATTGGGATTCTCTTGTACTAACTGAACAAGACTGTTGCTTCTTCTGTGAATGCCCACTCTAAGAACACAATTTAGGCTTGGAAAAGAGAGGCATTTTTAAATTATCTGCCTCTGCATTTATTTTTTTTAGATCTTTTGTTTGCTATCCTTTGCTTTTTGATACGCTTTGGTATAGTTACTGAGTGCTGGCTGTAACTCTTTCCCACCCTCTATTTTTGCCTGTTTTGTGTAGTTATTCTTGCTCTTGTGTTACTTCTCCTATTGTAGAAAGACAGTAAGTTTAAAATACTCAGCCACATCTTTTAAGATGCAGTAGCAGTGGAGTAAAATTTTATTTTACAAGGCACAAATTTGCATAGCACTTGAGAAATGGCCTGCCTACAGGCTTGAAACATTACTGCTGAATTCACTGGGAGGCTTTTCATTACTTCCAGTGTGTGCCAGAGCATATACTAACTGCTTGGTGCAGAGAGCAGTGGGATATAAAGGATGGGCTTGAGGATGTTACGTAGTAAGATGCAAGTGGCATGTGGGAGTACAAAGCTCATGACAGCAATAGTCCACAAAATCATTTTCAAATTGATCTAGGTGACTTCTGAAGGGCAATGAAGGTTAATACCAGTAGGAGTTCTTGCTTCTGTATAGTTAGCACTGAAGCATGTGCATGTTTCCAGATTGCAGTCGTGTTATGTTGATAAGGTGCCAAACACTGATTGCCTGAGGTGGGTAATAGTGTTGAGAATGGTGGTTTTCCTCATCTGCATGAGTGATGGGATTTTCCTAGCACTCCACCAGGGAAGAACATGCTTGTTGAATGGCAATGTGGAAAAAAACTACCTGGTAGGGACTGCATGCATCTCCTTGGCCACGTTGTACGAACAGAGCCAAGTGTGGAATAAACCTTTGTATAAGGCCACTGCACTGCCAGGCTGTGCACTTAGGGTAGGATGCAGGCTATGCACAAGATACTAGTAGTTCCTGGCTCTGCTCTGTCATTGCTGTGTGTGTGTGTGGAGATAAGTATGCAAAGAGCAGAAAATTCAGGAAGTTTGTGGTGAAAATGTACAGTTTCTTCAGATTTTTCAGTGCCATGAGGTGACTGTAGGCTTACAGCCCAAAGTTGCTGACCAGTCAAGGCCATTCTGAAATACCTGGAGAAAAGTAGAAAGCTGAAGTAATGCTGTCTTCTCTCCCCACGCTGGAAGACAAATTATACAGCATTCATCTGGGGAAAACAAACAAAAAGACAAGCCTTATTTATGTACTATGTAGGGATTGGAAAAGTTCTACAACATGTATATAATAAGTTATGTGGAATATAAATATGGCCTAATAATGACGAGTCAATTCTTTCAAGTCTTCTTTAAGGTTATCAATAATTTGGAACCTGAAATAGGAATAATCATACCTTTAATCTGCTTCACGTTATTTTTGCTGGCTTTAGTGGTATTTTTCCATGTTGAGACTTGTGCAATATGGGGAAAAAGGCTAGTGAAGACTAGCTGAAAAGGTTGTGTAGTAAATAGTAACGTTGCTTCTGTACATACCTGTCTGGTAAACATAGGCCTACAAAGAATTTGAAAATAGGAAAAATGAAATTCTAAATTGTTTCTGTACTTCTGTGGAAATTGATCGTAAAACTTGTGTGACATTATCAAATAAAAATAGATTTTTGCTAGCTTTTGTATAATATTAGTTTTATATAAAAGGGGCTGCTTTATATGTAAGTATAGACATATATGTATATGTAATACATGCAATAATGTTTATAGCTGAGTATCTAGATGATACCTAGAAAAATAGCTTTCTCCATTTTCTGAGAAAGCATGAAAAATTGTTTATTTCTTCCGTTTGTTTAGGTCTGATCGTCTTCTCAAGAAGATATAGGACTACACGAAGATTCAGTGGCTCAACTTCAGTCTCATGTCGTCTTTCTGTAAAGGTGCAAACATGGACCAACTCTGACAGACTAGGCCAATGGTAAGTAATTGCTAACTAGAATGTTAACACTTGAAGTAATCCAAATGTACAGGACTTACAGTAGATATTAAAAGTAAAGTTTGTCTTTCAGAGATAGTAAATAAAGCTAATCGTTGGAGTGAACGCTTGCTATTTTTACCTTTGTTCTGCTGTCCAAGGCTCCGATTGTTTCATATGCAGAAAGACTTGAATCATCTTAGCTTGTCGAAGGTGAACTGCCTTAGTATTGCTTACTGTCAGTAGGCTGATGGAAGAGGCCCTGTGGCAGAGCTATTTATTCACTATTTGCAATAAACATTGCAATTAACAGTCTCGCTGTTCTTTCATAATATTTACAAAAGAAACCCAGTTTCTAGTAATACTTAAGGAGGGTTGCTTCTTCTAAGTATTGCATTCAGAAGTAATGAAGTAGCTAAATGAAGGAAGTGAGCAAAAAGCAGGAGAGAAAAAAAGGTGAAAACACAACTGAAAATTGAATATACTTGTCTGAATAGCCTGAAAGAAGGTGATGCCCAGGAGGTAATGTATGTGTGGGTAATCCAGGGTAATCTGATTTTCAGCAATGCGAAGTAGGAAGCTTTTGGACAAGACTAGCCTTTATCTGTACAAAGCTATCACACCAGTGCTCATCTTGGGGAAGGAAGAAGCAGTTCACTCTGATTGCAGCTTCTCTTGTTGAACTCCTTATCTTACTCCATCTGCCTTGGAGACTAAAAGCCATCAAATAAAGGTGAGCCACCTGTACAGCATCAGATTCATGGTATGCTCTACCTCATATTTGACTAATGTGTTTGAGTGTTTCATCTACAGCTGTTAGTAGCTAAGCATGAATAGTTGTTTGAAATGTTCGGACTGCTCTGTCTGATAGCCCTCATCAGGGTCACCCCCATTTCCCTACTAAGAGCAATTGCAGCAGGGGTGAGTGAGCGTTCATGAACTGTGTTTATTTAAAAGCAAATGTTTGTGAAGTTTGACCATTTCTTTTTCTTGTCATCTCCATATCTGTGCCTTTCTGTACACAGCTGCTGAGATAGTCACCTATATATGTACATAGCTGCTGAGATAGTCACCTATATCTATCTTAAATGCAGGGATCCAGAAACAGGATGGAGCTGCAACTAACTATTGAGAGGCTGAAAACATACTTAGTAATTAAATCAGTCTCTTCATGAATGTGAATGTGGCTACTTTGTTTAGAAAAGGGAACCAAAGCAAGAAAGATATAAAGGTTAGTGCCTGCCATGTTAGTGTCTTTGTGATTAAATCACTGTCTGGGACTCTTTTAGGTGTTCAAAAGGCTCCTTCTGCCTGCTTAAACAGTTATGTGCACTGAACGGACAATTCTTTATTTTCCCTTCTAACAAAATGCACAGGTGAACCATTTTCTCATGTTTTCTCTTTCTGGCTTTGGATTTTTTATTCACTTAGACAAAGTGAATTGAAGTCTGTCTCTGTCTGGAAAAGTAGTTATGCTGCTATGCTGGTATCTAAAAGTGCTACTGCTTCTTCCAGCTGTGCTACAAAAATCGTGGTGCTTCTCTCACCATTCAAAGAACAGCTGTAGGCACCCAGGGTTATGAGAGGAGACCTGGAGACAGTATTCTCGACAGAGCAAGGAATTCAGGTATGCTGCTCTTATAAGTATTTGCCCTTGGGTTATAGAGCTGGCTGCTGTCCTCAGTGCCTGCAGCTCTGCGGGACGCCAGTTTCTCCCCAGCACTGTACAGGAAGCATTAGTGCACAGCTTCAGGATGTGAATTCAGGTCAAGAAACCACAGGCCCAAAAGGTAGATGCATAAATGCACAGTTCCTAGGTATTTAGGTTTCTTTACTGAACCAACACGATCAAAAGAAGATACATAGTAAAGATACTTTTCAGTGAAGTGATCTGGGGCAACTTATAAGTGGCTATTTAAGGCAGTTTTTCTGTTGGTGCAGTAGTCCTCAGTGAAGGTTTCATTGTATAGCATTTTGTCCATCTGTTCTGTGATTTTTATGATAGGAGAGAAGCTAAAATTACATTGGAATTTGTTCCTATTCCTTCCTGCTTGGCTGAGAATGTCTAAAAGGAAAGTGAATTCAAACTTCGTGCCTTTTCTAGGAATTCTATGGATTGGCATGTCTTCTTTTTTACGGTTCACATTGGAAGAGGTGTTTTGTTTGTTTGTTTGTTTGTTTGTTTTCTCCCCACCCATGTCTTTTCCTAATCCTTTTAGTGCCAACTCAAACCGAAGGCTTTGCTATAAGTATTTGTTGGGCAATCATGCAGATTAAAGGTGATGCTTGTATTTGACAGCACTTTTGACTTGTTGCTGCTGGCGGTATGTTAAGTCTTTCAACTTTCTCAGAACAAAACTCTGAGCTTCTCCTCTCAATTCCAGGAGCATTCTGTGTTAATGAGAGCATTTCAGCAGAAAGACATGTAACCAAATGGATTAGGAGGTTACCTTTGAGATCTGTTAGTTAAAATATATGGACAAAAGATAAAAGTCTTAAAGGAAAAAGGTGTACTTTGAGCTGTGCAGATGTGAAACTTCTGTAGTTCTGAACAAAAGTTAATATATCTATAAAAGACTAAAAACATAGCACTGCTTTTCCTGTGGTCTAGTTAAGTATTCTTTCAAGTTGAAATTCTTCAAATGTTTTTTTATTTAGGGAAACTGGCTTAAAAAAAAAAAAAAAAAAAGAAAGAAAAGCTAGTGCTCTAAGTTTGTTTTGTAAACTTGACTTACTGAATTGTACTGTGCAGTCATCACTGTGGTCCAGATTAGATAACTTTGCTGCTGTCATATTTGTCCTTGTTTCCTTCAAGATACTTTTTGACTAATTTCTCATGAATTCTATTTGATAAGACTTTCAAGTACTTTGCTTTATTGAAAGATTTAACTAAAAAAAATGTTCATTTCCTGTATACATTATAGAAAAAAAAGTGAATGTGGTTTCCTTCACATTAACATCTCTGAACAGTTATCACATTAATATTGACAATTGTCATCATACTGTTTAAATTACTGCTTTAAATACAGTGAAAGCACCTTTACAAACAGTGAGGGTCAGCTGTATTTAGTGAGATACTTGAATTCTGTGGCACATCTTCATATGACATACTGCATGCAAATTAAAGAGCTCTAAAAAAATATTCTACTGGGCAGCTTGTGTGCTGTGGGTATTTCTACTTTACTAGGTAACCATTTCTATATTAAAAATATTTTTTAGCTATGTAGAATTTCAGATGTTGCTGTGTTACCTTGGGGAGAGGTCTTATTGTGTTATACAAAGGTAATCACATGTGAAATGAAGGGGAGTCTTACACAGAACACTGTTTCTGAAGTGCAAAGGACCGTAATTTTATCCTCAGGTTCCTCAGAGGCAATGATAACAGGATGTGACAGAACCCTAGAGAGCCATCTCCTTTTTTGTCCCAGAGGTGGATTAATGCTTTAGTTTATTGTTTGAGATTGACATGTTATTTTGGGTGCATGGTACTTTGTTTTGGGAGGCAAAGTACTGGGCAGAGAAGGAATCCATGCCAAGACATTACCTGGAAATTGTGATGTAAAGAATCACAGAATCATCGAGGTTGGAAGAGACCTCCAAGATCCCCTAGTCCAACCTCTGACCCAACACTAACAAGTCCTCCACTAAACCATATCCCTAAGCTCTACATCTAAACGTCTTTTAAAGACCTCCAGGGATGGTGACTCTACCACTTCCCTGGGCAGCCTATTCCAGTGACTAACAACCCTTTTGGTAAAGAAGTTCTTCCTAACATCCAACCTAAACCTCCCCTGGTGCAACTTTAGCCCATTCCCCCTTGTCCTTTCACCAGGCACGTGGGAGAATAGATCAACTGCCACCTTGCTACAGCCTCCTTTCAGGTACCTGTAGAGTGCTATAAGGTCGCCCCTAAGCCTCCTCTTCTCCAGGCTGAACAAGCCCAGCTCCCTCAGCCGCTCCTCATAAGACTTGTTCTCCAGACCCTTCACCAGCTTCGTTGCCCTTCTCTGGACTCGCTCGAGCACCTCCATGTCCTTCTTGTAGCGAGGGGCCCAAAACTGAACGCAGTACTCGAGGTGCGGCCTCACCAGAGCCAAGTACAGGGGGACAATCACCTCCCTGGCCCTGCTGGCCACACTGCTTCTGATACACGCCAGGATGCTGTTGGCCTTCTTGGCCGCCTGAGCACACTGCTGGCTCATATTCAGCCGACTGTCAACCAAGACTCCCAGGTCCTTCTCTGCCAGGCAGCTCTCCAACCACACATCTCCCAGCCTGTAGCTCTGCTTGGGGTTGTTGTGCCCCAGGTGCAGGACCCGGCACTTGGCCTTGTTGAACTTCATACCGTTGGCCTCAGCCCATCGGTCCAGCCTATCCAGATCCTCCTGCAGAGCCTTCCTACCCTTAAGCAGATCGACACACGCACCTAACTTGGTGTCATCTGCAAAGACGAAACACACCGTGTTTCGTGAGCATCTTCCAAGTCATAGCCACATTTTTTATCTTGCCTCATCTGTCTGACAGAAAGGAGAAGTAAATTGAAGCATGTCCTACATTGCAGCTTGGATGGGAGAGGAGGACAGACAGCTGGGTAGTGTAGAGTTTGTATCAGACTTCTCTGGGGGCTCAATTCATACTCTAGTCACTGGCTGTAGATCTGTCATGATTTGCTAGATTAAGAGAGTATTCAGAACAGATATTTTCTTCCAGTATAGGTACTTACTGTGAGCGCACAATTTTTTATTTTTTTTTTAAATTTTTTTTTGTGAGATATATAGATTGGGATCCATCCTTATGTTTTTCTAGCTTAGGTGGGATTTTCATTTAATGAGTATCCTTTTTTTTTTTTTTCTATCTTTCTTGATGTTTCTATGGCATCCTTTGCAATATGGCAGAATGAAATGACAAGAGAAGTATGCTGAGGCACTGAAGAGGCGGAGGACTAGAAGCGTGAACAGTGTATCAATTAGTGGAATGAGAATGCCTGGAGAACACGGTCTCTTTTGCATCTCAGCTATTATTTCAATTTTGAAATGAAATTATGGTGGCTTGGAATTAGTCTATTTCATATCAACATTTTGCACCTTTGGGGAATTTATGGACCTGTCTAGCTCGGCAGGTTTGTACATCATCCCCACTTAGCTGTTGTTTAATTCCAGAATCAATATTAAAATCTGGTGCTTCAAAATGTTGCTCTGCCAAATGTGCATAATGCTGTATGACAGAGGCAGCTGAGTACATCGTGGAATTAACAACTTTGAGGTCCTCGTTCTCTATCTGTTGCTTGTCTCCGCAAACTCCAGTTGAGAGTGGCATTAAATTACCATTGTGTCTATTTCGCCCTGCAGTGCTGATGAGCAGAGACCTTGGATTGTGTTTGGAGCTGAGAAAGGAAGAGTAAATAGGGTCTTCCAGGTACTTCTTCTGCTCCTCTGTGCTGGCCAGTATGACGTGAAATGAGAGAGCCTGAGCTGCTTCTGCTGGGACGAGGCAGCCAGAGCTTCCTTTGGTCACAGTGCCTGGGACAGGAATCGGGTGCAGAAAGTGGGTATGGTGAAGAGAAGGTGCATCTCTTATATGGTGCGCTGGGTGGTTGACGTAGTTGTCTGGCTGTGGATGAATTTCTGAAGACTCGAATGAGAGTTTGTATGCTATAATTCATTTTAACTTGCAGGCAATTCTAGAATCCTCACTGCTGGTTTCTGCCTTGATAGTCTGTACATCTCCCTAGCTTAAGTGAAGTCTTCTTGACCTATTGCATTGGTCAGGGCTGAGATGAAATAAAACATTAACAAATGCTTGTTTGTTACCATCATTGCACTCCCAAATCTGAGCAAGAACACCTTTGAAACTGTAGAAACTGTATTTGGGAGAAATACCTGGGGGAACCAAACGTGTGGAAGATAGTCAACCAATTGCATTGAAATAAACAGATCGTGTGCTACTAGTTCTTACATGGTATAATCACAGTTTGAGTTGGAGCACTGGGAGCAGAGGCTTGTTCATGTGCAAGACTCAGGGAGTTGGAACTTTGGAAGTGCAAAACATCACCTTGTGAGCGTGAGAAAAATGAGTTATGAGTATGGGTTGCACAAGCTGTTATCCAAAATGTGACTTGGAGAAACAACTCCCAGGCAGGTAATCTACCAACAAAGACTTTCTTAAGAAAAGGAAATGTTTGGAAAGCTCTGGAAGTTTTCCAGGAGCCTGTCAGCTTTTGGGAGAAGAGGAAGTTTAGCTGTCAACAGGGCACTGAGATCGATATGATTGACCAAGTCTAGGCATTCATTCTTCTCCCATTTCCATAGGTCTGAGCAACTTTGAACACAGTGGGGTTCAGCTTCGTGGTCCAACTTTTACAAATCCTACCTTTGGGAACATACTATTGCCATGGTAACACAACTGAGGCTTTTTGCTGTCAGTCAGGCTCAAGATAGAAAACTATATTCTTTCAAAATGTATACTTGGAGCGCAACTTATTAAAATCAATATTTATACAGCAGATAATATCTTCAGACAGGCTGGACACCTTCTGTCAGAGTCTGATTTAATTTTGGGGTTGCAATGCAGTGAACTGTGTAGGAATGTTCACAAGTCAGCTCTAAGTGTGTCACGGTTTTCAGGTGAAGTTTTGGTATGTTGAAGATGGTGGATGTGTATCCATATTGTGTAAATGGGGCAAGTGCTCATTTGGGGAAGGGGTTGATTTTTTTGTTTGTTTGCTTCCTGAGACAAGTTTAAATTCTGTTCAGTGCTCTCTTGAACTGGAATCATTTATAATTGAATTCTTGGTATGTGTCTTATGTATCTCTGCAGGGAAAATCGAGCGTGAAATGATGCACTTTGGAAGAATTATTGAATACAGGAAATGGCAATTGAAAACTAAATTATACCTGAGCAGTTTTTTGTTTTCACCTTCATATGGCAGTTTAAAATGATAATGGTTTTCTGTAGAAGGCATTCAGTTTATGGCACCTTTAGCACCTTTTTATCATTAGGATAATAAAGCATCCAGGATAAGTTTATTTAAAATGATGTTAGTTAATTTTAGTGTATATTCATCTGCTAGAGTTTTATAAGACGCGTATCCCTTGCCAGTAGACAGAACAGTGCATGTGAGTGCTTGTCACAAAATGCTGGTGCTTTGGTGTGCTGAAGTACTTTTCTTGGTATCTCTGTAGTCAAATAACTGCTAAAATATTTTTCACTAAAAATGCAGCAGTTGAATTTACAGCTGAGATGGAATTTTCATGCCTGTTAGGAAGCTCCTGTTTCTCTAGCACTTTAAGTTCTTTCCTTTTGTTGAATGCAGTACTTACCAGAACAATCTTTTCATCTGTTTCATTGCCCAGTGAAGTACATATGCATCCTTCTGAAGATATTTATGGACTTGAGGTCAGAACTTCTTCCTAATTGTGCTGAGCGTGAATACTAGAATTGGTCTAATTTGTATGTTCCTGTGTATGCATACGCATGCATATTCTCTTGTGTTAGTGCCTGTCCTCTTGCTGCTTATTGCAATATGTAGATGTCATGTAGGTTTGCTTTATGCTATATAAGACACTGATTTAGAAATATACAGGTAGTGAATAGATATTTTGACTTAACAGTTTCTCTTAAAAGTATTCTTCTTCTTTACTATACATATATATATTTCAGTTTTTAAAATAATAAATTTCTGGAAAATAACAGTGAACTTGGCCAACAGCCGAGGCCTTCCCTGCCATATTCTTGCCTGTTGTCAGCTACCAGTTTTTGTCTCTTGGTTACAGCTTGATAACTGCAGGAACTCTACATCAGTCGGGCCGTAAGATGTTACTGTTTAGACTGTGCTTTTCAATAGCAGTTGACCAGAAAGTGGATGTGATGCCAATCATATCAATTTAACCATCTCAGCTGCTTTATATTTATCCATCTCTATAACAGAATGAAAAATTCTGAGATTAAATGTATCCCGCCTTGTGGTACAATGGTGAAGAAGGGGTAGTAGTGGCAAGGGGTGAGCAGAGTGCTAGGAGTGTGCACAGCTTCTTCAACTCTTCAAGAGCTTCTCTTAGCTGCCAGTGTAACGATCATGCAGAAAAGGAAATAGTTTTAAATGCATTTTGATTACGATAAGCATAAAATCCATGATCGTAAGTTCTTTTCCCCAAGATAAAGTCCAGGTCAGTCCTCATCAGTAATTATGCTACAGAAGGAGATTGAATGAAATCGATGAAGGAATTTGAAATACGTACTTTTTATTAAAAATAGGTGAGAAATTCTATACAGTGGAGTTGTACTGCATACCGCGGGGGGAGGGGGGGGTGTTATATCTTGAGTTCTTAAACATGAAAAACAGTCTTGGGAAAAAAAGGAACTCTTGGATTTGATGTACAGAGAGCATATCCCTTGGGAGGACAACAGTGAGTCTGGGTTCCAGCTCCTGTAGATGCTTTATTACCCTTTTTCAGTGTTCAGCCTGGTTTTGCTACGTTAACAGCTGGATCATAAAAAATAATAATGGCTGAAACAGATCTTGAGAAACCACCGAGTTCTAGATTCAGCACTGAGTAGGATGCAAGAATTTGTTCCAGAGATGAATTTTGTCAGTTTCTGCCTTAAAATATTAAGACTGTTGGTCACTAGGATTTTATTTTAGTTGCCTTTAATTGAATGTGATCCACTCGGCCGGTGGGAATGATGATGTGACCTGTGTGAGGCAGATGGAGCTGAACGGGGTGAACAGCAGCTCCCGAGCCACCACTGTTTGCAACCCAGTGCATTAATCCCTTGCCAATTCCAAATTACTTCAATATACCAGACTGCAAACTGCAGCAATTCAGGAGTTGCTACATTCAGCCATCCATGCAGCAGACGCAGCAGGCTCCGGGAGGAATGGCATAAACTGCCTGAGCAATTCCAGTTTTATTTTGGGCTTCATGTGGATTAGCAGTGAATCACCAAGAGCTTCCACTGCAGGCAGCGTAGTAGCTACTGGTCCCCTGGTAGCACCATTTTGGAAGATTAATATAAAATCTGTTAATAGCAACCTTTCCTCCATCTGTTAAAAGTGGTGCTTGGGTCTTTCTCGTTTACCTACATCTTTTTATTTTATTATTATTATTATTATTATTTAACTCTATAGCATCATCAAACAAGGAACTGGAAATGGGAAACGCAGGTGGTCCAAAATCTCCATTCAACATTGTCATTTTTTGTTGACGGCTCTCCTCTTCTTTGTCTAAATACAGAAGTGAGTGTAAGCAATTCCTGACATAATTGTTCTCCAGACCTCTGAGCTCCTAGTCTGATGACAGTAGGTCAGAGGTACAGTCTCGTGTTCATCTTCTGGGCTACAGGTTCCATGTACTTATTTTGGAATTTACATTTAAAGTAAAATGAGGAAGTTTTGTTTTAAAAAAGACCAGATCTCCTGAACACTTTAGAAGCAGAAAGGGGGCATAAGAGCTTAGCTGACATGACTTTAATTGACTCATGCCAACCTTTGTAGCTATCTTCCTGTTGTAAACGTTTGCTTCAATCAAGGTTATATTATATTTATCTCATACCCTCTTCTGCTCTTGCCTATTATGGGAAGCATTTGTCTGCTCATTGTGATCAGGGCAGCTGTTCTGGGAAGCAGGTGCCTGTAGACTCCAGCCTTAAAACATGTTTAAATTGTTTCACTCACGTTTTCTGCACTTTTTCAACCCATTGCAGTGTTTAGCTGTGGGCCAGTTCCAGGCTGGAATGCTTTTTATGGGATCTTTGTATATTTTAGCCAAGCCAGTAAGTCATCTCAGCAGGACAAAGCAAACAGCTAGCTGGAATCACTGCAGAGGAGCATGGAGCGAAATGCTGGGATAGCTGTGCAGCTCAGGAAAGCAGCATCTCTATCACAAAAAGCAGCATCTGCAAAGATGCTATTTTCCATTAGATCTGCTGTTCCAAGGCCAAATACCCTACTTATGTTCTGAAACCTCTGTCACCTCTGCAAAAGCTTAGACTTTTTGTTTCTTTCTTCACCCTCTACCCTGCCCACATCTCTTAATTGTGCCAGAAGCACCCACCCCCTTCCCTTAATACACTACTATGCGGGTAGTGAATGCTTTTTCCAGAGGTGATGGCCATTCTACTGATGCATGCAATTATTTCCTTCCACTGAACCTCTTTCTGAATATATTCTGAACATTGTAGATAATACAGTTAAAATATCTGGATGAAGGAAAAAATCCCTGTTGTTTTGGATTAGTAATAAACTCATACATATATGTATACACACACGTAAATATTTGTATATGATTGCAGCAGCAGAGCATTTCTCTAAACGAGTAAGTGTTGAAATGTTTTCACAAAAAGTGTGCGTGCCTGCAAGAGGCTAATGCATAGGCTTTATTCACAGAGCTAACTTCGTTATGGTATTTTGCATAACAATAGTGTATTTCTAGAGTCTTAAGAAGACTGAGCACAGAAGAAGCGCCAGGGGAGGTTCAGGTTGGAAATTGGAAATTAAGAGAAATTGCTTCTCAGAAATAGTGGCTAGGCATTGGAAAGGGTTGCCCAGGAATGTGGTGCAGTCACTGTCCCTGGGGGTGTTCAAGGAAAGGTTGGACCTGGCTCTTAAGGTCAGACTGGTGGCAGGGGGATGGTTGGGCCAGAATATTGGAGGTCTTTTCCAACCTTGATGATTCTGTGGTTCTGGTGATTCTAAGTACTTTTTCAGGGCATTGTGCGGTGATACTCCATAGAATCTGGAAGGGAGGAAGCCCTTCTTGGGTAGTTATTGCTCTGCACTAGAGGCAGTGCTAGTTCTTGTGCAAGTGTGACACTCAGATGGCAGCTGAAAATAAGGTCTTTATGGCCTTGAGAGAACAGATGTGATACAGCGTGGGGAAAAGAAGAATGTGAGTACGGAGGCAAAGGGACAGAAAATTTTGGTGTACATGTTTATTAATATATGTGTATGCAGGAATGATGCACAGATCAGGGTGAAAATATCCACTTGTAAAAAAAAATAAATGCTTATAGCAGAGCATGGAGGGGAAACACGCTAATGCAGAAAGAGTGGAAGAACGTTGTGTACTTAAGAACAACGTATACTTCATGTACCAGATGCGGCTGATGAGTTGACTTCATCCATAGTGAAACATTTCTAGGAGTTCGTTGGTTACCTCCTCTGTCAGAGTATGGCCTGCAGAAGGCTCTTGGGGTGTTCTTTAGAAAGGCACCTGTTGCCTACACTGAATGAAATGGTTTGCACTTCACAGAAGATAGCTATTCCAACAAGGTAGAAATTCTCAGTGGTATTTCTGTGACTGGCACTCTCATGTTCACGGCAGTCTGGCCAACACAGTGGTCTCACCAGTGTACTTCGTGTTGTTAAATGCCAGAAGAAAGGAGGTATCCTGCAATTTGACATGCACAGAAGAAAGGTGGTCAGCATAACTTTCGGACGTGAGGAGGTCTGGAGTCATTGCTGACTCTGTGAGCTCAGACTGAAGTAGTACCTCTGTGCAGTGGGGTCTCGAAGGAGCAGCAAGCTGTAGGCTGGGGACGTGGGGTACCACGCCAGAAGGCACGACATGCTGTGGATGGGGAGATCGGTAGCTGTCCCTTGGGTCCTGAGGGACTCTGTCCTGAGCATTGTGTTGCTTCCTCCCACAAGTGGTAGCTGCGTGAAGAGCTGTGTTGGGAGCCATGAAGATCTGTCTTGTGATTTCTCTCCTTCCTTGAGCACAAAACGGAAATGAATTTCAAATATTTGTATTATTTTTGGAGGGTGATGGACGTTTATCCTGGTATGTATACCAGCTAATGCAAACAAAAGAATTTATCTGCCCTGAGGAAATGATTCTCATTATTACTGCCTCTCTGCACTGCCTAGCTCTTTCCCCGATGCTGCAGCCGCCGGAGCTACTGCTGCCGGTAAGTGCTCCAGCTATGCAGCTCCCAGTTCTCCAGGAGTTACCACAGCCGTGGCTGCAGATGAGACTTCTCTCTTCACTCCCTCGCGCTGTCCTCCCCCCCCCGCGAGACCTTGGTGTTTGACGTCATGTGTGCTCCTTCCAGTTGCCATGGCAGCCCCATTCCCCAGGCCCCCTGCCTGTCTCCTCTGGTAGGTTGCACAATGGTACAGCCAGCATCACGCCGCACAATGGTTTCCAGGCAGTGAAAGAGCGTGATTCAGCAAGCCACTCTTTTTCCCCCCCTCTTTATTTCATTATTATTGGACGTTTTGCCTCCCTTTTTCCATCCTCTCTATCCTCTCCCCCAGGCTTTGCTTGATTTCTTTAGAGGAAAGCATTGTGTTGCCTCGAATCCAGCTGCCCATCTTTTTATTCTTTTGACTTTTATAAAAAGCCCATTTTTTCCTCGGCACTGTTTGGAATGTGACTTAAAAATACCACCTCAAGTCACGGTTTGGGGGAGAGGTTGCTGGACAAGGAGAACAGTTGGCAAGCGCGGAATGGTAGGTGGTTGCTGCTTATATTCTATGATTAATCTGCTTTCGCAAGATGGGGTGATGAATATTGATTGCTGCTTTAAAAAATGGGGGAGAGGGACACTGGCTAATGAAGTCAACTGCTAACTGAAGCAAGAAGGCTGCAGCTGTAGGTTCTGTGGCTGGAGAGCTGTCATTCTCCTGTGCTCAGGTGTGTATGAGCTGCTCTGTTTGGGTGCTTGAGGTGACCGGTGGCGGTGGGAGCAGTGCAGAGGCACATCATGGACAGGAGTGATAGTGCTTTACCAGCTGGCGCATGTAAACAGTTGCGTTCTCGTCAGCCTCATCGCCTCTAACACGGCTTGGGGGCTTTGGGGGGAAGGAGGTGTCTTGGCTTGCAATTCAGTGGAAATGAGTGCATAATGCGGGTTATATAGTCCAGACACAGCCATTTGAAATGTGAATTTGTAAATTTAGAAGACAGGGGCAACTGGAAGGTGGAAGGACAGACGTCTTGGCCTTTGGAAAGCGCCTGAACGGCGGGGCAAAGAAAGGAAGGTGTTTGTGGGGAGATGTGTTTGAAAAATTGTGTTGAATAGAGGGGTGGGGGGTGTTTTTAAAGAAGTGGTTGTCTCGGGTAATCATCAGTCTTCTGCATCCCCCCCCCCCCCCCCCCCAACATGTAAGTGGACTGAAAAGCCTACTGCATCTTATGGAGCCATCAGGAGCTTTTTGCAGAGGTGTTTACAGCACACTACAGGGCAGTTGTTTTGCAAAAGAGAATTCAACAATTGGAAGACACTGCAGTGAAATCAATGTTGCTTTGCAGGGAAATCCTCTGGCAGAAGATGTTGCCTGTATTTTATTTTTTTTTTCTGCAGAGGGGCCTAATAATAAATAAAGCAAATTTTACCTGGCTAATGAAGCGTTACAGCATTGTTGAATAAGCAGGCTGCGCTTCCAGTGAGCCACAATGGGCATGTTCCATGGCATTTGCGTCCTGAGTGATTGTAAGCTTGTTTACATGGGGTCGTTTTGCTGCATAGCTTCATGATAGCCTCAATGCAGCCTCCTGCTCCCTCTGTGAGTTTTGCCAGAGACCTGTTTAAAGGCAAACCAACACTATATGAAAACATAGATTTTCCAAAAAATGATGGCATCGTGTAGAAATGTTTTAAGAGGAAAATGTGTATCATAAATGATCAGGAGAAGCCTGAAATCAGTTTGCTGGAGGACACAGAGCTTACCATGCAAGGCCAGCTTCAGCAAAAGGGAGAGGTTAAGGTAGAACGGGATGGTGTTCTTATTGCACAGGGATGTTTGTCTTTGTCCACATGTAAGCTGTGTTTGGTTTCCCTTTCTTGGGGAAAGTGGAGTGCACCCAGCCTCTGATCTTTTAACCCTACTGCAGAGCACTGCTCTGGAGCCACTGGCTAGGAATGCTCTGGAGTAGTATTTTCTTGCTCAGTACTCTTGTGTGCTCACTTTGTTGCTGCTAGGAAAGGTTGCATATAAAGGCTGCAGGAAATACCTTCCCGCAGGTTAAATGCACGGCTTTCTTGTGTGGGATGCAGATGTGAATGACAAAGGTGATTCGACCTCAGCCATTAAACTGTGTTCCTTCTCCCCGACTCCCAGTAAATTGCACGCTCACACGTTGCTCTATCCTGCTGTTTCAGAGCATGCATAATTTGTCAGAGTCCTGTTCCAATTATCATTTTGTGCAGCAGTATTAGGAGTACAGGCCTGTTTCTAAATGGGGTGATGGCAAAAATTGCTTAGCATGCAAAATTAGTTGCCTTCATCTGCCTGTCTTCTGCCTGCTTGATAGTAGAAAATGTCCCCTCATTGTTAGAAATGTGTGCACACTAAAAGGGCCTTTTATGAGCAGATCTTGAAGATGAGTGTGGTTTTTGTTGTTATTTTATTATTTTTTTCTGCAAGTGATTGGCACATTTGTAGCCTTTTAGAGATTTAACAGTAATGGATGAGTAATTGTAAGACAAAGTACCTTCCGACTCTGTTACAGCATTAAATCTGGCTTTTGAAAGCAAAGGAATAGCTATCAAAATTTCCCTGCCGTTGCATTTGGGAATGTTATAAAGCTCACCCATAGTTAGCAAGCTGTTGCAAAACTCACACAGCAAGAGGAAGCTGAAGCAGGCCAAGAAGAGGATGTTAGCATTGCTCTTTGAGGCACCATATTTTTATTAAGATTTGGAAAGCAGAAAAGTCACATTTAGAGATAGATCCCCAGCTTTAGTGTTTGGTATCTCTGTTGTGCGGTATGAGTTGTTTTGCAGTACAAAGCACTGAATTCTTGGGCTAATTCTTGAATAACAGAAAATAATTGCCAGCTTGTTGATAACCTTTTTAAAACCAAGTACAGACTTTGTTTTTTGTTTGTTTGTTCTGTATGACGAGTAGTCTTACGACCTTAGGCCTCCCCTTCTTCTGGTTACATTTTGAGTTTCCAATACCACTACTAGGAATGAGGACCTCTAAGCCTGATGATTGCAGTGTTACCATAGTTGCTGCTCTCTGCTCTTCGGGAGGAGAGGAGGGAGACTTCTCTGGGCCACATTACTGAATATGAATGCAGCTCAGCTTCCAGCACTCCAGTTCTGCTCCCCTTTTCTATGATTCTGTGAAACTTGCTGTTTTGAATCAGCCACCTGCAAGGAAAATTAACCCTCATAGAGGGGAGCAGCGAAAAGAAAAAATGCTGCATTTGCTGCGAGCTTTCTTTCTTTCTTTCTTGCAGCACCATCTGTGGAGACAAACGTAAGAAAAACAGTCTTTCAGAGAAACAAAAAAGCTTTTGTACCCAAGTAACCATGTTGGTCTAAAACTGAAAGCAACATACTACTTGGTGAGTGGGAAATGCCAGGCTTTAGGGCTGGGTTTTCTTTCTCTTATGCTGTGATAATGAGTACAGATCAAAAGCAATAAAGGGGAAGGGATGGGATTTCATGGTACACAATCCACTCCTTTCAGAAACTGAACAGATTTCATTGAGATGAGTTGTTATACTGCCTTTTAGCTGGACGTCCCTAGTTTTGCTGCCAACCTTCAGGAGCAGTTTTGGCTAGTTCTTGAAATATAAGTACAGAAAACTCAAGTCCTGATAGTTCTTGATTTTTTTTCTGTATTAATTAATTATTTTATTCTTTAATTTTGCACATGAACTTAGTGGTGTCAGTGGAGTGTTGTAACCTTTGTGTCTAGGGAAGGGAGGTGAGCACTGTGAACTTCTGTTTGTCTTCGGATATCCTGGAGTGTACATGGAGCGTAGGACAGTGTCAGAGCCCTTACTAGAGTCAGAAAAAGAAAAGGAGCTGAAAAGGAACTTTTGTTGTTGTTGTTGTTGTTTTGTTTCTTTGTTTTCCTGTTTAAGAAAAAGAGCTTCATGACTCTCCAAGTATTGAGCCTGGCTTGCACCATGTTGATGACAAGGAACGTTTGGGGGATATTTCCATCTCTCAGCACTGCTGCCAGCTTTTTGCTTTGTAATAAACATTAACAGTGGATGGCTCAGAAAAAAACAAAATCATGGTTCCTATCAAGTCAAGAGCTATTTCAGCAGGGTTGAACAGTAATAGGTCAGATAATTCAAGAAATTGGGAAGTGCTAATTACAGTGGGATTTCAGGGAGCCTCAGACTACACAACTGTTGGCCCAGTACAGTGAAGTGTCTTGGGCCTTCTCTGATTAAGCTGTTGTTTTATCCTGAGTATTTTTTTTATTTATTACTACAGAGTTACAGTTCAGATCTCTCTTAAAATGTTGTCCTTACTTGAGTGATGCTCAGTGATGAACATGGCTGCATTTTGCTTAACATCAGTTACCTGTTCTGTATACTTGGAGATTCTGTTCGGTAGTTAGACACCAGAGTGGAACTTGCTTTATTGTTCCCCCTCTTAGTCACTCTTTACCCTCTCTACTTTATTGCATTTGTTGTTTACACTGCAGTTTAAGCTTGTCTCTAAGTACAAGCACTTTGCCATTTGAACGTTTTTTAAAGAGGATTCTAAGTTTGTAGACAACAGTAATTTATAAGCCTTTCCTTATGCCTGTATATATTTGTGTCTCAGTTTTTAAAGCCATTCATTACATTCATGTTGCCAACTCACATGATCACAAGTCAAACTTAATTTAAATCCCCAGGTATTAGTGATAGATGCCTGCACATAAATCTCAATCTGTTGTAGCGAGTGTTTCTAATCTTTTATGCTCCAAGGAAAAATGTGAAGATCTGATCTGAAAAGACAGGTTAGAAACAACAACCATTATTGAAGAACAGTTTCATGATTTGTAGTGCAATCTGTTGTAACCTGGGTCAGTCCTGAACTTGATTTCTTGAACAGTTGGGGTTGCCATCCTTGATTTTTTTTTTTTTTTTTCCTATTTTCATTTTTAATTTTTTTGGGGAAATGACCATGACACCGCTATCCCATTTAAACAGCTCTTCATTCGGCATAATTTTTGATCTTTAACCTTTCTTCTTTTCAGGAGGAAATTAATGGCCTGTATAGATACTGCCTGTAACTAAGTGTCTTACAGTAATATCAGAGGATTTTTTATTTTTTTTTTTTATTGCGTTACATGCAAATATTGATGTTTCAGGCTAGCTTAGTTTTCTGAAGTTCCTCTATCTGACTTAAAGAATAAAACCCAAATATTTTTCTCTTTGTTTTGTGTTTAGGGCTAGTATTAGAAACGTGTACCAGCAGCCGGCCAGACTCGAGCAGCAGCTATGGCAACCGGTGCATGAAGTTGCTGCCTTTGACCCATTTCCTATAGATGAGGCATATCAAACGCCGTGGTGAGTCAACAATGTATGGTTTTAACAGATCACGTTCCTGGGCAGAATAATCTTGCTTGATGCCAGTGGGCATGCTGATTATTTTGGGGAGGGTGAGGGTGAAATTTCACTGGCAACTCTCACTAATATTTAGTGAACTTGAGCATTGTGCTGTCTTGTTATATATATGCAGTTTTCAAGTGTAACATTGCTGCATTGTACATATATCAGGTGGAGTGTAATGGGAGGGTGGTCTTGATGAACATGTGAAGACAATAATGATTTAAAAAAAACACACTACATATGATGTGTTGGGGGCTTGATGCATCTGCTGGTTTACACCATTTTTTTGTAATTTCTGTTTTGCATCTCTTTTATTTGTGGTGAGGGAGAAGAAAGTGATTTTGTTTCTCAGATTGTGAAATGACTGAGGAAGAGTGTGAGGAATCCTGACAGGTTTTCTTGCTGTAAATTCCTTCATCCCTGGACAAGAAAATAAATTCTGAGAGTAGTGATGAATAACAAATAGCATTTTTTCAAGTACTCTATGGCTTTAATCACGTGCAAGTCTACTTGCATACTTACAAGGAAAATTTCTTATACTGGAAGCCATTCTGATCCTGATAATTTCTCTAAGGTGGTTTTAGCGTACCTTTGGGATGGGAGGAACTGGTTTTAAGTGTCCAATGTAATCACAAAATAGACATTGTGAAATCTTGCGAGTCTTTAAGGTAACTAAATTTCCATTCAAAATAATATTCGTTCCTTCTCTAACACTAGCTAGATGTTTGCCAGCTCCAGTCACCGTAGCCAGCATAATCTGAAAGTCAACAGGTTTAAAAAAAAAAAGAGAAAAGGGCACCAGATGCAAGTTGATCTCTAGACTTGATGTAGGTCTTCTGTGATTTGGCCTTTACCACTGGTCAGTGTCAAATCTTATTTCTGGAGCTGTTACAAAATTGGATATACATTCAAGTCACCAAAATATTTCTGCACTCTCAGTAGGAGTTACAGGTTGGTTTGTTTGTTTGTTTGTTTGTTGGTGTTTTTTTTTTTTTTTTTTTAGATCAGGCAGAGATGGAAACATGCAGTCTGTCCTGACTGGTGGGCAGTAGTGGTATGTGACTACTGCAATAATGAAATGAGCACTCTGATAGCGTGTCTTTGTCATGCTTGGTAGAGCTGCTGGGAGAAATGAATAGGTGTCAGGTAAATCTATTTGATTCTGCTCTGGAGTAAAACGAGGGAGAAAGTAGCAAAAAGCAATGCCTACTAGATGACTGAAAGGTTGAAACCTCAAGTGCTTCCCAAGGGGGGAAACCAGATATTTGATGTGAGGAGTAATTTGTGGCAGGAGGAGGTCTGAATGTTCATATTCCTGACTTCCAGCCATCTGGTGACAGCAAGGCATTTATGTGGAACTTGAAAACCTCCCCATATTATGCCCATGATATTGATAAATTCTTAAGGATTTTAAGGTATGTGGCATTAGACTGAAGGTAATTCTTGCTAGCAAGACAGCAGCATTCATCTTGCTTTAATATGTGGACTCCTAAATCTGTGAAACTTAACCTTTCTTATATGAATGGGCTTGGCTGAGTTTTGAATTCATGATGAGGTGCAAAACCATAGAACCTTGTGTGTTTGCTTTTAATTTGAACTTGTGTGTTTAGCATCACATAGGTAATATGCTATTTGTAGATAATCAGAGTTTATATAAACTGGTAACAGAAAAATATTTACCATTTGTGGTAACCAATACCACTGCAACAGAACAAAAGATTTTCGTCAGCGTGTCTGTGATGAACAGTGATTAAAAAGAAGTTGCATGTAGTTTTTATAGTATCATGTATGCATGTTACTCTGATAAGCTCATAGGCATGGCACGTCATATTCTCTCATCATTAATAATTTTAAAATTGCTGTATATGTTGAAAAACCTTTTTGAAGAAGCTGGGTAAGCATAATCTGTCTCTGGAGTACTTTATCTCTTGAGTTCAGTGCTCATCTAAGTCACTTCCTCCAGCTTCATTCTTCCCAGTTTAGCTTTTAGGATGGGTAAACCAGCACAGGCAGCAGGTTTTCAGAAACAGTATCTGATACCAGTCAAACTCACATTCTTTTTTCTCAGGGATGTTGTAGGTAGAGAATTACTTGACAGTTTCCTTCAGAGTGACAGCTTTTTGAGAGTCAAAAATGGTGAACATACTTAAATAAAAATTATGAACTCAACGCCTTGCTCTGACGTTGTTTAGGGATACGGCCCTGTGAACGCGTGTGAATCAGAGCCAGTCTTAAACCTGCAGCTTTGAGATAGAAATGCTTATGCTTTCTGTGCAGGTTCTCTTCAGTTAACGTTGATCTTGTACACATGCAAATGACTTGGAACATGTAATTATGTATCTCGCATCAAGACATTCCTGTTTATGAAAGCACAGGTTTTATAACAGTGGAACTTGTATGTGAAATCAGATGTCTAAAACTCTGCTTTTACCTGACAAAGGAAGAAAAAGATTCTGATTGTATACTGTTCAGTAAGTATACTGTTTTTGCCCCTATGGGAGGACAAAAAAAAAATCAAAATGTTCAGGAAAAAGATATTTGTGATACAAAAAATATTTACCAGTATTCATCAAACAAAATAATGAAAAAAGTGAGGATATTTTGCTTAACATGAAAATAAGGTAAGTGCTGTGGATGATAGGAGCTGAGTTCCTTTTGGTAGAAAACATGAAAGAGTCTAGGATTCAGACAGCTATGCAGATGAAGAGAATACCTGGGATACAGTAATTTTAGTTTTCTAAGCACTTAAACATTTATGGACCTTTTAATCTTTAGAGGGCCTTGGCTTAATATTGTGCAACTGGAATGTGCAATATTTGTGACTCTCACCTGTGTAAACATTGAGTACACAAAGTGAAATTCTGAACTCCATCTAGCCCATATTGAATGTGAAATAACTCCAGTGAGTTTGGTGGAGTTAAACCAGACTTATATCAGAGGAGCTACAAGGCCAGTTTTCTGAGAAACAGGTGTTTTACTTCTCCTTCTTTCTTAGTAGGAAGAGGTTGTATATATTAAAAATGTTGCATGCCTTATATAGTAAAAACAAATAAACAAAAACACCTACAACAAACTTGTCTGTTATTGGTGATGGCTATGTAATGAGCAATTCTATTCCCTGGTGAGAGGAGACATTTTTAATACATTTCCAAAAGTTTTGTGTTGTGTGATTAACTGTGTACATGCACATAAAAAAGATTTTCCAGGAGTGTCATTGACAGAAGTTTGAGTGTTTGCCTTCCCCTTCCCTACTCTTTAAGGCTGTTGGGTGTGTTTTTCTTCCTGCAAAGTACAAGAAAAAAAGAGTTCTCAGTGAAACAACTAGATCACATTTTCCTTCAATACACTGCAATGAAAAAGGTTACAAAATGGAAGCAAACTGTCTTTGTAAATGTGTAGATTTTGTTGCTGCTGTTGGATTTGTCTTTCTTTGTACATTTTCTTTTTTGACTCTTCAGCACATCATTGAGCAGGATGTTTTCACTCCCTTTTGAAGTCAACCTTCTTTTTTATGCTGGTACTTCTCATGCACATCCCTTCTCCCTCCATCCTTGCTTTGTTGTTGGATATTACTGATCCCCAAAGCCTGTAAAATTAATATATTAATTAAATAATAATTAAACACAGTTTTTTCAATGATTTTGCACATTTGGGTTTTTTAATGCCCTATGCTGAGAGAAACTGTGAGCTTTCTTTTAATAAAAAGTAGGGTTTTCATCCTTATTCCTTAACAACAGCAACGTAAAGAAAACCTTGAGTATCTGAAAGCTTGGGGCCTCGAAACATGGCATGGCTTCTACCAAGGTTATTCCCTCATGGTATCTCAGAATTTCTGGGAGAAATGATAAATTTCTTAGTCTTCTGGGACTGACGTTAACAGTGAGTTTTGGAGTTAGTTGGGAAGGGCGCACATGCTATCTTTCTGAATACTTGTGAAGACACAAACATGCCTCGCTTCTGGATCGATGTCTGTGTTCCTCACAGCACAACCCTGGCTCCTAGGAATGGTGATGTTATTTGCATAATTGAAAATTTCAAAATTAATTTCGTGTAAAAAATTTGAAATGCAGATGTCTTACTTCAGAGGCTCCCCAGTTGTTTAATTTTGCTCTGAAATGCTGATGGACCAAATGCTTTTATTCTGCCATATGTCAGTCTGTGCTTGCTGAACAGGAGTGAACTTCCTGACCTTAATGCTTCCCTGTGCCAGCTGTGACCTGTGAACGTCTCAGATGAAATATTTGCATCTCTGCTGTGTTTTTTAAATTGCTGGTGGAAAACATAACTCTGTGCCACCTGGCACAGTTCAGTATTTGGCATGCTCTCCTCCCAACCTTACAGAAAACATCCAGCTCTATTGCTGTGGAACATGGAAGCAGAGGGTCAGATGGCTGTCCTCTGAACCTTTGAATAGTTCTTCAGCGTCATCCACACGAATTGTATGGAAAGAATTTGAGTAGAATGCAGAACAGTAAATGAAAAGGCCAAACCAATAGCAAAAAGCCCAGAGAATGGTGCCAGCAGAAGGGTGGGAAGGACAAGACAGCAGGAAGGCAGCTATGTTTATGGGCATGCCACATGAACCTGTATTACATAAAGCGTTGGGAACCATTTAATAACCACATGGGGAAATATTTTGCCTGCTTCCTCTTCTAGACTTGTCAGTGTGGTACGTTAACTTGACTGTTTCTTTGTGTCCTGTTGTTAGGAAATCAACAGTGATTTCCTAATTGTGAAGAGGGAATGAAATCAGTGGAAGCCAGGAACGGGGTTAATCAATGCGATGCTGCTAGTGTGATGATAACTCTGTGATCTTTCTCTCTCAGACATTTTATGTTGGGAGTAGGCAGACCCATGTGATGGAGCAGTGTCTAGAAGGCTGTTATCTGGAGGTTATATGAACTCGTGGTCAGACCCCAGGCTCACCCGCGGGCCCTGCCATAGCCTTGCCGTGTGGGACGCTGGCCTCCATGTGGGAGCAGCTTGGCACAGAGAAGATGATGGCTGCAGGCTTGGTGCTGCTGCTTGTGCAGTCTTAAAGTGCTCTGGCTTCCTGGTGCAGTTAATTAGAACAGCTCACCTGTGATGGGTACGAGAAGTAACTGTTAAATAGACCTTCTAGGACCACTGGGTATTGAGTAGCTTTCATTCCATTTGTTAAGACTCAGAATTGTTCAGTCTGTAGTGGGAAAAATCCATCTAGTAAAGGTCACTGTCCTCAGTGGCTCTTGGCTAAAAAGTTGGTGAAGAAAAGGGAGAACAGACAGGGCTTCTCTTGCTGAGTTCTCTGGTATTCCAGAAGTATGGTGGGTTTGGTTTGTGCATTTTTATTTTATTTTTTTTTTTTTGAGAGAGATGGAAGTTTCTTCTTTTTCACAAATGGTGTTTTCTTCTTCAGCATTTCTACCTACTTTTTGCTTTATGACCTCCTTTCTAGATATTTAATATGAAGGAAAAAAAAAACTAGTTGAATTGCAAATGATGATTTTTAACTTGTTATCTGTAGGTACTAGTTCTATCCCAGGAGTAAAAACACCCTACCTGCGTAACCCCCCTGTAAGACTGCAGGGGCTTGAAAGTCCTGTGTGGCTCTAACAGCGGCCTGCTAGGAAATGCTGCTGCTTAGCAGACCAGAAGGCATTGCTGAAGACGCTCTCAATACTGCAGACTGTGAAATAATTTACCCTGTGCTCAGTTTTGTGTTTACATGGCTGTTCTATCGGGTTGTTTCATATAGATCAATGCAGTGTATGATAGCGAGTCTTCCTAATCCACTTCCTTACTGCCTTTGTTTCTGGAAAAATGCAGCTCCAGTTAGCTGCGGCTGGTAGGGCTATGCTCCTTGGAGTAGCGCCTGGGGTGGGAGTGCTGTAAGAAAAGAAATACAGAAAAAGATTTAATGCTGCTCTTCCTGAAACAAACAAAGAAAAATTTCTTTCTGAGCTGTTCCTGAAATAGATCTGCATGGCTTAATTGTGCATCATAATGCTACTTAAACATCTGCATTAATTTATGTTAGATTTCAGTCATCAGTGTGTAGATAGATAATTTTATGGCATCATGCAAGCTTAATTTGCTGTTGTACATAAAATTAATTTTATTAGCTGTCAATCTTAATCAAGGCAATATTGTGGAGGTCTTTCATGAGAGAAGAATATGGCAAATATATCTTTATGTCCATACAAATTGAAATAATACATACTTGAATAAAAAACATGATTTCTAGGTGTTGTACACTCCTTTATCTAACAATCCTACAGTGCAATCCTCTGCTTTTCTTTTGAGGCTTTGAAAAAACAGAAGGTGATAATTTACACCCCTTGTGGTTTGCCTTCTGTTGGCTCAGTTTAATGTGGCTGTTCACACGGTGCTGTATGCGTTGGAGAACATTTCACCTGAATCTTTGTACGGATGTGGGCAGTTGGCTTTAGAGTTTGTTGGTCTGACTGGTCTGGGCCTCATATCATCCATGCCCGTTACCTAGTGGAGAAGACTTGGTAGGGTCGTAGAAACAGTACGGGCAGGCGGCCTGGAGGTGTGCCTCGTGCTGGTGGTGAACAGACTTCAAGTGCGCTTGAGTTGCTTGTCCTTGAGCAAGCAATGAGGTTTTTTCACCACTGCAAGAGTACTTTTTGAGTAGTTAATGATTAATTTGTGTGAATTTTCTATTACACAGCTTGTAGGAGATCAGAATACCTCAGAGCAGACTTGGAGCTGGTTCAAACTAGAATTGTTAGGCGTTTTCAAAGGAGCGACGTTGACTTGTGGCAGGAGAGAATGCGGTGCACTGGGGAATATTGATGCTGCTTCAACTGGGTGAAGGCAATAGTAGCATTAATAAAATGACAATGATATTATAGATAAAATCATTTCCTAGAGGCCCTACAGTCTCTAAATCACACCATAGCCCATTATACGTGATCCTGATTTTTTTTTTAAAGGGAAGAAAAGGAGGCAAAAAATCTAAATCTTCGATCAGGATTTGACTGTCAGCAATCGGGTCCAAACTGAATTTTAAGGGATGGTCACTCAAATGGCAGCTTGAGCTCTGACCTCACACATGGAAATAATGCACATAAAAATTCTAGTGCTCAGTAAACTACTTTTCCTCATCTGCAAGTATAAAGCAATTTACTTATCAAGTAGTGTTGTATGAAAAGGGAGAAAAGAAAAAGTTTGCTAAGGAGCGAGCATACCAAAAAAGGCTCAATTCCTGAAGCATCGCTAAAAGCGTTTCATGGTAGGTGTCTTTGTAGAGCAGCCTGACCTAGCCGTTTTGTGCTTCTTGCCTTCTCCAGTACTGTCTCATACAGAGTTTGACGTTGTCGGGCCTGGTGTTTTTGTTACCCATCCTGCAGGGTTACAAAGCCCACTTCTGCTCATCTTGTGATGTGAGCTACTTGTGATCCACCAACCTGATCCACCGCCTCCTCTGTTTCTTGCTGCTCTAGATAAACACTACAGCTTTGCAGGCATTCTGCAATTTAAGCACTTGGATTAAAACACAGGTAACTTTGTAAAATTAAAATTGAAAATGTAGAGCAAGTCCAGGCTAGCAAATCTGTACCTTGAAAAGGAAGGTTGTGTGGGACTGTTAGTAGCCGTGGTGGTTATGAAGCAGAATACCTTGCCTAGAATGCTCCATTATTTAATCAGCAAATCCTGAATTAATTGCATCGCGTAATCTGTGAGAGATTCTCAAAATATTTTGCTGCTGTTGAGTCCAGAAATCAGCAGCTGTTTCACTTTGTTCACTGGGTGCCATGTCTCTATCTGGGGAGGAGAAATTACAGAGAAACCAAGAGGCAACGTGCCTTTATTTTGCAAGATTTCTCTTGCTGTTTTTTCTTCCATATGAGGCTCTTGCTTTGGGCACTTGAATTTTGTGATGTTATTACATTGTAATGTAAAGTTTTAACTTGGAGTTGAGAGCTTGGAGTTGAGTCTCAGGGAGGGAGTGCCATGCATGTCTTTTATCTGTGCCCAAAAGCAACTGTGTGTGTCCTTGAGCATTTTTGTGTTGTAGCAGAGCTGTGTTTTGGAAGGACTGAATCACCGCTCCAAAAGACAAGCATATGGGGAGACAACTAACAGTCATGGTGTAAATGTAGCGAGAGGGAAGCAGAATTAATTATAGGCAAAATATATAGAGTTAACGGCAACGTTACATGGGATGTACATTTCTGATAGAGCATTCCCCTTATGGCTTCTGAAGGGCTTTGTAATGTTCATAGCACCTAAACCCATGGAGAGGTTTTTCCTGCTGATTATAACTTCCCTTCATGATTTTTACAGTGCCTTCAATGAATACATAACTACTGCGATAATAAGAATAATTCATGTGAATAGTATTAGTGTATCTCCTGGTAGATTTCATGGATGTGCATTAATAAAACTTCCTTTTCTTTATTGCCATGTATGAAAAGAAAAAATGGTGTCGAGAGATATGAACCATTATGTCACATTGATTACTGAGCAATACTACAGGCAGATAATGTAAAATTAACATATAGAATCTTTGTTCCTAAAGTAAAAATAAATATTTAGTCTCAAAGCTTCTGCTAGGTTAATAAGTAATCAGAATGAGTAAGATTCTGTTGATGGATTTGGTATTACATGAGTCAATGTAAACATGACTATAATTTGTGATGCAAGCGTTTTCTTTCAGTTAGGGCAAGGCCTAAAATACTTAGCAAAAAGAGCAGATAGTGCCATTAAATTGTTCATGCTGACCATCAGAAAATGGTGTTGCTTTGATATCAAACTCCTTTCCTTGCTCTTAGTCCTTTTATACTGTATTTTTTTCATGTTAAATGTCAGCTTTCTAATGATGGCATCTTCATAATGCATACCATGGGAACTATTTGTTTTTAAAGTGAGCTATACTGTAGTTTATTGCAACTTTGTGTTGTAAGGTATAAAATGCAGTAAATCTGTGCAATTCAGAGCTCCTTACTCAGGGCACAGAGCTAGGCCTTTTTCTGTACACATGTGCTTTTTGGCACTGTTCCATATGCCATAGAATTTTATGGTTTAATTCTCTAGCACAGTGCATCTGCAGCATTGCTTATTTGCATTGACTTGTCAGGCCTGTCGTCCAAATAGACAAACTGTAAATCATAGCTACCTTTCAGGTTTTTTTATTCCTCCTGCAGGTTAGAAAATCAAGTCAGTGAAAGAATTGATTTGTCATTGCATGTGATAAATACATGTGTGTTTGTTTGCCAAGTGCTGTGTTTGGTATTGAGATGTAACCCATTGGAGTAAAAACAAAGGAAAGAGAAAGGGAAGACGCTGCTGAGCAAAGAGAAATGGCAGCACTAGCATTGTTCTGAGTGCCAGACAAGGTAGTTTTGATGCTGTATCTGACACACGTATTCTTGGTTTTCTTCCTTGTCAGGAGTCTCTCATATATAGCATTATATAGCGAGTGTCATTAAATGTTTGATATGTATTGCTGACAAGCGTGCTATGCTAGCATAAGTAGCGGTCCAGAAACAGGGAGGGCAATGTATAGGGTGTTTGAATGAGAGGGCAGAAAAAGGCAGCAGCTAATGTAATATTAAGCCTTCATCAACTAAGTTATTGAGTAGAACAAGCAGCTAAGGGTAGTATCACGCTTATTTCATGGAGCAGATTATCTTGGGTGTCATCATGCGGCAGTTGCAGGGCAAGCAGGCAATCAGGCCTAGTCAGCATGGGTTTATGAAGGGCAGGCCCTGCTTGACGAACCTGATCTCCTTCTATGACAAGGTGACACACTTAGTGGATGAGGGAAAGGCTGTGGACGTGGTCTACCTTGACTTCAGTAAGGCATTTGACACCGTTCCCCACAGCATTCTCCTCAGGAAACTGGCTGCTCATGGCTTGGACTGGCGTACACTTCGTTGGGTTAAGAGCTGGCTGGATGGCCGGGCCCAGAGAGTTGTGGTGAATGGAGTCAAATCCAGTTGGAGGCCGGTCACTAGTGGAGTCCCCCAGGGCTCGGTACTGGGACCAGTCCTTTTTAACATCTTCATCGATGATTTGGACGAGGGGATCGAGTGCGCCCTCAGGAAGTTTGCAGATGACACCAAGTTAGGTGCGTGTGTCGATCTGCTTGAGGGTAGGAAGGCTCTGCAGGAGGATCTCGATAGGCTGCACCGATGGGCTGAGGCCAATGGTATGAAGTTCAACAAGGCCAAGTGCCGGGTCCTGCACCTGGGGCACAACAACCCCAAACAGAGCTACAGGCTGGGAGATGTGTGGTTAGAAAGCTGCCTGGCAGAGAAGGACCTGGGAGTATTGGTTGACAGTCGGCTGAATATGAGCCAGCAGTGTGCTCAGGCGGCCAGGAAGGCCAGCAGCATCCTGGCTTGCATAAGAAACAGCGTGGCCAGCAGGGCCAGGGAAGTGATTGTTCCCCTGTACTCGGCTCTGGTGAGGCCGCACCTCGAGTACTGCGTTCAGTTTTGGGCCCCTCGCTACAAGAAGGACATGGAGGTGCTCGAGCGAGTGCAGAGAAGGGCAACAAAGCTGGTGAGGGGTCTGGAGAACAAGTCTTACAAGGAGTGGCTGAAGGAGCTGGGGTTGTTCAGCCTGGAGAAAAGGAGGCTCAGGGGTGACCTTATCGCTCTCTACAGGTACCTGAAAGGAGGCTGTAGCAAGGTGGCAGTTGGTCTATTCTCACATGTGCCTGGTGAAAGGACAAGTTAGTCACTGGAATAGGCTGCCCAGGGAAGTGGTTGAGTCACCATCCCTGGAGGTCTTTAAAAGGCGTTTAGATGTAGAGCTTAGGGATATGGTTTAGTGGAAGATTTGTTAGCGTTAGGTCGGGGGTTGGACTTGGTGATCTTGGAGGTCTCTTCCAACCTAGACTATTCTGTGATTCTGTGATCACATGAAAATCTGCCAAGCAAACCTGTACCATCAGTTATCTGCAGGTGAAATAGTTGCTTAGACTACAACTTTGATCTGTGACTGAAGTTTGGAGTAGGAATGTCCAAGTAAGCATCAGACCTTTGAGTCGTTGAAAATTAGCCTAATCTTTGCCTTGAGTGAAGTCCCCTGGAAGACGGGAAAATGGAAAACCACACGTGCTTTCCCAAAGAGATAGCAATTTTGGGTAGGGAGTAGCACAAGTGCAGAGGAGCTTTTTTCAAGATGCATTGTTTTAACCTCCAGTGTTTATCCTCTTAGAGGATTTGTGAGCAGTGGCTCATTGAAACAATTCTTATGGTGATTTACCTTTTCTGATGAGCTTCTGAAGTACAAATAGACTTGAGGGGGGATTGTGTGTGGAAATGAGGTGGGATAGTTGACTTTTCCTTTTATTTGTTATTTAAAGATGAGCCTGGAGTTCTTTATTTATTTGCATACATTGTATAAGTGACAGAGCTTAAGCTAATAGAACATATTTACAGAAGATTTAGGGATGAGGTTTTGAATCAATACCTGTTTTGACAATTTGCTACGACAAATATAAGCAGGTTATTTGGTACAGATTCTGTAATGAAAGAATTGAGCAATCCTCAGTATTACATACTTCTTAGTCCTAAGTTGTTTTCCAAACAAGCCACTTAAGAAAAGATTTTGTATTGTTACCTGATTAAAGAAAGCATACTGTCTAGGATTTGTGTATAAAATTGCAAGAGAATCTTATTACAAATTTCAGGCTTGATAACTTGCTTCCCAGGTTAGAAGTTGTGCCAATGACAGACAGATGCATGGCTTAAATTAGTATGCAGCAACCAGGATTGTTTTATATGCAGGCCAATTTTTTAATCAACATTCCAGTGATGATGTGTCACCAAGAAATGTAGCAGGTATTGTTTCCTTCTGCAGAGATAAGATGCCGAATATAATTTACATATTGCCTCTTCTTAGTTTTAATGTGGGAAACAATTGTGCAATTTGGAAAAGTGAAGATTAGTGAGAGCAAGATGAATATGAAATTGTTGTACTGTTTAAAGAGAAAGTGAGTTAAATTGCTGGTTCACAATTCAGAGTTCATTTTTCTAATATGCCTATGTTAACACTTTGATAATTAAGCTTCATTTAAAATTATAATAATAATTTCCTTTTTCATTCAAGCATAACAAAGCACTTAAACAAGCTTTAATAAGCCTCATATCAACTCTGAAAAAAAAGTGTTACGGCCTCTATTTTGTGGTTGGGTAAACAGAACTGAGGGCATGCGAGTCTCACGGAAGTCGCTATTGCCCAGGGGAACTCCTGGACACTGCTCCAACTGAGCAGGCCACAGCTGTGAAGTGCAGGTAGCTGGATTGAGCAGTAAATAGTAAGATTTAGTAACAAAAAGTGAGCTGAGGAGCATGGCCTGTAGTGGGTGATGGTAGAAGCAATCATCCAGCTGTGGCTGGGCAATGTAGCAGCCTCACTTAATTATTTTGCAGCTCCCTTGTTGGGACAGCAAATTCCTGAATCATGGCTGCGATCTAGCACCTTGAACCAGCCCTTGACAACTTGCCCAGGCTGCATTTAAAGGATTTCATGTGTGATTTCTTCTCCTCAGAATAATTCCAATTTCCTCAGAGCAAAGGCTTTGTGCTTAGCCTCTCTGCAGCTTGTCTGTGCTAAAGGCATGTGTCACTACATATGTATGCATGAAAACAAACCCGCATATCATCAGTTGTGTGCTAACACAGGGAAAACTTGTCTTTCCTTGTGGAAGTAGATAGAAGTTAAGATGCATTTAACAAATAGAACAACAAATAGAGTAGATTTGCTGGGCTAAATAAAACCAGACTTTTTTTTTTTTTTTTTGATAAGTACACAGAAAGTGCATATAGCCAACCAAATTAAATATATGCTAACCTGCACTGCATCAGGAAATGCAGAATAAATTCTTGCAGGTAGCTAAATGGAAATTCTTTCCCACTGTACCAGGGAAAGAAAGAAAAAACAAGTAAATCACACGGAGTAGAAACGGGAAAAAATAAGGAAAAAAAACACCTGAGAGCAGTCCATCATGAAAAGTAATAAAACCACCAGGAAATTAAAAGTCCCAACCCTTCAAAGAGGGAGAATTTCAGTGTCTGAAGACTGCAGATGTCTTCTGACTGTAGGCAGTGACCTTCTGGAACTGTGTGCTGGTACTTGTCACAAGTGCCGTCACAGTTGCTACTGTGGTATGATGGAAGCTCACAAAGGTGGTGCCATTCACTGTGATTGGCAGCTTACATCCTTAGGGCTTAAAAGGTGCTTCTGCATGTACTGGCGAATATGTTGTTGTATGGTGTATGTAAATCTGCCCGTATGGATTGGAAATTCAAGGCTCCAGGTTTATAGACAAAGCATTTAGCTTGACTGAGGAATCCGTTCTTTTCTGTGAGGTAATTTAGATATAAGAACACAACTGTTTTTTTTTTTTTTTTTGACAACTATTTAACCTTCATGTCCATTAGAATTTCAAGTGCTTACCATATCTGAGCAATGTTTGGCCCTAAATTAATTAGTTAATAGAATTTGCATTCAAGCCTGTTAATATTTGACCCACAGATTAAAGGGGCAATTGAGATGGTGTTTGGTACCTGATTACTATGGAAGGAGAAAGAGAAATTAAAATAGTGCTCTCAGTTCTTTTAATTATTAGTAGAAGTGAACAAGTATGATAAGGAAGAGTTTTCCTAATAGGAATGAATATAACCATTTTGCTACACTGTCTGTTATTAGTAGAGTAAAAGGAATTCTAGTTTGCCTCTAGGAGGACTAATATGAGAACCAGAAGATGAGAGAAGCAAGATAGGCAATGTATTCAGGCTTGGGGAATTGGAATTGAAGAAACAGTAAATTAGGTGTAGTCACCCGCATTGTTAGTCTGCAGTTCTTCAGTTTTGATTTGAGAAATAACAGCATTTGTCAACTACTTAATTCTTGTTATGGGAAACAGTATTCAACAGCATTCTACCTTCTATTTGCCTTCTATTATTGTTACTGCGAGTAGCATTTCTGAATCCACTACTACCCACAGGACTAAAGAGCCAGTGCAGTTTAACAAGATAATTGTATGCATACTTAATTTTAAGCAACTGAATCATCCTGACAAATCTAAGCAATTGAACAGTGCCTTAATCAGACTATTCAGGTACTTAATTTTAAGCACAGCATTAAGAACTGACTACATTAGGCTAGAATACATGAAAATCTAATTGAAATGTAGAAAAAAAAGTTTCCACAGGCATAAATCAGTTTTCCCTCCACTATACGTCTCCCCCATGCCCAGCTGCATTTACATCGTAGTTTTCTTCAACCCTAGCAATACCAGCATGTTTGCTGGCTGAAGTTGCTGAACTTGCAATGTCATTGCCTCCCAGTATTGGAGACCAGGAGTGAAGTAAAAGGCTTAAGTCTGAAACAGAGCTCTTGCTATGAGATACCAGCCAGCTATAATCCCATCTGTGTAGGTTTACAGCCAGGATCTGGGTCATGTGAAATTCTCCCTGCCTCCACCCAGAAGCACTCTAATGATTATTCATGATAAATTTTAAGAAGAGTGCTGCAGTGTATTGCTAAGTGAATGCATCTTCATTTTCGGACTCTCTCCCACTCGAGCATTTCCAGTAGTCATTACTGTAACAGTGCTGACAACTCCCTGATTAATCCCATCCATGTGTTGCTGATCTTAACTGCTCTGAGCTCAGTCTTCACTACCTTGAGTATAATGTAGCAATTGCAACAGCAGTAAAAAAAAAAAAAAAAAAAAAAAAAAAAAAAAAAAAAAAAAAAAAAAACACCTTAAATCTGGCATATTCCCTAAGTGGATCTTCTGAAATGCCTTTACTATTTTATTTAGCAGCAGCTTCAGCCCCACTGGCTAGGCTCTGTCAGAAAAGAGCAGGTGTACCAGACATTTGTGGTCTTGCATCACAAACCAGGTTTTATCTGGAATGACCCCAGTGTGTTCTGCTTGGGCCATCGCCATGTCTAGCTTCAGTCTGTCCCTGAGCTGCTGCTGTTACCATGTCATCAGCTATTGTGTGAATGCCAGCAACGCCTTCAAGTCTTTCAGTGTTAGTTTGCAAAAAGACTTTGTCAGCTGATTTGATTGCCAAAAATAAGTAGATAGATGGAAAAACATTTTTTTCACCAGAGTACGTGGTTCAGACAGTTGATTATCTGAGCTGATTTGTTAGTGTCTGTATAGATTACTATGTATGTCTGTTTAGCAATTTGTGTGGAATGTCTGGCATGGGAACTGACGATCGCTGTCTTGGGCTAGCATTGTCAAGGTCTCTGAAATCTGTATGCATCCCATTTCCCTGTGCCTGTCTGCAGCTTTTGCCAGGCTGTCAACCCACAGAGTGGACTTGCTTGCTTCAGCCCCTCCTTCTACCAGCTCTGTATGTCCATCTTCCTTCATCTGTCACTGCAAAGGATGTATTTCTGCATCCACATATGACAGCGGTGACTCAGCATTTGATGTATTTATTGGGCTTACTCCCTAAGTTTTCTACTCTCCCAACATTTCTGGGGATTGTGTAATTGGCTCTTCTTTGGTCCTGTGTGTCTTCAACTACAGTAAGTTTATAATGCACACTAGCTTTAACTCTATACATCAATCCAGTTGGTTTTGAAAATATACCATTTCTAATGAGAGAGACCTAAAGGGTGCTCTTGGTCTTGGTAATCATTTTAGTGGAGAATTTTACAAGTGACTCTTCCATGCTCTCCATTTTTTACAAACACAATGGTCAGCTAGCTTTTAAATACCTTTGATACCTTTTTTAGCTGTAGGACAGTAGGAGAGTTGTAGCTGCAGTGCCAAACTTGAAATGCATACAAGTATTGTCTTGACCTTAACTGTTGGCTTCATCTTCCAGTCGGCTGGTGGGTTCCTCACCCTGCTGCAGGGTTCAGAAATGAGACTGAACACGCAGGAGCAGACCCAAGAAGTAAAGCTAAGAGCTTGCATCACGTCAGGGGAGCATGCCTGCACTTCAGGTGTTAACATGCAAAGAGAGGGTTAAGGCAATCCATGGATGGCTTGCTGATGGCTTAAGATTGCTCTTAAATGATAGTTTGAAAACCATTTTACTGTGTAATTATTCTTAATCTATGTTACCGTGTACAGAAGAATAATATGAGCACGTCAAAATTCAGTGAAGAATGTGAGGTCTGTTATTGGCTGGACTAGCTTTTTTTTGTGTGTGTGATTTTCTGCATTTCTGCTGCTGCTTTGTGTATTGGACAGATTCCGGGTGTCTCTGTCCAAGTACCAAGTCTCTTTTCAATTTATTTATGGGAGCTGTTGTTCTGTGCTTACTTGAACTTGGGCAGTTAGTTTCTCCTTCCCTTACTCTGAGCCTGCTGTTAGGCAGCTGGCTGGTCACTATGGGGACTTTGGGTTGTTTTGACTTAGGGCCAGCTCTGCATATATATAGCATATATATATATATATGCTATATATAGCTATAACTATTTTTAATTCTAAAACAGAAATTCTTTTTTACTTCGGATTTTTCATGTATTTGTGTAGTCTTTGTTTTAGGTGCAGGTGTAACAAGAACTTGTTCATAACCAGCGCTAAGTACCTTTATTACCTGAGGAAAAGAAATCCCTCTCCAGTGGTGTTTCTTCCAGTGTCAAGTTTCTTCTTGATAACTTGGTCAACAGATAACAGCCAAGTCAAAAGCTGCTGAAGAGAGGAATATTTCTAGCAAATTTAAGTATTTCATCTTGTATACATCTGGTAACGATGGGTGCCTGAGTTCAACCAGTCACACTGCATGATGGTTCTAGCAGTTGCTCAACCAGAATGCCAAGTGAACGCTGCAGTTTCTTCTTCCTCTGCTTACGTGTTCATCATGAGAATCAGCCCTAAATATAAAGTTAGAGGACATCTGGGGTCTTTCATGGGTAGATGAGGTGGTTATACCTGCTGCTGCCCACAAATGCTTGTCTTCCCACACCACAGGAACAGCTCGTTACCCCCAGTGCTCAGGAGCTGCACTGTAACTGCGTGCATAAAAATGCTGTATTTAAGCGTGAAGATACCGCACTCATTTCCTTGATTCTTAGACACCGTCTTTAGGACTAGTGTAAGTTGCTCTGTGCTAAAGTTATTGTTTTGTCCTCTTTGTTAGAAAAGTCTTTTCTTCTGGCTGCTGGGATGTTCTCACAGGGCTATGTGTTTTGTTTTGCTAGCCTGCAGTAAGAAACTTTTTTCATTTACTGTATTTGAAGTAACTTTAGTCACTGTCATTCATCTAGTTTTCAGCTTTGTTGTCCTCATTCATTGTTTTACACTGCTGCTGATAAAGAAAATATCACTTTGTGACCTTAATGTTTGAAGGAGTAATCAAAAGGAATGGGATGCGATGAAATTTATGGCATCCCTTGAGTCAAAATACAATTTGTTGATTTCACAAAAGAAATCAAGGAGCAAGCAAGTGTATTATCCCCATGGTTTCTTTGGTGTAACTTGGTAATTTTTAATTAAAGGGTGTGTGGAACGGTACGTGATTGACTAGCAGGCACGTGCCAAGACAAAGCCAATAGAGACAAGACATTTAACTTTGTGGAGGAACATTGTTTTTTTGTTTTGCTTTTATTTTGTTGTTGTTGTTGTTCAGAAACGAGTTTTGGGCACAAAAGCCCATATGACAAAACTGACAAAAATCTTGCTGCAGCAGACTCCTGAATGTCTTCCATGTCTTCATGCAGCCTGTGCACGTGGAAGTCAGCAACGACAGCAGCTGCTGGACCAGCCAGCCTCTGCGTCTGTCCCTCCCCTTCATGGGGAGAAGACGAGGGAGGAAATGGGAGTTGCTTTATGTTTCCTGTTCCTGTTTATTTCAGATCTGGGAAGAGCTGCTGATTTGCTCTGGTAATTGGGTTACATATACTGAGAGGCCAATATATTTGCATAATTAATAGTCTGTTGTGACAAATGATGTTTTTGTGAGACCTACATGGAGCATGCTGCGTTTTAATGTTGGAATAACCACAGTTTGGTTTGTTCATCTATAAATATGCATCCCTGCTCTCATGTAGAATATGCATAAATCACATTTCAAACATGAGATAATCATCAGCAGTCAGTAAAAAATAGATATTTCCATGGCAACAGTTGCTAAATTAAACAGGGAATCAGTACCTCCTCCCCTGTTCTTGTCCAGAAACCTCCCTTGCTTTAGATCCCATGTACCTTACTGATGATTAACAAAATAGTCATACTTGTTAAAATGAATAAATTCACCATTGTGTGTGTGAAGAGTTATTAGAGCAAGAATTAGCAATAATTAAGTACTGCTGACAGCACTGGGCATCAGCTTTTTACATCTGTACTTCCTTAACTCTTTGTAGGCCCTGTCAAGCACTTAATATGGTCTTCCACACTCCTGCTGGAGTTGCTGTAAGTGTGTTTTAAAAGATTTGGAAAAATCTTCTGGTCTGGATCACGTTCTGACTGGTCTTCTTGGCCTCTGCTTGAGGTGGGCTGAAAGGTGTCTAAATGATGGCACTTCCATGGCTTTGTGCTCTCTCCCTTTTCTTGATGGACATGCAGGAAAATGTCTGTTTTAAGGAATAAACTGAAATGGTTCCGCAGACATTTGGAGACCCCCCAGATGCTGCTGTACAGCATCTCTCTGCTGTACAGCAGCAAAGAGTTACTGCTCTGTAGGTCGCATTCCTGTTAATACAAAGGAACTGCTTCTGCTGTAGTGAAGCAGAGCCTCTGAAAAGGAAGAGGTAGTTTCTAACAACAGCAAATATTTTCCTTTTCACTCTACTGTCATTTCACTAGGCTGAAGTACTGTAAGTTTTGAACCAGATGGTTTCAAAGACAGGCTCATAAGGGCAGAGAATAATAAATGGATACTGTTAGTATGATTTTATTTTTCAAGTATAAGCTGAGGGTACATGTCTTGACTGTGTGTGTCGAAAGAGGAAAATGACGACTCTTTGTTAGTACCTAAAATGTTTCCTATCTGCAGAGCTTTTCCAATCTCTCAAGCCTTTCAGGATTTCTCTTTTGTCTTGTAATGCCATAACTTTATGATCTTCCATGAGCATCCTGTTACATTTCCTGTCCTCTATAGGTTTTCATGTGACCCCAGTTGTCTGATGCCTCCCTCCCTTGGTCCTACCCTGGAAACTGGGGGCCTAAAGCTGAGTGCCAGAGGCAGGCCGCACTCAGTGCTGCAGCACTGGGGGACTGGCAGGAATCCCGAGCTCCGTCTCCACGTGTCTCCTCTCCTTGTCCAACCTTACACAGGCAGAGATGAAGACGACAGGGGTGGAGGGTTTCAGAAATCTTTGCTTCCCTTCAGAGGTGGTTGGATATGTAGAATCACGCTTCCTTGCGACTGGAAAGAGTGGAAGGGATCAGTGAGCACCAAGGAACTTGATTGGAAGGAAACTGTCTGTTTTGGTTGCTAAAACTGTGTTCCTGATCAAAACGGGGCCATTTGCCAGACTCTGTTGTCTTGATAGCTGCTGAAGCCAGCAGAATGTTAGTAGCTCTTATTTGATTTTATCGCTGATATTTTTTAAGCCCAGAAGTAATAAGAAATGTGCTCGCTGTCCGTCTTTATTAAGAATACGGAATGAAACATCTCAGCTGCTGTTAACTGTTTGCTACATCTCTAAACCAGCTCATTTTCCAGCTCCATCTAACTCTGTATGTGATCAATTACAGTTAATCTGCTGTATTTGAAGGGAGCTTAATGAACGTTATCCTGGCAGGAAGGAAGTCTGTTAATTTGGATATCCTGAGTTCAGGGGGTTGTGTATTTGCGTCCTTCCACATTTACTGAGAAATCCAAGAGAGAATAACTACTTTGCAGGGACCACATGTTCTTTCTACATTCAGAGCCTGTCCATGTTTTCTGGCAGCTGGCTGCTACACTGGATTAAATTTTAGTAGCCTGTTTTTCATTGTTAAGCTTGGAGAATCAGGGACACAGATGATAGCTTAATCTGTGTCATAATGAAATTAACACTAATAGCCCAGTCTTGGGGTTTCTGAAAATACACATCTAGAGATTTCAGGGCTAAGCTGTGCAGATGGAGCTTGGGTGACTTGAAACATTTTTTTTTTTAAATAATATATGGAAGTTGGCTTTTGATGTGCTTGTTGTTGTTTTCCTGCCAAGTCTGTGTCTGAACTCAAGTGTGGAGTAGACTAATATGTTCAGCGGCATTAGGAGTGTCAGGTAGGGTTGTCAGATAATATAAAACTCAAATTCTCTGTCTCCGAGGTAATTTAGCCACAGAGCACAACACTGAAAAGTCAATCGCTTGCTTCCTACCACTCCTGTGCTCCCAGAATACCTCAGAATGGGTTTTTGATCACCAGCCATCACACTGGTTGCATGTTTACAGGTCATGTAAATATCAAATGGTTGCACGAAGTGAATGAAAAACGCCTTTCTCAGCACTTCATTGAGAACAGGGATTCTTCTTTGGTGTCAGTCATGTCCCCTCTTCAAAAATCTATCTCCCCCCAGCTGAACAAATGGATGTGAGGCCAAAGAGCACCATGTGGATAAGGTACTGTTGTTGCCTCTCTTGCTTTTGTCACCAGCCTGTTTGACCAGTGAGATGCTCCTCACTGAGGCTGAGAGGTTATGCCAGAGAGTGCACGGGGCCTTGAGCCAAGCTGTGATTCTGGGATCAAACTCTGCAACTCTGCAGACTGAAGACAGGAAAGGGAGGGAAGTTAATGACAGCCTGGGAGAAGTCAACGGTGTCCCTGAAGGGGAAAGGTGAAATGGTAGAAGTGAGAAGGGTGCTCTCCTAAGAAGAGGAGTCATACAGAATGACAGAGTGATGAGGAGAAAGCATTGTAGGGAGCAGAGGAAAAAAAAAAAAAAAAAAGTAAAAAGGTATTGGGCATCAAAAGAGAACAGTGAACAAAATAAAAAAGAAGGAGAAGGCATAGGTAGAAGAAGCAGATAAAAGAAAATGAGGCACAGAAGAAAAAGGTGCTTGAAGGAATGCATTGATACATGGCAGCAAGCAAGTTTAGGAGTGGAACTAAGGGCCCCACACCCCCCCCCCCCCCCCCCCCCCCCCCCAAGATACCATTCTCTGTCTAAATTGTGTGCTTTCCTGCAAGGCATTTCCTCAGGCTTTTTGAAGGACGATCCCCTTGGTCTCCTCTGTCTCCTTGGGACATCCTCAGTCACTCCAGTTCCTATCTTCTGCGTATTAATTCCTCACTATGGTTCTTTATAGCCCTTTCAAACTCTGGAGGAGTTAGCAGTTTTCTTTTTCTGAGCATTGTGAACAAGATTTTAGTTGTTATTTTTAGATTTTTTCTTTCTTTGGCCTTGAAAGAATTAAACCAGCGCTGACTGGTGTGGAGGTGAGCTGCTGCTGTCAACTTCTGTAACTCACAAGGCAGGCAAGCCTCATTTCTGGAGAAATGCTGTTTTAAGGAAGCAGTCTGCAGGAGGGGGCCAGTGATTTTATTTTGGCTTTTCTAAAGGTGAACGTGTAGTTTAAAATCCTGCTTTATGTCCCTTTATGTCCCTTTCTTCTTTGTACTTTCCCCCCCTCACCCCCCAATTTTGGTGTTTGTCTAAAGACATGCTTTTTTTAAGGCACCAACTGACAGCACAAGTGACAGAGATGTGTTTTTCCTGTCTCTCTGAATGTTTGTGTTTGTTGCAAAGAACACATTCATATTCTTGTCACTGGTGTAATGTTCAAATATTTTGAAATGCCTCAGAGTGAGACCCGACCTCGTAGCCTGGTGCTGGTGTTGTGTTCTAAGTGTTGTCTCTGCAAAGCTTAGTAATGAGCAGAAGATGAAATATACATACACCTGTTTTATGTGTAATTAACACCTGCTGTCATATGTGTTTGCTCATTTCTTAGCTCTAGAGACAGGGAATCCATGAAACTAAATACATAACTAATAGACAAAATGTTGTGGTATATGGTATATTTATTCCCGAGAATGTTGTCAAATGACAAGAAAAAAAAAAAAAAAAGATCAGCTTTAAGTTGTTATAAAAGGTAAGCATAACCAAGAGATCCAAAAAAAATTGAGTTCTGCTTCTGGACATAGGTTAGGCCTTTCCTTGCCATGGAGAAGATCTTCATTCATACATCTTTCCTGCATCTACACCCCACTCTATGGATGGAAAGGATCTTAGTGGCATATCGACATGCGATGTCATTGCACAGGGTAAGCATTGGGCAAGCATGTGAAGCAGAACTGACCTTGCCCTTCTGCCTGGAACGCTATTGTGTGTGAAATGCCCAGCTGAACTGACACCTCATTGCAGACTGCTCAGTCCCTTGTCATAGACCAGAACCACAACTTTAATCAGCAGTTTAGATATCCCGGGGTCTAAGCAGAGGCAGATCACCTACTAAGTTAAGGATAAGTGGTTGTTGAGAGGGGAACAGTTGCCAATACTGTTAAAGTGACCAGCAGCAGTTGCACTCTCAGCAATAGAAAATGTTGAGAGTTAATTAAATTCCTGGCACTTTCATCTGAACACCTGCTGTTTAGAATCAGAATATGAAATGTTACCTGATAGATATGAACTGATGATACTTATTAACTGATGTATAATAGCTGAAATATTAATATTCTAACAAATGCACCCAAAGGCTGCAGCTGTTACTCCTGAAATTAAGATTATTTAATGTCTCTCAAAACGAGTAATATGGGTAGCACAAGTAGATTATGTGTGGAGTCTCTGGGGTTCGTTCCTGACAATAAAGTAAAATAACAGCCTGCAAATGGATGCATCATTTAGTAGAAGGAACTTTGTGAAACTTACTTGGTGAGAAATCAAGCCACTGGCCATTTTGCAGTAGAGTTGGGTAGTGTTAGTGTTCAGGCATACTAGAGATGAGATGATAAGCTGTCAGATTCAAAGGCCAGGTTTATGTAGACTTCCATGCTCAAAGCACTGCACGTGTTAAATGAGCACGATTGGATAGACTTCGTAGAATACATACAGCTGGTAGATGTGCTGGATATTGCAGTATAATGTGAGCTTTAGAAATAAATGCTCTTGATCTAAGCAGTGTAAATGCCATATTATTATGAACAGTGCTCCATTTATTGCTGTAGCATGTAAGATGCTTTATTTTTAAACTCTTTCATGGGACTTAGGCTTGCATAGAAGGCTTTGTATTGGACTGGTAAAGTGTGGTTTTCTACACAAAGAATTGAGATGGTGTTTGTTTAGTTTCCAGAGTTGAGTATTACATACACTGAGTGCTTCTCCCAGATTTTCAGTTTAAAAAATGCAGGAAGTGTGTAAGGCTATAGTTTTTATGAAGTACTTCGTAAAATAACTATGTGGGAAGACCTACAGGTGTTGTTTACAAAAACAAACAACAACAACAACAAAAAACTTTTCAGTTGACTGGTTAAATGTTTTAATGGAGAGAGGCTTATTTTTCCTTTCAGATGTGTAATGTGCTGTTAGATATGAACGTTATTTGTATGTTTTTTTCTGTTGGAACAGCTGATGTTATTTTATAGACAGCCAGAACTGTGGTCACCTATGGCCCTTCCAAATGAGGCTCTCTGTGTTGTACCAAGAAAGTAATGCTATCCATTGTACAGAAGTCAAACTGAAGAATAATGAAACAAGGTGCTTATTCTCCATTAGCTTTTGCTAACTTGTGTTTGATTTTAGGTTTAGTGGCCTGAAGTTAAAAGAGGAGTCAAGTTTTCAGTGAAGGTTCAAAAGTTGCTCCCAAAAGGACAAGTAATTACGAGAAGAAAACAGGTAGCCATGGAGGTCACATTACTGCATGTGTAATCCACAGCTTTCTCTGTAAGGGTTTACAAGGTGCCATGTAGAGAATACAGGCTATACACTACTAGCTAGAGTAAGTTATGCTTCTAATTTTACCTCAGAAATCGATTGCTTTGGGTGAATTTACTGTAGATGATCACGTGCAAAATAGCAAGACCTCATGCTGCTGCTCATTTGAAATCAGTCTGCACTCTGTCAAACTCAGTTACTTTTTCAGATTATCCAGTGATTCTCCTCTTCCATAATGCACTTTCTCCCATTGTATTTTAACTAATTAATCATAGACTTAAATCTCCCTACCAAGTGAGTACTTTTGAGCCAGGAATGCAAGCTGCAGCACTGTTTTTATTGTGCTGCTGGCCATGATTAGTGCTTAGGGGCTTTGCTTGTGTGCATTTAAGAAAAGCAATGAAATCAACGTAATGAATGCTATTTTTGGATCTTTTATCTTTTATTATCTTTATATGGCTATCTTTATCTTTAGATCTTTTCACTTATTCTACATTGGACAGGTCTTCATATATGAGAATGCATTTGTGTTGGGATGCTCAGAACTTTTAGTTGCAATACACTTGAAGATAATAGCCTTCCCCTTCCATCCTTACCCTCCATTTGTTTTGGCTGTTCACAGATTCCGCTTCTCAGCAGGTCAGACTGCTCTACTGCTGTCCTTTCTTTGCCCTTGTTTGCCTTCTAGCTGTGCTGCAGTAATACGTCTGGATAAGGAGTTAAGTGAGACTTCTTTCTAGGTTGTTGGAATGGGACACTGATGAGCTCCAGGAGGGCTTTTGTGGACCAGAGTACGATATACAAAAATAGGAACATATTTGTGTGTCACATCAACATTCAGGTTTTTGGTACAACAATCCTGCAATTTAGAGTGTTACCTAAACTATAGTTTATTAAATGCTTAGACTGATTGATAAACAGTATCTCAAAAAAAGGAGGAAGCCCCAAAGGTCCCCATGTACGAATATGTCCTGAGGCTCAAAGTAGTCATTTGTTCTGCTTCAGATGTGTCTCAGTGCTAAGAGGTTACTGAGTTATGACTGTTGTGGTTGGTTTGATGTGCGTTTAGACTGTTTCAGCTACCATTTTTCAAGGTTATGTTTGTTATGGAGCCTTCAGGCCACTTCCACTGTTAACTAACAGATTGTGACACCCAGTAGAGTTCATTTAGAACAAAGGATCATGCAAAAAGATGTCCACTGCTCTTAACGCAACTGGGAAGGCCATAGCAAGTTCTAATTTGGAAACTGAAACCACGGGCAATGTAATGACATCCACTTTTATTTCAGTAAGCCTACAGCAGCTTTTTTCATCAGTTTAAGTGTTATGCTACCAAAAATTCCCAAGCACATCCAAGTTCTAGAAAGCAAGGTTTAAGTTCATCAAGTCATTTCTGTGATCAGCTATGTAGTGGTGGTGATGTGCTGCAGCGCTCTGCTTGCAGAACACTGGTGACATTTATCTGCACTGTACAAGACACAAATATAAAGGGAATTTCTGCTCCAATGAACTAAAGTTACAGGGAGCGGACACAGAGAAGGTCTTGACTTGCTGTGCATCCCAGAGTAAGAAGTTGATTGCAGATACAGTTTGACATCGTTAAATAATTTCTGGTAGGCTTCCCTTTGTGTTGTTAGTTTTTAATTATTTTGGTTGGGAGCTGCAGTTTACAAAATACTTGGCAATGTAATTGTGGGCTCTTTGAAGTGGCTGCTATAACCTCAGACAGGGAGCAGAAAAGAATTTACTAGCAAAAGTGATGCTTCCTTACTTTAAATGATCCAATTGAAATCAGTGAGGATTTCCGTGCCTGATAACTTTATCTGCCCTTTAGAGACTCCACTCAGATTGTCAAGATGCTGTTTCTTTTTACATGCTGGATATTAGGGACCTCTCAATTCAGTGCACAGATTCTCTGAAAGTTGAAGGACAATAAGTTCCTGGAAAGAAGTTATATTCCTTCCTTCTTCGTGTACAGAACTGTGATTTCACTGCTTTTGACAAATAATCCTATAGTGACAATGGCTGGCTTGTGGCTACAGTTTGTTTTGTAGGCTTTGTGGTAAGAACAGTGAGAGGAATATGAGCTTGAATGACAAAGGTTTGTAATACCCAGCTTCAAATATACATTTGCTACTTTGCTAGATTGCTGGTTAAAAATAATTTTTTAAAAAAAAAAATGCAGCGTCATAAAAACGTACTCTTGGGAAATATATATATATAATTTGGGTACACTGAAACTCCTTGGGAAGGGATGGACTGGAAGAGTCAGTACTTACAACTTTTGAAGTTTATAACTCTGTGTGAAATTACTAAAACAGACTTAAGTGAAAATTTACATGTTAAAGCAGACAATTTTTAATGTATTGCTAAAGTGTCTTAATTCTTTTATGTTCAAGTATGGTTGCAAAGGACTTGGGATCTCACTAGTGGGTGGAAAACCATGTTAATGCTCAGTGAGCAAATCTGTGCTTGGCGGGTGTGATTTTTGCTGGGAGTTTCTAATCTTAGAGGAGATGTGATAGAATTTCAAGTCATACCCTAACAGGATTTGTAGGGGTTTAGTTGTAGTTTGAAAGGATATTCCTCGCCCTTATGTACTGCAGCAACCCAAAATGATCAGGAAACTAGATGCTCTGAAGAGAGCAAACAGCTTGGGAAAGCTGCAGCTCACAAGGAAACAGAACTTGGTCTCTATGCAGAATTAAGTAAAGAAAAGCTTTTTTCAGATGGAAGGTAATGGATTCAGGTACACACATCTAAAACACCAAAGCATACAGTTGTTAGTAAAGGAACAGGATTTTATTTTTTTCCCAAAGTTTACAGAGACATTTTCTCGTGTATGTTAGTCTGTTGCAGCATCAATATGGCCAAAAGAGGTCATTTTGACTGTTTTAATGCTTTATAATATCAAAAGTTCCTATGTAGTTCATAGAAACACATTCAGAATTGCAGGAAAATGCATAAAAGAGCCTCCGAAAGTTGTGTTGTAATGGAGAAAAATGCATACAATTAGCTTTAACAGAAATGCACAAAAATGTGTGAAAAGAAGCATGATAAGAAAAACTTCAGGAAAAGTACAGAATTTGGGGAGGTAGATGTAGACGATGCTCAGGTGTCATTTCTGAAAACACGGAAACTGTGCTGTTGAAAGGAGAAAGGTGCTTATTAAAACAGCCTTTCCAGAGTATAAACTTGACTGTGGCCACAAAAGCAGGCAAGGACGTAAGAAGGAAGTCAGGAGGAGGAGTGTTGTTGGGCTGCTGAGAGCAGGCAGCCAGCGGTTAGCCACCTTCGAGAGACAAAGGCAAAGTATATTCAGAGACTGATGTTCAGAGAGGATGTGTGCTGTTCCCAGAGAGGGAAGGGGGAAGAGGTGGAAACCACAGAAAGCCTTGAGTAGTTGGCAGCATGTCCACTACCCATGAGGAGGAAATAAACCAGCAGGATGTGGTAGGTTGGTACATTCAGCAGACTGGGAAGGAGCAGAGACGGTGCCTTCTCACAGCTTGATCGATAGGGTTGGGAGGAGGCAAGAGGAACATGGGGTAGCTTAAAGAACCATTTTGTTTGACACGTTTCATTTTGGATGAGAGATTTTCTTCTTTGGTGGTGGACTTTCAAGCGATGCTCTTTAGAAGAAATTATTTACCCCTACTGTAGTTTTGTGGAAGAAAGGGGTGGTGTTTTTCTTGTTTTTATTTACTTATTTGTTTGCTTGCCTTTTTTTTTCTTTTTTTAACTTTTTTCTTTTATTCCACTGAGAACTTGCCCCTGATCAGTATGGTAACACTAACAATTTGTTCACCTAATTTCTCATGATATTTATTTTCTAAGGCTGTGTTAAATTGGAGCATTTGGTGTTTCAGTGGTACAGGCTGTAGCTCTGGCTCTGGCTGACAGGCAGCTTGAATCAACTGTTGTGAAGGCAGCAGCTGGGGAAATTCTGCTTACTGCCCCCTTCAGTGGGTTAAACCATTTGGTTTAGTGAGTTGGGAGCTTGGGCAGTGCATCTGTGCAGGCTTACAGAACATGGAAGAACGAAAGGAAGCCATGTGGCCCCTTATGATGGCCAAAAGGTGCCTCATTGTCTTCCTCAGCAAAGCACTGACCTGCCCTTTTGGTCACTGTAGCAAAAATAGCAGTTGTAATATCATTATCAACAGTAACAACATAATAAGTAAGCATTAAAAAAGATTGGTACACAGTTCGTAGAACCAATATGTAACTTCCGTTTTCTACTTGTCATTGCCATCATCTGGTTTATTTGCTGTGTGTTGTTTGGGAGATGATGGTTCTGCAGTGAACCAAGCTGAAGCATTCGCTCATTGCTCTGACAACTGCGGGAGTCTGTGGTGCTGGGCCACAGCAACAGCTTAGGTCTTGTTCAACTTTTGCATTGTGCTGGGTTCTTAATAAATACAGGTGAACATGCGGCTAGTTACACCACCAAATAATAGATTTTGCTACTAAAACCCATAAAGCTAAATAACTATAGTTAGCCCACAGGTAGCCTTGGATGGCAAGCTGAATGCTTTGTAGGTGGTAGTGTAGAACATGATAATCAATCCTGGAAATGATGTTGTCAGCAAAGTAGGTAACAAATGTGCTCTGCAGTGGCTTAGTTCTGGTTGTCTCTTCTTAAAATTGGCTAGTACTAGGCAGAGCAGCCAAACTCCACTGGCTTTCAAGTTAGAGCGTTCGCAGCTGATGCTCCAATCTCCGAAGGCTATCCGCTCTGCATCTCATAGGTGGATGGATGACTGCCGTGGTTCTGACCGTTGCTTCTCTGGTTTTGCAAAAAGTTAGCTGTATTTGCCCAAAGAGTATTCTGCTCTGAGCAAGTCAGTACTGTAGTGGTCTGCTCCTTGTAATCCAGACTGGCAACCGTGCCAAGCATCTTTGCAGTCCTTCAGAAAGATAGCATTCATGTTTCAGGAAGGTGATGCATTGTGAAAGCTGTCACGTTAGGTTGTACTGATGGAGGAGCCAACTGGAATTACTGAGACAGAGCTCTCTTCACTCACTGTAACCTGTGATTTCTGAACTGTAAAGCATTCTTCTTAAAAACAGTGAAAAATGCATCTTTAGGTATTTTGAGGCAAAACATACTACAAATACTATAAAGGTTGCATGTCCATTATTGCACAGACAGGGATCTTGTCAGCTCTGGCATGACTTTTAGCCAAGGAAGATAGCCCCATGAAAGGAAGGTAGAGCAGGCAGCCAATTGGCATTCATCTAATGTGCATGCTATGTAGGTCACCCACTTAGGTTTCAGACTGACCTGTCTTTTCTTCCTGAGTGGTCGAAAACCAGCTTCTTGGTTTAGCTGAAAAAAACAGTCTGATTCTAACCTTGACGTTGAAATATTTGCTATTTGTACATTTCTTGGTAGTATTCATTGTTTGGGAATCACTGCTGTGCAAGTGTGGTTTCTGTGCAGGCGATAACTGGCGTATGGCAAGTCCCGGGATGGGGCGCAGTGAAGGGTTGTGCAGGTGTGAGCAGACACTCGTGCTGTACAGGACCTATCCAATGCTAGCACAGGACCAGTTGCTGAGGCAGGCTCAGTTTCGACATCACACACCAGCAGCCTTGTCTTCCAGACCGTTCTTTCTTCCGTTCCAACCTGAGCTATGTTGGTGTGCATCCAGTAGCATGCTTTGGTGTGCTGGAGTAGCCCTTGGTAATGTTGAAGGTGAAGATAGTTACTGATGCTGACTGATTCTCTCTGTAGCAGATGAACAAGTGACTTTGGTGGTTTGGTAGTTTTTCTCCTCTTATTGAAACAATAAATTGCAGAAAACTTTTAAGTGTATGTGGATTGCAAGTTGTCATTTCTCAGGAAGGTGCTATGCTGGCTTAGCCTGAGAGGCCCTCAAACACAGAGATGTTAAATGGAAATAAAACTCCACAGTGTTTTGCTTTTGATTATGCTTGAAGCTTCCTTCGTTGTTCTAAGTAGTTAACAAAATCTTGTTTAGCATTTACAGGGTCGCAGCCCATCTACATAAGCATCCCCTGAGTCAATCAGCATGTGTATTTCTTTTTACCTCTTCATCATCTATGGTAACCACGTGAAGAGAAGATGAGAACCAGACAGTAAAATGAGCTCCAAAGAGACCAGAAATATGACCCAGGCTACATGATTTATGAGCTGGTAATTTAACTTAGGTATTTTAGATACTCTACTTTTCTTATGCAAAATAACTTTTCAAAGAGTTGAAGAGGAGACAGTTTAAGGAATACCATTGTTCAATCACATTTCTAATCTGATGCTTCATGCAGCCCTTGGCACCTAGAGGGTGAGCTAGTGATTAACTACATCTGATCGTGTCAGCCCAACAACAGCTTTGGTAGTTACATTATTGTCCCCTCAAGTTATTTAAAAAAAGGGCAAAAAAAAAAAAAAAAAGCTTGCTTTACAACTTTGAGATTGTGAAACTGGCTAAGAAATGGAACTTTGAACATCATCAGTGACAGAGCTTTTTATATGATTTTTTTTTTTTTTTTTTTGAGATGCTGTGAGTGAGTGATGTGGAATGAGTTTTGCTCCAGATGTCCAGCAGCAAAAAAACTTGATTGGTAAATCTAACTTCCAGTGAGTGTCTTGCTTTGGAGAAATCAAAGGCTGCTAGATGTGATGTGATGCTTCATATACCGGCATCTACACAGCTGCTGTGCTCTTCTATACTTGCTTAGTGCAGCATCTCAGTTTTGTTTTTGTTTTTTTAACTTTTCTGTAACATTCCATTTTGCATTTTAAACTCTAGCACCCCAGTGGAAGAGAAGGCGTTTATATATAAATGTGTATATATATATTTATATACGTACACACTGATCTGTATCTAAAGTTAGATTATAGATCTCTCTAAATAGGCATACATCTTTCATGTAATATTTGAAATTTTATTATAGACTTCATTAAAATAGATTATTGTATATTTATATAGTTAATCAAAGATGAAATTGGGGTCCTTAAGTGACTGAAAATTTAAGGGCTTTAAAAACAAAACAAACCCTACATAATTGCCAAATAACAAGCAGTTCACCATAAAATGGTGACTGTTGGCTGCCCACCATGGACAGGGCAAAACAGCATCAGTAAAGGAAGGCTGAGACTTCCTGGGGGACCTTTGCTGCCCAGATTAGCATGCCTTGCTTCTGCTTTCACCCTAAAATGTGGTCAATTGTCTTGGATATTAGAGAATATTTAAGTGGTGATAACCACACAGATTTTTTTACATGCATAACACTTTTTGGAAAGGCAAAGAGAGTTGCTTAAAATAAGCATGCTGTAAGCTTCAAGCTGGGCTTATCGGTTAAGCAGTTTCCAGTTTGAGTTTAGATTTGTTTTGTAAAGTCTTTGAGCACATTCATCAATGAAGTAGAAGACTTCAGACAAGTTATTACTCTGCTGAAGCTGGACAGTCAAACCTAACTGGAGGGTACCAGTTTGGTGCTGTAAACGTGAGGCCTCTACTGCCAACCAGAGCCCAGTAAAATCATTAGAAAGATACTTAGTGAACTTAATCTCTTGATACCAGACAAGGTGTGGCGTGCAGTTGTTTCTTGAGATAGAAAATGTGTTGTATAATCAGAAATGAAGTTATTGAATTGGTACCAAACAAATTTTCCGAAGGTTGAAAACTCTAAACTAATCTCCTTTATCTAAATACAAGACAAGATGTCACTGACCTTCAGGGAATGAGGGTCAGCAATTGCTCGCAGTCTGACTGTAGGGGAATATTTGTCTTGGCTTTGCCCCCTGCTAACTTACTCTTGCTGAGCGTGAAAGCCTTTTGGGAGATGAGCACAATGCACCTAAGTATTTTCTAGGCTGAGGCTACGGATAGTCATTTCTCACCTTTTATTTACTACTTTGTCTTTTCTGTTTGCTTGGATTTAGAAAATGTAGCTTCACAATGACCCGTTCAGTGCTTCCTCTCCTTAAGGCTGATAAGCTGTAAAATTGGTTAAAACTTCAGATAACCCTGGGGTCAGATCCTTATGGCTGTGGTGAGATGGCCTCACAGTTCCACTGCTTTCCCTGGTATGGGTTTTTTTGCAGTCTGTACTTAGGTTCTGTTAGGCTCCTTTCTCTTAGTGTTTTTGTTATGTGGTATTTTTTGTTTTGGTAGAAAACCAGTGGTATGGTCCTACAGATAGAGTTGTATCCATGCCTATTCCAACACATGCCTAGATCACATACATATTTTACCTCACTAGGTAATGGATAATGTCATGTTGCAGTGTTGCTGTCCATTTCTATTGACAAGATAGACTTTTTGGTACAATTGAGTAACATTAAAACACTAATCTACCTTTTTTCTTCTTTTCCTCTGTGTCTAATCATCACAGGTACCTTTTACTTTTCTGCATTTGTAAGTGCCTTGCTATTTGAGCATCTTTCTTTGCCTGTTTTCATTTAGCTTTTTTATAACTTTTACAAATTACTCTCTTATTGTTTATCACAGTCCGCGTGCTGCATGGCTGTTTACCAGCAGTGCCTGAGGTGTCTGGGCCAGAGCTCGTGGGCTCCATGGACATAGGCTGAACATACTGGTAATTTCATGTGAGAGTGCAAAACCCCTTTTGCAACTCAGGCTTGCTTTCAGTGCTTCAACGGATAAGAGTGGGACCTGACTTGAGAAATGGGCTTCAAAATAGGAATTTGCATTTGCCTGTGACCTGAAGGCATTTGGATTTAGTGTCTGGGTCCAGTACAGAACAGAGAAAAGATGCAAGCTATCAAACCCTTCCCTTTTCAAAGGGAGTTGGCTTTGATGTCCTCACTCATCTGTCCCTGAACTTCACAATGTCATTGCATGAGACAGACGATTGTAGCAACAGCAGTGCGCAGACAGAATTTTAATGAATGGGGTCTTTTTGTTTTGTTGAGAACTTTTTGATGAGCTCAAATGCATCAAGACTGTGCATGCCCAATAGTACAAAGAAGTAAGGGACAAAGACCCTTGCTTGCTTTTTCAGAGAGGTTTTAAGATACCTTGCCATTTGATGCAATTCTTTCCACTGTAGAGGTAGAAAAGCTGTAGATTCATTTCTAATGTTGGCACCATCTCTCTGAATGTGAGGAAAAACTTGAACTGAATTCTTCTTATGGACCTCCTATTACTAAAATTTGTAGTTTATAAAGAAATGAGAGTTTTGGATTAAAATGGATACACTTTTCTATGTCTGGTCTCTGGGTTGCAAAGAGTGACTGTCCTTTCACCGGCAGCGATGGCTCCCCACTTTGCTTCAGAGAAGTTGTACATGCGCATAGCTTCTGATGACAGTGATTTGAAAGCTTTGAGTCCATCATAACTGCAGGTAGTTGGCTCTTAGCATTCCTTGCAAAGACATTGGTATCTCTTGATTATTAATTCTGCCAGCTCCTTGAACCTACGTTGCCTGAAAGCCAGTGTTGAACAGCACTTCACATAAGAGTGATTCATGTTGCTTTTGGACAGTTATTCAGTATGAGGTACTTTTAGCTGATTTTCTCCTTTAAGCTTTATTCATTTGAAGGACAGATACAGCATGCTTCCTGTGGGCCTGGAGATGTAACCCCACTGGCAAGAGTATTTTTTCTGAGTCCTTCACACTTATGCCTTAGTTTATTTCCTTCTGAAATAGGTAGGCAGTACCAAAAATCTGGATTTTTTTCCTTCTCTTCTGATGAGATCCTTAAGTCTGCCAGCCCTTCCTTATTGAAGGGCATGTTAAAACTCCAAGGTTTATGCTAGTTGGTTAGAGTTCATATATATATTCAGAAAAAAAGAAAAAAAAAAAAAAGAAAAAAAAAAAAGAAATTAACTTCTTCAGAACTTGGACTAAGCAAACATGGGGTAGGGAGGTTATCTTCTGGGTGAAGACCTGCAGAGTTCTCAAGTTATTTTTTTGAAAAAATAATCCTCTTAACTGTTGTGTGTTTCCTCAGTAGGCTTTCACTTGCAGTAGCAGGGATTTTTTAGCAATAACTTAGTGCAGAAGGTTTGTTACTGAACAAGTGAGAGAGAATCCATTTGAGTATGTCAGCATGCATTCATACCTATAATGTAACAAGGAAAAGAAGAGAACAAAAGCTGGTCATGCTGGGCAGCACCTTTTGAGGGTAATGCACCAGAGGCTGGAAGGGCTACACTGCCAATGAGGGAAACATTTCTGTTGCTGAGGATAACTTAACACAACAAACCGGTGGTGCCTGGTTTTAAAATCATACTTACACTACAATTCTGAAATTTGCCAGGGGAAGACTGCTGGTACAATTTGCAGTGGTCACATGGCTTTTCTCCCTTTGCCTTCTCCTCTTTCTCCTGGAAGTTTCCCTCTTGCAAAGTCAGGTTCCATCTTGTCAGCAGCCACAGCTTCTGTGTGCTCTGCTGATGCTGCACGTCTTTGAGAAGTTCTGCTTCAGAAAGCTCCTCCATCCCCAGTCGTGGAAGTGCTCCTGCTGGGGAGCTGGGGTAGCGCACATGGTGTTTATTTTTATCTTCATTGAAATGCAGCCAGGAGTAGGCGTGAATCCACTGAAATGCCATGGAAATGGAAGCATCTTTCTGTGAGGTTTAGCGTGCCTTTCTGACTGAGAATTGCAGGTGTCCATGTTGCTCCAATGAACGTTTTAAAGATCCAGTTCATTATTGCTGATGTTGTGAATTTCATTTATACAACAACACCCCTTTCAACACATGGCATGATACAAGGTGTCCTGCTTAAGTGTACTACGACAGAGATTTGCTGGTTTTGAGCAGCACTGAAGTCCCCTAATGGTGGTAGGGTGCTCTGGAGGGTGTTGGGGGCCATCCTCACGCTCAGGTGCTTGCTCAGATACCACATGCTGTTGTGTCACCTCCAGAGATGCTCTTTGAGCTGCCATGGTAGGCACCCATAACACGTTGATTTGGTAAGTACTACAGTTAATTTCTGAGTGACACTGATGACTTTAAGATACTACTGGTTACTTGTCCAGATCTGGCAGGCATTGAAAAGCTAGGGGTAAATGCTCACACAGAGGCATTGGCCCTCAGCATTGGTGAACTTCCCCCAGATACAGCGTAGAAGGAAGGAAGGGCTGCGGAGCTGGCAGCCAAGTGTTCATGGCCCTGATTTCTCTGCTTATTCAAACTGGGTAAGAAAACTCCTTGACCTAAATGAAGTACTGAGGTGTCCTGGTCGGATTGATTAGACCTGCTTCATCAGTTTGCGGTAATTAAAATGCAGCAGCTGTTTAAAATATAATTTGGCATGTGTAAAGCAACTGTCATGAGAGAATATTAAACATACAGACTCTTCGTTAACGGATAAAACTCTTCAACAGCTTTATAGAGGATATGTACTGGTTCATTTTAGAGGTGGGAATAACCCCACTTAACTTTTTTATCAGTGGTTAATTTGGCCTAGAGTATATTTATCTTCTGTGAATTTTTATACATGTGTAAGCCTACCCTCAGAGATCAGCACTGTTCTTCTGAGGCTGCAGGTTTTACTCATGGTAAACAGGAACGTCTCTATTGAACATAATGTGAATTGCAAGGGCATGTTCCAGTGTGAAGAGAACATTAGGAAAATGTCTGTCAGAAATAATCACGGTGGATCCTGCTGTCAGGCTGGAATATAGAGTGGGTCATTTTCTGGTGTCTCCTTCATTAGCATTTCCTGTAGTTGGGTTATCAGGAATATCAGAACTGAACTCCAGGTGGTGAGAGAAGTGTAACATAATGCATAAGGAAAAAAGGGAAATGAAAGGTTATTCCTCTTATATTCTTGCCTTTGCAGCATGGGTGATGCCACGGACTTAACTCTGCCAGGACAGTGCATAAAGTAGAGCATGGTCAGGGACCATGTTTGTGGAGATGTGGAGACTGCTGGATATGTAGCAACACTTGCTCATTTTTGAGTGATAGCCAAGGCGTCCTAAAGGCTTCAAACAGGTATTGGTTCCTTTTGAAGTTTATACCTTAAATGTGGCGTACAGTCTAACCTTTTGTAGAAAACAAAGGAATACGGAGATAAGTAGGCCATACAGTGCTCTTGCCCTTTTGCCAAGCTGATTGAGAGCCTTTTCAGCAGCATGTAAAATAAATTAATGGGAGAATTTGCAAAGCTGTTGCCTTCTGTTCCCCAGTTCCCTAGTTTACAAGGCTCACTCCACTTGTTCCATGCAACAAGGCAGAGGGAGATGACATTCAGAGTTGGCAAGACAACAAGAAAAAAAGAAAAAAAAAAAGAAAAAAAAAGAAAAAAAAAAAAAGAAAAAAAAAAACGATGGATAAGAGCTATTGTATTTTCATGGGGCTGGATATGGTAGTGGCCATATTATTTTCTAAGAGTAGATGATGTATCTTTGTAATGCACCCTTTTCTCACCTATATGCCATTGATAAGATTTCATTGCCTCTCAAATTTCTGCTCCACAGTATTTCAAAACTAAGGTTTATGGAGTTTTAATTTTTTGGAGGGTCGTTGCGCACTGGAACAGGCTCCCCAGTGAAGCAGTCACTTCACCGAGCCTGTCTAAATTTAAGAAGTGATTGGACTGTGCACTAAGTCACATGGTCTAAACTTTTGGGTAGACCTGTGCAGTGCAAGGAGTTGGACTTGATGATCCTTACGGGTCTCTTCCAACTCGGAATATTCTATGATTCTATGATAATTCACCTTTCCTCAAAAGACTTCTTAATTTCTCCAAATATGGAATTTTCCCTTTCTTGCCAGCCCTTTGCATTGTGCAGACAGAAGATCCAGAACACAGACTCTTTATTCTTGCATAATGGCACATTTAAGGGTTAAGGTATTGCATATTGCTTGTTATATGCCCTTTGGTCTGTTCTCTATACCTAAAGGTCCACAGCAGCAGCAATGTTCTCTGCCTGGAGTTGACCAGGATGTTGCACTCATTGGCTATCACAATCCATGGTACTGATCTCCAGGCTTTATTAAGCAGCAGAGTATACTAGGGGGAGAAAACACTGACCTTAAAATAGCTGAAGAGTGTTTGAAAGAGCACAGCTAGCTGAATCAGGAAAAAAATGGACATCTCTCGATGACTTGCAATGCAGTTTTGAAATGGAACATGGTAATATGGATCAAATCATCCCCAAATGGCCCGGGCTTGCTTAACCCTACACGTCCAACTCTTTGACAGCTGTCTTCCACTGGGACAGAGGTGGAACTTGGGCAGGCAGCAGTCTTGAGCAGTGACCCCAGGTTGGCAGCAGTCCCCAGGAGGACTTCAGAACAATTCCAAGTGCATCACCTCAGCAAAATGCAAAACTCCATCATCAGGACTATTCCCTTCCCTTGTAAGGCATGTCAGGGCCACCTACTTGTTGGTGAAAACAAACTTTGTAAAAAGGAAAATCTGTGCTTAAGAAGTGAGCTACTACAGAAACAAGGTGTTTGTGAAGTATTCAGATTGCACTGTGGTAAGTGCACTGTAAGACAGGAGACACAGTAACAGAAAGAGAGCCAGTCCAGGAAAAGAAATGTTTTATAAAGGTGTTTTGTACTTTTTTTTTTTTTTTTTTTTTTTTTGTAGCTGTAATTTTTAGTGAGCTCCCTTTGAGGGAGAAATGATTGTGACTAAAGCCTTCATTCATCTGAAAAGACAGAAAAAAGAAGAGGCCTGTGAGTGTAGTAAACAAAACCAGTTCTCATTAGACCAGTCAGTGAACCTTCAAAAAAAAAATCATAGTTCATGAATGAATGACATCTTGCATGATGGCTCGAAGCCTGTACACTGCGCGGGTGAGGCAGGCTGCACTCTGTAGACATGACTTACTTAGCTGTTTATATTTCAGAGAAATTTGACCTCTAAATCTAGTTTCAGTATTACTTCCTTTCTGTGGATGCAGCTACAGATGCTGTGCAGTGCCTTACATACACATTTATTTCTATGCTGGTATTTGCTTTAGGCCCCTATTTAAATTTCTACAAACTCAAGATCTTGGTGCACTTATAACATGCTTTCCTGGGAGGATGTGTGATATTATAATACGTACGGAGTATAATGATAGTATAAATGATAATACAGATGACTTAGCAGTACCAGGTACAGTGCAACTGTTCTCAGTTCATCTTTAAGTGCCCGTATGCTGATATGATAAGAATGATTAATCATGGTAGTGCTAACACACTAACAAGGACTAAATATAGTTCTGGCTGACGTTCTGTATTAAACTTGTTTGCTAAACAATGGTGAGAACAGCTGCAGAAAATCACAAAGCATTCATGTATCTTAGCGTAGCCTACTTTTTTTTCCCCTCCAACTTTGATAAAACTAAACATAGCGAATGAAGTTCATGGTGTAATGTGACCTAAAGCTAGGCATCCTTGGTTGTGGCCCTCCCGCAGCTATACTTGTAGGCTGCCTGTTAAGTCAGTGCATGGCAAATAAGACTAAGTGAGGCATTTCTCTTCTTGGGTCCCCATATGTCGTCGGAAGCTGGGCTGGCATTCAGAAAGTGGTCGGGTGATGCTGGGAGGAGGTAATGCTGTTCCAGCTGTTGTGCCTGGCATAGCTCCCAGGTCAGCCTGGGATCACTGGTGCAGAGCTTGTATGGGGAATTAATTGTGTTAAGCAGTGTCATCGTCATCGTGTTCAGGTCTGGTCCTACCCCTCTATCAGCAGTTAGAGAAATGCTGTGTTAATAGCTATGTAACTTCCTGTGAATCTGCACAGTGAAAGAGGTGATGGCAGCCCGAAAAGCAAGGCACACTCCTCCTGTGCTTATTCAGAGGTTTGTGCTTTGCCTGGATGATCACGAACAAAAACCTCTGTTCTGTTTTCACTTTGTGTCTCATGAAGTTTCTCTCAGCATCACAGATCTCTAACAGCTCCAGCAGGAAGCCACAAGCAACTAGAGCCATTGAGATGGTGGAGTTTACAGTTGATGGATAATGGAGGGGAGGGCAGGCTGCATGCCTCTCCAGAAGTCCTTTCTTTTTTAAGTTTCTGGGAGGAAAGATATGCTTAATATAAAATCTACAACAGTCTCCCTCTCTGAGACGGTGGTGTTTGTTGGCTAGATACAGGGGGGCTTGAGTTGCCAATAAGTCATCCTTTGCATAGGGTAAGTACAAGAGGAAGCACTGGACTTCTCCCCAGACACACATCCCAGAAGTTTTTTAAGCATGCCCATTGCATGTGAATTCTTTACGCTTCACATATGAGATAAGCAGCATGGTTCAGCACTGGAGCAGCTGATACAGGTTACATTCGGTGCTGACATCATGGCATTCCCAAATGTGTATAGACTTCATATACCTGGTCTGCTAAGCCTGTTGCATGTGAGAAATTTTTCAGTTTTTCTTGGGTAGAACATAACGCTGTTCCCTGAATGTTCTTTTGCTGAAAGAATGGCTTTGGCTGTGAATTCCTGAGATGTGCTACCTGCAGATCCGATGTTGCTGTGAGATAGACAGCCTGACTTGGTGAGAGGGAACTGCGATGTATCACAGCTTTTGGGTAGGACTGAGTCTACTAAATCTTCAGTCCCAGTCATGTGCTGAAATGTTTCACTCACTATTTCAGAGAATTCATTCAATTTAGAGTCAGTGGATGCGTTAGCTTTCAGAAGCTTTGGCCTCTAATTCAGAGACGTGTGTTGATACACAAAGGAAAAGAAATGCTGAAATAATCAATGGGGGGGGGGGGGGGGGGGGGGGGAAAAACCTTAAACTGTTAGCCCCAGTTTAAAAAAAAAAAAAAGTAAATGTAAGTGATAGTGAATGCAATCCTTGTGAAAGTCGTAAGAGCTTTAGTAGACAATGGATTCTGGAAAATTGATGGAATATGAAGGTTAAAAATAAAATCTACTATTGTCAAGTATTTCCTATGAGAATCAGGATCAGTTATCAGATTTGCTTCTGTTTATTTTTAAGGCCACAGCTTAAATATTAGTAATTATAGGTTTTAAGTAACACAAAGCGTTCCTCTTTGCCATGTTGTGGAGAAAAGCATAATGAGGGCAGAGGATCAGTGGAGACACAGAATGATGTATAAAAGGTGCTGATAGAGGTAGAAAGAGTTAAGAGGATAAAAGGTGACTTTCATCAGCACACTTACAAGTGCTTTACAGTTACCATTGTGCTTTAAAAAAAAACTTGTGTTGCTTTTCCTATTTCCCACCATCATTCACACATTGCTGCCCAGCTTATAACTTCATGGCCCTCAAAGAACAGTGTTATTTTTCATGCAAACTTTTGATTTCTCACCAAACCCCAGAACACGCCTTAGAAAAAGCTTTAAAAAGAAAGCAAAAGACAAGGATGATCATAGAAAATAGAAAATAATAGGTATTACAGAGAAATAAATGAGTTTGTTCACTGCTCATCTCTGCTCTGCAAAATGCTCGGCTTCAAAACTGGTATAGAAAAGAAAGCACATGGCTGTGCAAACAAAATGGGTTTTTGTTGCTTTGTTTTTGGGGGCAGCTCTGAGAAGGATGGGTTTCAGCAAAACCCAATCTTCTTTAACTTTTCTGTTGGCTAGGGATTTGATCCATTCTTTTTACGTTTTTTAAATGGAAATTGTATCAAAAATAATTAATTTGTAGTGCCTTCCATAGGTGGATAAAAACAGGGCTCCCAGGTCCCTACTCCTGACCTTGTCACTGGGTGGGCATGTCATTTGTTTTGGTGGTGCCTTGGTTTTCTCACCCATAAAATACGTGTAAAGGAACATTTGAGGAGTGACATAAACCTGGTTTTGAAAAACAGCCAGGTCATCCTTCTGTTTAGCACATGGTACTTTGTGGGCAGGAGGGATGGGGGGAAGGCTTTTAGCCGTCGTTTGTTATGAGCTTTCCTCCATGCACAGTGTCAGTGGTCCTGGCTTTTAATAATTTTGCTGTGTAAATCTTAAACATATCCTGGGAAATACATGATCTATGCGGATTATTGCAAAGGGTTTACTTAGTGTGAGATAAAGTATGCTCTAGTCTGTAGTATGCAGGAAGCTGGATACCATGTAAAGCAAACTTCTCTTCTGAATTTAGGTGTTTTTCATGCACAGCAAATAGTTTTTGCAGCAACTTGGTGACATTGCATTTTGCTGTAGCTCGTGCTACCTCTTTGAAATGGGGAAGGGGAATCAATCAGCAGTCTCTCAGCTGGATAATTCCTCGCATGTGATGCCAGGTCAGTTGGATATAAGTTGATTTGTGTTTATATGCAGCTTCTATTGGAGCTTGAAATGATATCAGAACGTATTTAGGGACTGCCTTATCTGATTCCCTGGGCATCTGCTCTTGTTTAGGAAACAGGGCTTAAATGTAGTTATTGTACAGGGAGCCAGTGTCTTTCGTTGCACTTTTTCAAAGTAAGCATTGTAAAGTAAACAGCAGTGCTGTCTGCTTATGCTTGTATTCTGGACACATCACCTTTGGGAGATTCAAGCAAACAAGAGATGATGGTATTTCCCAACCTGTTGAAAATAGGAACAGAGAAAGAGGCAGCTGGGCTGTTTTCCAGGTTGTTGTTGACAGGGTGTTACTGGTGTTTCCTTGGTATGCTGCAGAGTAGAAATACCCCAAAATGAGGGAAAAAGACAAGGTGAGGGAAAGAAGAGGGAAAATGACAAGAATATGACAAATGTGAATAATTTAGGATTGGGGCATGTTTTTGGTGCTGTTGAGAACATCAGCTATCAGTCAAGACAGGGAGTTCATCTGCATATGGGTCTGTGTAATTAGCTGTAATTAAAGCAGCCATCAGCGATGCTCTTACCTGGAACTTGAAACTTCACTTCATGTCTTTACATCCACTATAAATTAGAAACAGCCATTTCTGGAAATTCTCATTACTTTGTTTCTTAATTCACATCACAGTTTTTCTTCTACTAGTCTTTTCTTCAGAGCACTGGGAAGCATTTCTGCCTTGAGCACACACTGAAACACTGAGATTTTCCTAGAACAAAAAGGCCATCTGGGTTTAATGTCTCCCGTAAGAGCTCCCTCTTCTTCAGACGACCATATTATGGACACATGTAAGGGGTGTGATTATTATTGCTAAAGAAAACTGATCTGGTGGCATGCCTGTTGGAGGTTTAGAAAATGAGTAGTTTATATTCTCCAAGCGTTTAGTCTAAATCAGATGGGTACTATGCAAATGCAAACAATGATTTGCAAAAAGTACGATTACTCACCAGTTGTGAGGTGCTGGAGAAAATAAGGGTGTTTACCTTGTTATTTTGTTGGGAGGCTGAAGAAAGCCTGCCAATGTGGACTTGAGAAGGTGTTCCAGCTGAGGGGAAGCTCAAGTAAGTGAGGCACAGCTGAAGAAGTCAAAAATACTAGAAGAGCAAGCCTACAGATTCCAGTATCTTTGGAAAAATACATAATAAGGTGCAAAGCTTGAGAGTTTGTCTTTCAGTTAAATTTAGGGAGTCAAAAGTAGGATAAGGTGGTGTTTCTGCACTTCTTAAACTCTTGAGTAAAAGTAACTTGGGTAAAATACACGTTTGCCCAGATCTTGGCAACTTATCCCTTTCTGGTACACATCTTGATTCTTCAGGTCCAAACTCTAAGTAACACGAACATTTGTTATTCAAGTTACTGTGGAGTATTTGTCCCTTGCTTTCTTGTATTACTCACTGCAGAGTTCCTGGGATGCAGAAAACTTGCTCAGGGATGCTCAGCTGGTTCTTGCTCCAGTAGATAGTAACTTATGAAGGGTAGTGTTTTGGGTGAGAAATCCTCCATACATGTGGTGTACCCAGGTAAATTAAACTCTTCCCTACACTGCCTGTAGCCCCCATGGCTTACTGGACCTAAGACCTTTGCTGTTCACCCCTTTGCCCAACTCTGAGGGGAGCTGGAGCACAAGAAAAAATACAGGCCTCCATGTCATTTCAGGTTATATTTGGGTTCAGAACCTGTGAAATTGTGGTTTCATATGAGGTATTTGACTTGGCGTGTTTCTGTAGATATCAAAAGCTACCTGACAATAGGAGAGGCAGATGTTTTACCTGCTTGTCTGAAATGCCTAGGCTGTCTCTGCTTTAATTCACTTGGAGCTTTTCTCTACACTTGTGGTGCCCATGCTTTACATGGTTCCATGTGCCATGGTTCCCTGGCAGAATGGATTCCAGATAGCGGTTTACACATAACAGGGAGCCTTTCACTGCAGTCAGAAAGATGTACAAGCTGGTGCTTCTGCCTTGGTTGGGATGAAGAGGGAGAAATTGCAAAACAACTAGTTTAGCTTTTTGTTTTCCCGACTCATGAGTCTAGAAAATGGCCTACTATGTTTCTTGAGGTCCTTTTTCTCTTACCAAAGCACTAAGAGAAGTTCTTCCTTGGCTAAAAGAAGTGTGCTACGAGGGGAACTCTGTGGTAAACCTTCAGCTTACTTTGCAGTGATATGATGAACAGTTTTGGTATTCTTGTTGACACTTTGGCATGCTGCCTTCCACTTGCAGCACTTATGAAACTTTATGTTACTGTATTAGTTGGTCTCCATGAATCATTTCCTCTCTTCCTCTGTTTTTTTTTTGCTTGTTTGTTTGTTTGTTTTTTTAATGAATAGCTTATGAAGGATTGCATTTGAAACCTTCCATGTGGAACAAATGATGAACTCTTCTTGTCTAGATTGTGTCTGATGTAAAGCACTAATCTCTGAGCCCCTCAAATCATTGGATTCTTTCCTGCTCAGCAAGTAGGACCAAATGTTTCTTTACTCTCTCTCCATATTCTCTGTCTCTCCAAAGATTTGATAGAAACTCTGAGAATTCCCAATTTCCTTTCAACAAGTGAGAGTGGAAGATGTAAGTAGAATTATAGCTCTGCAATTGCAACTAAAGAAGTAGTGATGGCCACTGAAAACACTGTGTATCTTTATGCTTTTTTAAAAAATTATTATTATTGTTATTTAGTACAAAAAGATGACCAGTGCTGGAAAATATTTTTGCGGTGAACAGGGTGGTATTTTTTCAGTGTTGTTGTCCTAGCTTCACCTGAGTAGTGTCGTGCCACTTGGCTTGGGAAGGTAGCTTTTCTATGGCACATATGATTCCTGCTGGGCATTTTACACTTGGGAAAGGAACCAAAGGTAGGAATTGTTTCATGCACTTTTATGGCAATGCTAAATCCCAGCCCTCAGAAGTCCATGCATGTTGTAATAAACTGTGGGTCTCGCTGGGGGGTGTCTCCTGAAATGGTAGAGGCTCCAAAATGCTGCTGGAATAGGTGCAGCAGAGATGCAAAGTGTCTTCTGTAACAAAGGCAGAACACTGGAGTGCTGTGCCTGTTTGTATCTGCTTCTCTTGGTCTCTTGTGAAAGACGCACAAATAAGTTTAAGTATCAATAACCATGTATGATATTATCTGAGCAGTAGGCCTCAAATAGGAGGACCCTAATTCAAGCCCTAAGCCATAACATCTTATTTGCTGTAGCTATTAGCTATTAAAAACCCGGACAGCCTTGTTTTTCATCTAAGGCTCAAATCTCTGTTAAATTCCTGGTCTCTATTAACTATCTGCAACACTAAGTCAGATTGTTGGTCTGAATATAAACCTTTGCATTTCAATGCATTCTTCTTTGTCTTACTCAGATACAGGAACCTAACAGACTTGTTTTTACTCACTCCTTACCTGTCCGGTCTAAGTTCAGAAAACTGTAAAAAAAAAAAAAAAAGTGTGAGTGTCAGGAGGATGGAGCCAGGCTCTCCTTGGTGACACCCAGTGATAGGACAAGGGGCAATGGGGGCAAGCTGGAACATAGGATGTTCCACTTAAATATGAGACAAAACTTTTTTATGGTGAGGCTGACAGAGCACTGGAACAGGCTGCCCAGCGGAAGGCGTGGAGTCTCCTTCTCTGGAGACATTCAGAACCCGCCTGGACGCGTTCCCGTGTGAAAGGATCTAGGTGTTCCTGCTCTGCTGGGGGGTTGGACTAGATGATATTTCAAGCTCCCTTCCAATCCCTAACATTCTATGATTGTGTGTGATTCTGTGATACTTGCAGTTTGCAGTGATGCTGTAATAAATCCTCCTTGCTTTCCTGAGATGAGTAGTCTTATTAGCATCTTTGTTACAGGAATAATTAATTGACAAATGTTAAAGCTTAGTAGGGGAGAAAGCTTCTCAGAAGGGAAAGACTCTGGATTTGAGTTGTTTGAGAAATAAGCTGCTCTGTAGCTGCAGAATTTATTGCGTAATCTGCTCATGGCCACAGAGTAGTACTCCCAAACTAAGCCTCTTAAGCTTTTTTAGAGAAATAGTATTTTTAGTTGTATAGCTGCTGCATTAATGTGTAAACACAGACCAAGGGGTGACTGAGCGTTCTAACTTCGCAGACAAGTGAAACAGCTGTCCTTGCTTTGAGCAGGGAGGTTGGCTGTGACATGTCATAGGTTCCCCCCAGTGTGAGCACCTCTGTCATTCTGCTCTGGAAAACTGGGGGTGTAAATTGTTGGCTCCCTGGCCAGTCACACTGTTCCTTTCAAGTTATGTTCACAAACACTGACATTTCAGTTCAGCAAGCTGTTCTATAGCCCTAAGTGGCTTTTCTATCTCCGTCATGAAAATTTGATACAGAAAATATGAACCTGGGTAGAGTCTAATACAGTTTCATATCAAACGAGTAAAACCATGGCTAAATAGTATTTTGTTTTCATAATTTTTTCCTCTTAAATCCATGAGGCAACTAATTTTCCTCCAAATGAAACTGCCGTGGAACTTGTAGTTTTGTGTACCATAGTGCCACAAAATGAAAGTGCTCTGAAGTGGGATTTATGCCTGGATCAAGGTGCCCTGGCCTTTCATGACATGTTAGACTTTGCCTAGAATATTCTTGATTTCTGCATGCCCCCTTTGTTGGTGCAATGGGTACTTGGCATAACAGTGCAACTGGATCTCAAGCTTAACATGCTGCTTACTGTTTGGAGTGTTACAAATCCATTCTGAGGTATTACAGCTTAGTATGTATACCTTCGTAAGATATGTTAAATTTATTGGTGCTGAGACAGTACTTAAGTATCACTTGCTGTCTAGAATGTACATCATTTTTCACAGTGATACAGGTCCGAGGCCATCACTTGTAGCAAATCTACCTGAATTTGAATTAGGCTGGGAGGTTGTGCTCTGACTTGGGAGCGTGTTACAGATAGTTTTGATGTGGTTCGTTACATGCCTTCCTGCTGTTTTACCATTTATCTAAGGAACAGCTTTTTTAGTGTTTTATTATTATTATTATTTTGGACTGAAACAGAGGAAAATAGATTTCTGAGAGGGAAGAATTTTTTTACTTCACTGTGGTGAGGTGGCTACCTTAATTCTATTTCCTTTAGTTTTTCAGAAAGAAAAGGCAGATCAAAAATAAATGCAAAAAACAAACAACAAAACTTGCTTTTACTGTTGTAAAAGGCTGTTTACCTCCTGAGGTAAAGGTTCTTTGCCTTCTGTTAGGCAAATAGTAAGCATTTCACTGGACTCAGCTCTTTGTGATTAGATTTTCTTCATTTTTGGTGATAATAATAGGCATGGTGTTGCATACTGGTAACTTGGAGGTTCATCCTGTGATAATTCAGAGCTGCTTTCAGTATCAAAGTCTAATTTAATGCCTCTAGAAAGTGGCTATTGAATGTGCATCAGAGAATGAAGACATCCAGCTACAAATGAAAAGATGGTATAAAAGACTGTAAGGTCATCATAAACATCGACTAATTCATCTGCTGCAAGATGTTCCAGGAGCACATGGCATTTTCAATAGCATGCATTGATAAAAGGAAATGTTTGGGCAGCCAGCTTGGCCTTGAAAGCCTGATTTAAAAAAAAAAAAAAAAAAAAGCCCCTGGGAGCTGGAGGTACCTGACATCGACACATTGGACCGCTACAGCTGGGGTATTTGCAGCAGGTTTTGGAAGTGTTAAAAGTAGACCTGGGTGTACACAGGAAAGCTGGTCACCAGGCCGGACTGGAAGCTCATCTCTTCTGCCTGTGGGCTAAGATCACTAAGCAAATCTGTTTGTCAGTTCCATCTTTGCCGTTTGCATGGTCTTTTCTTTTTCCATAAATATTTCCTCCAGAATGCTATTCTTAAATTCTTTCTTTACCTGGCTGCGCTCTCTTCCAGGAGTTCAGTTTTAGAACTGCTTCTGTGATTCGTGTGAATTTTTAATTGCTAGCATTGCTTATCTCAGTAGAAAGTTAGCTGTTTCTGCTGGGATTTAACCTTAATAATTACCTTATTCACACCAATGCTTTCCCTAGTTACTCCAAGAATAATTAACATGAGAGCATAGGCACAACAGAATAAACACTCTTTCTCAGTAGATGCACGCTCCTTGACTACTAAGAATCCTCTTGGAAATTTCAGCTCTTTCTCTTTCTCTGTAAGGTCCTGAAACCTCTTGCCAAGCAGATGGTCTAATTCAAACTGATATTGAAAATATCAACTCTGTTTTTGCTCACATCTATTTTAAGCACAGCACAAATTATGTTCAGAAAAAAAAATGCTGATGAGCCCAAAGGATTGGTCTTAAAAATAATAATAATTTTTAAAAAAGACAGGATATTTGGGCATATGTATCCCAATCTTAATTGGCAGCCAAGTTAGGAAAAATTCAGGCAAACTACAGCCCTTGTTGATCTGGCTTGTTAAGAAGACTGAGTGTATGTGTGCAGCTGGGTGGCACTGGGGGTCACAAATTACTGCTACCCCCCATGTGCTTGTCACGCTACATGATGTGGGTCAGGTCTTTGTTATTTCCCATGATCAAGGTAGAGGGATGCTAAAATAGCAAGGTATGCTGACACTGTTCTCTAACTTCGTCATGCTCCTTGTGGTGTGTGCAGAGGTGGGTAGCCCAGTTTCACTTCAGATGAATGTACAGTGCCAGGAGTGAGCTCCCAGGGGCATTCCTCAGAGTCTTGAGCTGCTGTGCGGAGATGGAATGTTTTCAAACAAAGGAGGAGAGCGGTTCTGCTGCTGGAAATGCATGAAATGAGTCAAACACATTTTCAAAACAGGAAACGTTAATAATTCATGAATGTTCATCTTCGAACATTAGTGTTTTTCAAGAAGGTTTTTATGTGACAGCTGAACTGATAAATTGCCCCCTCTTGCTGAAGTAGAACAGGATATAAATACATTTTAAATAACTGGAAATGTTTCTGCAATTTCATTAATATTGTTCATGTTCTCTTTCTGTTCCTGAATGAAATATCAATAGCAGGCAGCAATAAATAACTCTGGCCTTTTGGAGCCTGAGTATAAAACTACATGCCTGTGAAGACAGGGAGCACATTTGCTGTACCCATTATGCACATGTGAGGTGTTTGCATGGGAACATCAAGTCAGCAGAAAGGCTGGATGAGGCTCTGGGATACGTTCCACGGTTCTGTTCAAGTCCTCCAGTTTGCAGCCATACCCTGTCAGGCTTTAACCTCCCAATGTTTATATACAAGCAGTTCTGTCTGTGATCTCTACAGCTGAAGCTTGATTTCTTTTTAAATTGTATCTTGACGTTTTCATTTATTTTTGAGGATATTTTCACAGTCTGGATCTGAAGGATTTGTTTCCGATTGATTTACTGTAGGACACGTGAATGTCTTTCAGGCTTCAGCCTTTAGCAATGTGGAAGGTGCTGAGAATAGTACTGGGGCTGGGGTAGGGACTTGCTTTATATGAGCACCAGCAACACTGGCTTAAGCACATCAAACAGCTGCAGCACCTTTCAGGAGGCTTGCTTCAGCGCCGGGTTGGTGTATTGGACCAAACAGCTTTGGCTTTGGAGTGAGGCGAGCCCTGCCTGCCCAGGCTGTGACGAAGGCAGAGGTATAGCAGCAGGGCAGCTGGCTCAGCCCCTCTGAAGTACAAAGCTGTACGGAACTGCCCTGAGGCTCCATGCTGCTCTTCCAGGCTGCCACCAGCAGCTTTCAGTCTGTTCTGAAGGGCCAAGACGATATCCATGGGGAGCGAGGGAGAACTTGCATCTGTTGGGCCTCCAGCAAGCAAACGGCAGCTCTCCTTTTGTGGTCCAGAAGTCGACTCTGGCAGCCTTGTGCGCTCTGGGACCGAAGGAGGGCTGGAGAAGACGAGGTGCCTGGCTGCCCGGTTGTTCACTGAGTGCTGACACTATGGCTCTGTGGGTCAGGAAGGGGTTCAAGGAGCAGCAGGAAGACTCACTGCAGGAGGCTGTGCTAGAGAAGTGCAGTTGCTATTGCTTTTCTAGTTTGCTTTGTCTGCTGTCATCGGGCTGTTTCCTCTCTGCTGCCAGTAATTACACTACCAGTATTGATTTAATCCTTTCAGGCTTCAGAGAGCTGTTTGAATAACAAGGAGTTAATCCTTACCAACGAGCAGTCCTGCAGGATGAGGGGAAGGGGAAGCTCACTCCTGAACTCGGGGCATGTCACAAGCCGGCTTTGTTCAGAAGAGTGGCTGTTGATGGGGGAGCAACTGGAGAGGGCCAAAGAAGAGGATGGCAAAGTGTCAGGGCAGGTGGAGGCCAGGCCTTGGGCGTAGTTCACAGTCCCAGGCAGCGGTTCACCTGGGAGCTGTGCCAATGGACAGCCAAGAGGACTTTCAGCTCTTGGTTTATTATATCTGCAGTGGTGCTTTGTGGAAGAGCTGATAAAGGACTTTCCAGAGCCATGTTGTCCTCTTAGACTTGCTGAAGTCCTGCCACAGCAGCAGTGAGACTTGAAAAAGGCAATGAGAGAACAAGTACACATGCAGGCATGTGCATTCCTAGTGAGGAGAAGATGGGAAATGAGTTTCTTCAGTGAAGGGAAGGCAGAAGGCTCAGAAGGTAAAGATGCTTCTACTGCTTCAGTGTCTCCCTCTTGGGTCTTGCCTGGAACTAGATCACAGTATCTTTGCTGCTGAGACCTCTATGTTTTTAGTGTTTCTGGCATAGAGAGACTTTGAGCCCAGTAAAAATTTGAGTTCACATTTTTGTTGTTTCATCAAAAAATTTCTTCCCTGTGATGCTACTGCAATCTCTGGCTACCAAGCTAGATGCCAGCCTGGGTTATTTCAAGGTGTTTTCTTGCATCAGCGCTGCTCGGTTCTCCCAGTCTGGATGGTTTTGCCCAATGTAATACTAGATAGTCAGATGTAGGGTAAAGAAATCTTAGATGCTTATGCATGCGCTTACTACTCAGATCACTAGTGAGTCTCAGCATCAGGCCATGTCGTCATTCACTTGATGCTGGCGCATCTGATGCATCTAGTGATAGCCTGCCAGCTAGTGCTTGATGAGGTACAATCAAGGGTAGTTGAGTGTGAACGTATTTTCTGCTTTAAGAAACCAGAAGCTACACATGTGATAACTTTGAGGGCAGTGAAGGAAATTTGGTATAAATTCCATGTATGAAGCATGCCCTGTGGAAAACACAAACTCAAATCTCTCTTGCTCTGGATATACAGTCTTGGAAACCTCTGTGCTACAGAAAGGTATTCTCACTCCTGGTCTTGTGATTCATTTGTTGTATCTTGTGTACAGAGGAATGTGAGTATTGATCTAGGCCATTAAGCATATCATACTTCTCATATTTTATCAGCAGTAGCTGCATGCAAGGACAACATAATAAATAGTAAAATGTATTCCTGTTCGTTCATAAATTTCAGTGGTTGATTGCTCTGCCCAGGGTGACTAATAAGAGTTACGGTTTTAACAGTGGAAAGTTGAGGAGCTGTGTATGAGAAGTAATGTGTATGCAGTAAATTTTGTGAGGAACAAGATTTCCTTCCCGTCCCTTCTTCACTTCCTATTACTACGCTCGGTCTTGAATATGGGTCTGCTGACATATCAGTCGCAAATGATTATAGAAACATAATGAGTCCAGCCAATAGGATCTCCTAGTGTATATGTCTGCAGGGTGAGAGTGTAATTACCTACTGGCTTTCCATAATCACTGAGAATATGACTAATGTTAAAAGCTTTTTTTTTTTCTTACTCCTTGTTTTAATCCAAACCCTCTATAGGATGTGAAGCTCCAGTAATGACTCACTGGGCAATAAGGCAGGAATCTCAGACACTGTAACATGATGCAGAAAAGGTCATACACTTGCTTTCATAACAGGATTATTCATTCATTCATTAAAAGTTAATCACATGGGAACACATGATGTATTCAAGTTTGCAAGTATCACTGAATATTGTAGTTTCTTGAGTCATAGTCAGTTTCTGTGAGTTGAAGTTGCTCCAAGTGTTTTGTTTGTTTGTTTGTTTACAGCTACAGTTATTAGTTCCTATAACAGAAAGGTAAATATCCCAGGGGCCATAAGGAGGCGCACACAGTTTCAGAATTGTGGCTGTGCCCTAGCAGAGCGATGGCTGCATTTTGCATTTTTAGCTATTGCATTGAGCTTATATTTGAAAGAAACATATGAAGTTCTGTGTTATTTATCTCTTCTGATTGAAAAGTTGCTGGGTCTTATTTGTACTGTGAGAAGGATTTTTTTTGTGTGTGTGTGTGTTTTTTTTTTTCTTTTTTTGAAGTGGAATCACATGGAAAAATCAATATCCTCCAGTGTCTTGTGACAGTTACCTCTTTCAGCCTGATAACATCTGGGTTTTATTTCCCATGCCAGAAAGCAGCTACAGAAGGTATCACAGAATAATCTAGGTTGGAAGAGACCTCCAAGATCCCCTAGTCCAACCTCTGACCTAACACTAACAAATCTTCCACTAAACCATATCACTAAGCTCTACATCTAAACATCTTTTAAAGACTTTCAGGTGACTTTGCTAGAGCTGAGTGTGGTACTGTGGAATTAAGAAAATAAAACCAACTGTAACAGGGTATACAGCACCGTGTAGCCTAGTACAGGGCTTCCTTGGCCAGCATCAGATGCCCATGAAAGAATCCAAGAACAGGGAGAGCACATAGTGGCAGACTGACTCGGCATTGTGTTGAGGCTGATACTTCTGAGGTTAATAGCTTTCAGCAGATTTCTGCTTAAGTGAATTTGTCTAATCACATTAGAACTTGAGTTGACTTCAGCCATCCTCAGCAACTCGAGGCAGGACGTTTTGCAGTCTGAGGAAAAGGCATATGAAGAATTATCTCCTTTTGCTTATTCTAAGCTTGGTGTTTGGTAACTTAAGTAGAAGTACATGGCATCAAATTGAGGGGAAAATTTGTTTTCCTTTTCACTGTCATTGTGCCACTTACTTTGTGGATCCCCAGCACATTCCCACTCAGTTCTTTGTAAGCCAAGGAAAAAAAAAATCTGTCTATGCAGTTTTTTCATAGGAGCAATCTGTGGGCTTTGGAGCTTTGTTCCTGCCCTTCCCTCTATCTTGTCCAGTTGCAAGATGCTAAGTTGAGGACCAGAACTTCACATAGTATTCCTAAAGTGGTAGGGCCTTGAACTTACATGGTGTATAATTAGGCACTCTGTTTTCTCTAATTCTACTTAATAACTGCTAGCTTAGAGCTTGTTTTTTTACCTCCCCTTAGTAATAACTGTCTCCCATTCCCATGTTGTATAGAACTCTGTTGACCTGATTTTGTTGAGAACATATACAAGTGACAAAATAAACTTTGAGGTAAAGGCTTCAGTTACTGTTAAAAATTCGCTGATGCAATCAAGTCCTATATGAGGCTGTAACCTTGACAAGTATTAGAATGACTTTAAAGCCCATGCCCAGTTCAGTGTTGTAATGAATTTCTGTTATTCAAGAGCTGGGTAGCAATTCAGGTTGGTTTCATAGCCCAAATGTATACAGAGCTGTACTGTACTTGCACGTCAGCAGGCATCCAAGTTTTGTTTATTTTTTTGTAATTGCAGGTATTTATGAGCCGCCATTTCTTATACTATTGTGGTGAACCTACCCTGGATGTGAAGATTGCCTTTTGTCAGGTGTGTGTTCCTTACAGGTAAAACAAGGTACAGTATATACTTGTACTTTATTTTTGCAGTTTAAAAAAAAAAAAAAAAAAAAAAAAAGGAATTTTGTGGGGAGCATATTGCAAGTAACTGGCTGTAAGAATTAGAGTAAATACAAAAGCTGGAAGAATGCATCACAGAAATTACATTCCTATTTAATTTGATTGCCATAGTTTGCTCTTAATGATTTTTGGTTTTTGCCTTGACCAAATATCTGTTAACGTGAGTTTTTTTTTTTTTTTAATTATTTGATTTTTAAGGAAAAACAATAGCAATTTGCAAACAGAAAATAATCTTGGCTGTACTACCCATAAATTTAATGATGAATCAAACAAAATCCTTTATGTAAAATAATGGTACCCATGTAGATGCTTTCACAGAATTAATTCACAGAATGTGAATTCAAAGTATTTCATCTTAGCTTCTCTTTTTGTGAGACAGAGCCTTTACATTGTAATCTAAGAATAACGTTTTTTGTCCATTACTCTATGTTTACAGGGAGTGTAGGGAGGGCAACTGAATTTCTGTGGGGTTTGTTTTGTCTCCAGTTGAGCAAAACATGCTCTGCAGGTTTCAGAGTCATGAGACTGTGCTGTAGACAATTCTGCACTTTAAATTAGCATTGAAGTGCTTTGGTCACAGTGCCTTGAACTCTGCAAAGCTCAAACTATTTTTGGGAGGTGGAGAAAAAAGCATATTGCCTTGTCCAATTTGGGGTTCTTTTGGTTAGGTTAAGTTAGTTAATATACATTGGTGTCAAAACTGTAAACATGTGTTTCTGTTAGGAACGAAAGATTACTTTTTAGTTTTCTTCTTATAAAGTGATTGGTGTTTGCATTCTTTTTCTTCATTATTATTATTATTATTATTTTTGTGAGATGGGACACCAGTAATTGGACTGTGTGGAGGGACACTAAGGGATATTCTTCATTTTTTTGAGGGGTGAGACCAGTGCTGCATTCCTAGAAATGGAATTTGGTAAACACTGGTTTTCCCCTTTACATTCTAGGGCCCAAGAAAGTGAAAGTACAGTTCTCACAAAGAAAGGGCTATAATCTAAGCATGTAAAGCAGAGCAGTGACAGGTGTTGAGAGTTTAGTTTTGTGTTTGTTTTTTTTTTGTGTGTGTTTTTTTTTTTTAACACAGCTGTACAAAATACTTGTTTTGCTGAAAAGGTTGACTGTGCCCTTCCTAAGTCATCAGCTCTAGAATGGAGCTTGGATTTTGAGTTTGATAATCTGTTTAACAGTCTTTTCCATCCTTTCTCCTATTCTTTATGTGCATAAGTTTTTCTTACTTAATGCTTTCCAATGGAATTTCTAGCTTAATTGTTCCACTGTTTTCTGCTCAGTTTTGATAATTTGTTCTGTAGGTGATTGCAATAAATAGCCTGAAGTACCATCCTCAACAAAAACTGTACAAATCTCGCAGATCAGGGACAAATAATTTTGAAAGAAGACAGGATTTTTGCAAACATGGCGTTTCTGTAATTTTTGGACAATTTGCTTAGGAAAAAAAAAAGTTGTGCAGAAATTGGAAAAAAAAAAAAAAGGGGGTTTTCCTCATATTTTATGAAAAGGAAATTAGATATGAAACGGTTATTTTCAGTGTGCAGAATAGAGTTTTTTGCACAACTAACTTTCCTCTCCCTTTTAGTTACACCAAAGAAGATCTGAACAGAAACATTTCTATTTTACATGCACAGAGGAACAGTACTTTCCATCTTCTCCTCTTATGCTCAGTGCTCCTTTAGCCTGGCTGTCAGTCAATGTTTGACAATATAGCAAATGCTTTGTCACTGCTCTCTTAGTTCTTGATTTAAACTGTAATGGAACCATGCTGCTATAATTATTCCTTTGCTGTTACTCTAGCTTACTAGAAAGTGTTCACAGCCACATACAGAAAGGAATGTATGTACAGTGTTTTTGTTTAAGAGTATGTGATGAAAACAGCCTTGTGGATGAATTTTTATCACTAGATGAAGTTCATTTATGTTTAATGCCTGCAAGCAGGTAGCCAAAGAGGAGTCACCCAATAAATAAATGCAAAAGATACTATTCTGGCATTGCAGCAAACAAGATTTTATCCCTCAAGCACTTATTACACAAATAGCTTTTCAAGGTCTTCAGATCTCCCAATTTATCCCCCTCAGGATAAAAGCTAGTTTAGGCTTCACGTTAATTTATTCTCTCCAGAAAGATAGGCCATGATCCAAATAACAGTTAAGCACATACTTTTAAATACGAGAACACTCCCTATGAATTAAATGTTTTGTTGCATTAAGGCCTTAGCTGTCATAGGTGGTGTCCATTGGTATTGCATAGAGCAGGACATGGAATGTATGTTCAACCTGGTAATATTTGGTCTGGAAAAATTCTGCCTACTGAATCAGCAAGTCTTAGACATCAGCAACTGCTGTTAGCAACAGATGGTGTGATAGAGCACGCAGCAGCAGCAAGAGGTAGATAGCGCCACTCACCTCTTGTGAGGTGTTTATAGATGACAAGGATGCCAGTAGTATCTAGATAACAGTCCCAAAAAAATAAGTTTGCATTGTTTAGAGGTGAAATACTGAAAAGTACTTCAGTGATTGTTACCGGTGAGGACATATATTCCTTGTAATAACTGTTTTGTGGTGACTTCTCTCATGGCCTAAACAGCATAGCTTTTTGTTCTATTATGGAAAGAGACGTACACCTGGTTTTAGGCTGCTCCTCTTAAAACAGATCATATGGCATTGTCTGCTAGTTTTGTATGTTGAGATGCTAGCTCAGCATGATGAGAATATTAAGGATTTCGAACTCATGGAAAAGGAGGAGCCCTTTCTGAGAAACGGACAACAGCATCAGTAGGGTAAAAATGCATTTTCTGCCTGTTAGCAATATAAAAATTAAATATGGCACAACTATAAATTGGTAGTTAGATGTTCTGCTGAAAGAGTTATCTTTTTTGTTGGCTGACAAAAAGCATATCTGCTTTCCTAAAATAATGGAAAGGAAGAACAAACAGAGCTTCAGCTTACAGAATTTCATGAGACCTTAGTAAGGCTTACCAACACGTCACATCTGTAGGACCCTAGACATCCTTATTGAAGTACAGTGTAATGCAGGCCACTGTGTTTTGATTAGAACAGGACATAAAAGTGCTGAATATCAACTAAATGCCTAAAGGATGTCCTTCTGTGGGTGGCCTTTTTAAGGTTTGGTCATTTGGTCATTTTTAACCATTATAATAAAATTTATATTTTTTTACTTGAAGCAGTAGTCCTAAATTTTCTTGTCTTGAAAAACACGTCTTTATTACTAAGTTTTCTATGTCACAGTATTTCCATAATGCTGCAGTAATATTTTTTTGATCAAAAGCAAACAGTCAGTGGGATTCTGAGATGAGATAACTGGGACCTAGCCATGCACACTAAGGAAAGGTTTAATGTGAATCAGCAATGCAAAGTCACATGCTAATTCCTCAGTGTGGCATCATCATTAGGCTTCATTGGACAGCTTAAACAACTTGATTCCCAGATACAATGTGTTTCTGTGTCGTGGTGCTGTACTGATGCTACGAAAAGAAACCCTCAGAATGAATTTTTAGTTTGCATATTGAGAGTATTTTTGCAAAATTATACTCAGTTTGTGCTTAAGAAAGCCCCAATCAAAAAGATCTAAAATACTTGTATTCCTCTTTAGACATTTTCTTCCCAGTGTTCTGATATTGTGACTTATTTCCCCTCAACTGTCTTGAACAAAAGGTATAAAGACTTCCTCAATGCAATACTAGCATGGACGACCACTTAAAAATCAGATAATTTTAGCAAACTTTTCATTTTAGCAAGAAAAAAGACTGGTTCTTATTGACTGCATTGTTCTTAATTGATTCATTCATCTGGTTTGTTTAGATTGAGTCCTAACTTTGATAAGGCACTTTAATTAAAACTAATGCAACGGAGTTGCTACTTTAACCATTAAATAAACTGTCTTGATCCAGAATGCCCTATAATTATTCCTTCTACTCAATGGGAGGTAAATTGGCATTCATAAACCATCCTACAAGCACTGACCTGTATTTTAGATTTCTAGGACTGAAACAATACTGTTTAATATCAAGAGCTGTCTATTTCTAGCAAGAAATGCAATTAAATTATTCAGCTTTTTGTAGCCTTTTATTTAAAAAGGGAGAATATTTTCATTAGCTGTCTTCACAGTGAATACTGTTATTATATAATTGTATCAAGACATTGAATTTTGGAATACTTAAATCTGTGCTGCTTCTTTACCCTTCATTTTCTAAGGATGCCATGATGCACATGGGGTCACAGCATTTCACGTCTCCTTTCCTGCTGCTCTGCATACATAGTAGAAGAAAGCTTCTTAAATGATACCCAGTATTTCAGTGTGACCCCTGGTTAGTGAGAAACTTAATCCCGTCTTAATTCTCCTGTGCTCTTCACAGACTTTGCATCAAGGCTCCCTTTGCTGCTAGTGTTAAGTTTGGCTGTTCTTTGCATTTCTTAGCATTGCCAATGCATTGTTTTGGCCAACTTGCAGTGGCCATTGCTCTCTCCTAATCTTAATTGTATCTTGCTTCTTCCCATGTTACTGCTTCTTGTTCAAATTGAGGGCCTCAGAACAAGCTGATGAGTACAAATTACCTCTCCTCATCACCTCATCACTCTTGGAGGTGAGGTGTGGTGGTTTCTGGGTAACTTGTGATACCTCAGTTTAAAATGACTGAGAAACATTATGTGCCTGTAAAAAAGAATCCACAGAAAGCAGTTAAATCTTAGTGAGCTTGAGGAAGACAAGTGAAGAACATCTAAATGTAGTTTTGTTTGTTTGTTTTTGAGTAGATATAAATGAAAAGGAAGGAGAAAGCAGCCCTTTTCATTCCTGAAAATCAGAACCAAAGAAGAGCCAGGTCTGAAGCTGCTGGATGTTTGGTTTCTCAGAAGAGGTTAAACAAGAAGGGTTTAAGGAGAAAATACAAATATATATTATACTCCTTTTAATAAGTCTTATTTTAAAAGTGAAATGATCAAGGACTGGTCTATTGGAGTTGAGCTGTTTGTGGCAAGATTCACTTGGCTCCTTGCAAGGCTGAGCTCAATAGTGCAGATCGTGTCAAATCCAGCAGAAGACTGCTGGAGGGCGCCTAAAAGAAGGCAGATAATTAACCTGTGACCATACAGGAACCACTAAAATAAGAGATAGTTTGGGAATGAGATGAGAGAATGGGGAACTGTGGTGTGATGTGGCTGATAAGAGAAAAACCTGTAATATTAAATGTAGGTGCACCGAAGACGAAAATAATATTTGATATTCTTTGTAGGAGATTTCATCTCTATCTCTGGTGTTAGAGTACAGGGAAAGCTAGAATAAATGAGAAGCCTGGCTTAATGGTGAGAAGAGGACATAATAGTTCTGCCATAAACGTGGCATATACACACAATGAAAAATAATCTTGTAGGCCTTTCTATGCAAAGGAACTTGATATTTCTAAAATGTGAGCTTCTGTGGGGCTCCAATTGTACCTAGCAAAACCTGTGACCATTAAATACAAAGCAGAGGTTCAGCAAAAGTCCATTAATCCCACAATTCTGGCACTTGAATCTTCTGAGAGCATTACAGCCGTGCAAGTGGGAGGACAACAGTTAAATAGGTCTGTTGGCTTTACAGATGTGCGCAGCTGAGCAGGGCTTGCCTGGACGTGTGATTTCAGAGCTGGCAGGAACACTCAGGACCTTGCCATGTTTCAGACCTTCCACTTGTAAAATCCCAGCAAGTGTCTTTTAAGGTCAAATTGTAGCTCTAAGATATTGTTCTTTTGGACCCTGAGGAATCCAGGGCATCTGCTGCCCAAAACAAGCTGTCCTCCTGCTTTCTTTGTCTGGGGTGGGCTCAGGTTGATGGGGGCCCAGGGGAGCCATTGCCACCACAAGACCAGAACTTCCTCTTCACATACATGCAGTTGTTCCTTCTCAGGTGCAGGACTCTACACTTGCTCTTGTTAAACTTAATTTGGTTTCTTCCTGCCCAAACTCCAAGCAGATTCATGTAGTTGTTTCCAACAACCTTCAATCATAGCACCCTCAAATGCCTATCTGCTCCTGTAGGCATTGTGCACGTGCAGGGTGGATACGAATATTGAGAGGAAGTTTCCCCTAAGCTGATTTTTATTACGATACCTTCCTACAGCTCTGATTGTCTGTGAAGTGCAAGGAGAACCATGCCAATGTGGCAGTTTAAGCTAAATTGCTTATAGTTGTAAAAGCTAACATGTATGTGAGACTTAGAGCTGTAAGAAGTCACAGTATTTTCATCTTATTAATAATGGGAGGAATGGTGTTCAGAAACAAATATCCATCAATGAAAAATAGCCTGTATACTACTTCCGTGGGGTAGAAATCGATAAATAAACAGGGATAGTGTTAGGGAATAATTCCCCTCAGAACAGGGAAAGTAATAGCATTATTCTGTTGTGCTTTCTACCCTTCTCCATGCTGTAAAACAAAATAAAAAAAAAGCAAAAATATGCAGCTTGTAGCTGTGCTTCAGGCAGTAAGTTGAGTTGGACTGAATTTTTAAATAATTTTTCTCTGAAAACAAGATTCATGTTCTCTAGGCATTTAATTATGGTGAAAGTGTCATTTTCCTTCACCTCAAACCCTTGAATCTTGACAGTTGTTTTCCTGCCCTCCCGAGTGGCTGGGATATGAGGCAAGTAACTGCAGATATGGCTATCCATCTAACTGACCCAGCTCAGATGGCTATCGTGTCGGGTCTGAAAAACTTGTTTCCCTCTCTTACTCTCAAGTTTCCCAATGCAGAGGAAGGAGGATGGCATTAGGTATGTGTTACAAGCTTTGTTACTGGTCAAAGAAAATGGTGTGTGTGTTCCTGTACGTGGGAAAAGGAAGTTAAATTCTGGTTAGTGTTCAGACTGTAATTCCCTTGTCCAAATGTCTGTGGCAGCCACAGAGTAATGATGCTCAAAGGCATCATTTGTCTGTCTGTCAGCAATAATTTTTCACGTTGCATAGAGGTCTGTGAAACTTGTTAGAATTTGTTCCAAGTGAACAGGATGGAGACTTTTGCATTTGATAATTTAATCGCACCTGCAATGTTTACTGCTGTGGTGGAGTCCCAGTACTGTAACTTGCCCAAGTTCATTTCAAGTTCACCTGAACATTTATGAGCTGCGATGAAATTTCTAGAAGACCTTTGCAAGACCTGTCCATCAGCAATGTGACTTCCGAAGTAAACCCGATTGGCAAGTATATAAGCACCTTTCTTTTCCCCAGGTAATTCTTAATAAAGTGCTAATTTCTGGTTTCTTAAGGTGACAGTATCAGCCAACTACAAAAGCAGGTTGTGTTTTAAGTTTGTGTACAGAAGAGCATATGCTAAAAATTCCCGTTCTGCTGTCAGATCAGCAGAGTTTTAACTTAAACCACCAGTACAGAGTTTGTAAGCATTACAGAGGAAAACCTGATTTGGGTTTAGTTTATGGTGTGTAGTGAAAGAGGGCAGGGGGAGGCTGTAAGAAAAGGAGCCTATTAACTGCTGTGCCAGCACTGAGATGTGTGTGAGAAACACTCTGTAGCCAGTAACACAGGCTCAGGTGAGGATCTCAGTGAAGTAGCATTTTTATTTGTGATTGCAATGGCGGGCATCCCACAAGCAGGAGCGTGCCTATTAGTTCCATAACACAGTTATATACTTTTTTTCTCGACGACCAGGATCCTCCCGTTTCCCCATTGACTGGGCAATCCAGATTCACAATCTATCTGCTGCTTCACAGACAATACATGACTTTCAGTTGCCGGCCTGTTATAAGTCACTTTTTTTTTTTTTACTTTTATACTCTTTGAGGTGATAATTTTTTCTTACACAGTGATTTTCGTCTAATTGCTCTAAGGATTCTGGTTGTCTGCATTTTACAAGGTCATCTGTTAAGCTTTCTTATCACTGCAAGCATATCTCAATACCACATGCCTTCCCTCTAAACAATCTAACTGTGCAAAACCAACATTTTCATTCCCACGTGTGGAAAGGCCGCAGTGGGCACTGAGACTGGAACAGAAAGACCCCCAAGTGTGGTGTATACGTTGCTTTGAGATCAGCAACATGGATTTGAAGACTTGGAGAAGACCTTTTTAATCAGGATTTTAAATGAAAACTGACACTGATATGCTCTACTACAAGCATGAATTTCCATGCTTTAGGGTAAAGCCGTTTTAGCTGCACTTTGAGTAAAACAAAACTGTCATTTCCTTGTCGGTGTTTAGCAAGTGACTTTTGTATTGGCTTGGAGATGGTTTGTGATTTGATTACATGTTGTCTCGATTTGGAGATGTGCTCAAATGTGATTAATCCACTAACGCTGTTAAATCATTGGTTTAGGGATTTGATTTAAATTATGATCCTGACAAGGATAATTATATCATTGTCCCACCGTTCTTACAGAAGTAAGCAGTACTTTAGGCTTAGGCAGTATGCTTACTGTGTTTTAATTTTATTTATTTTCTCTTTAATATATATCAGCAAAATAGAGTATTTTTGCTACATTTTGTTACCAGTGTGGTTTTAAAGGCAGGAAGCAAATCGGTAGCTGACCTGAAGACTGATTGGCCTGGCCCTGAAGCTGAAGCATGCCTTGCTCGCAGGAGGTGTTTTGCTTGGAGTGAACTTAGAATTAAATCATCCTGCCTTGAATTTTCTAAGTAGTTCTTGGTGTTGGTCTCATCTACCAAAGCTCCTTAGCACCCAATGTTTTTTAGAAAAAGTTACTTTTTAAAAAAACAACCCAAACTACTTCCTTTATGTTCTCACCGGCTGCGGCCTTCCACATCCTCTCCACCAGCACAGCCTCTGTGCTACTGGCTGGCCTGGCTCTCCCAGGCCAAAGTCCGGTCCTCTGCCTGCTTTGAGAAAGCCCTGCTGTCTGTGCCTCCAGGGGAGCTGGCTGCGGTTCATGCTCACGAAGGAATTGCCATCATTATGCTGATATTTACACAACATTGGTTTCGCAGTAACGGGTGCTAATGCTGAGTATTGTGTGCATCGCCCTGATAATGACATCAGAACAAAACACTCTGCAAATACGTTGGTCTGGCCAGGGAGAGCGGGAATTAATTCCGCATATTATTAAAATTAAGCCTCGCAATGCCGGGTCTGTGAGTAGCTGAGCTGGCCAGATTTATGCATCTGTCTTAAAATAGTGGAAGGAGTGTTAAGACTAACGTTACAAAGTGAAAATGAGATGCATATTTTTGTTCATCAGATGAGAATGTTTCATACCTCTTCAGACTTATTCCACTCGTTAACCATGAACTCAGCACTGGTTTGGTGTCCATGTGCTTCCTCTTTCTGCATTTGGGGGCTGGCATAGGGAATCCTTTGCCCTGTGTCTGCTTCATGAGTAGATATAATGTTTCTAATTGCTCTTCTGAAATGAGATTTTCTGTTTGAATGAACAGCTACATTTATTAGAATGTTTTCAAGTCTCTAAATGAGATGGTTAGGTTTAACCAATGCTGTCCAGTGACAACAAGTGCTCAAGTGAGATAAGTGACAGAAAAAGGGTATTCATAGTCGTAAGGTGAACCTGAGAGCCTGAGCTCTTGGCAGGATTAATTTTCTATTTTTAATGACCAGCTTCATGGAACAGTGGAATTATGACATTTTACAATGAAAAAATAATATTATCCAAAGGAACTTTTCATTTTTCTTTGCCATCAAAATTCAACTTGGTATTGTTTAGTCGTGCAGCATGGTTGATTATTCAGCTCTTTTGGTAAAGCAATTTGTAGCAGAGCAAGAAAGAAAATGAAGAAGCTGCATTTGTGAGCACTGAGATGAATGCACAGGCAGAGAGGCATATGCAGCAGAATATGTGTACATTTGGGCTCGGCTCCTCAGAGAAAACATTGTACATCAGGAAAATAGTGACTTGGGGGAGCGAATCATCAGCTACTTCAGGGCAAGTCTGTAACAGGTTGAACTTATGCATCCTCTGCTCAGCATCATATAGTATAGAATCCTAAACTAAACTGCTGAATTCTGAATTTTATCTCATAATTACATCTTTTAATGTAATTAAAAGTTATTACATACTTTACTCCATAATCTTCAGTGAACTGAGCTCACTGGCAGTGGTAAAAAGGTTATAATGGAACTTTTTGCATGATAATTCCACAAGTACAGGGAAGGTTACAGCTCTGCAGTGCTGGCTGCTATGCAAGCACAAAAAGTTTGCAGTAACTTGTGTTTGTTTGATGAAAATTAGTCTTCTCTGGGAACTAATGCATTTGTAAGATCACAAGAACAACTCTGCTATTCCTAGAAATGCAGAACTTGAGGATCCCCTGAGCTACTGAATACTGTCCAGGTCAGGTCACAGTTCTCTCATCAGCTGATCTGTTTGCTTTTGCAGCTCCTGTTGAAAGGCTCTCAAGGCCTTTATTGTACATTAAGGGAAAGTTTTACTACTCATCTCAACAAGCTTATTTGACAATAACTTAGAGTTAATAGTATTTAATTCTATCTGACAAATAATGAAGAGTCTGATTTCTGTGTCTATTGTTCACTTCCATACTGATACAAATCCACTCATACTAAGATAATGTATTTATTGCAATACAAACGGGCAGAATCAGCACAAACATACAAGCCAGCAGTCACAAAGCAATAGTAATGGCAAGCACAGGCCAGTAGCTGAGAGTAACTGTGTCCCCCCCCGCCATCAGATGGAGAATTCACCAGCTGCCTTCAATCAGTGGCTTTTTATGGTATCTTCCTGGGAGAAAGAGGCTTTGACATCATCTTTGAAAGCATTTGAGGATTCATGCAAATCTCTGACAACGAGCCTAAAATGACAAGAATTTATATTTGAAAACTAGGCTGACTGTGTTTCATCAATATTCTGATGTTTAACCAGCTTTCGTTTCTGTGTCTTTCCCTCCCTCTCCCCTTCCCTTTTTCTGTACAACAGGGATTTGGGAAACAAGTGGATGTGTCATATATTGCCAAACATTACAACATGAGCAAAAGCAAAGTTGACAACCAGTTCTACAGTGTGGAAGTAGGTGACTCGACCTTCACAGTTCTCAAACGCTACCAGAACTTGAAACCTATTGGCTCTGGGGCTCAGGGAATAGTTTGGTAAGTATCAGCAGTTTCTCTTATGCTTTTAAATAGGATTTGCCTCTTGCATCTCTTCACAGTTTGCTAACCACAGACATTGTCTAAAATTGCACAAATAAGAGTCAGGCAACAGACATCCTGAGGCAAAAGGAGCCTAATAAATTCTGCTGCTGGTGCGAGTGTTAGCACGGGGTTTTTCTCCACATAGCAAAATGTAACTAGCAAGAAAGCAGGAGAAAGATCTTACTATAACTGACAACTGTGGTACTATTTCCAGAGGCAGTGCAAATTATATCCTGAGTAAACCCTGTAATTTTAGTCTTTGTACAGTAAAATCACTGAGAGCTATATAGAAAGTGGTCACATCCACCGGCATTCGAAAGCATTGGGAACAGAAGCTTTTTGTATCAAGGTAACTGCCAAATGTTTCTTTTGTTTTTGAAAGAGGTGTTGCAATGATGTGAAAAATTGAAACAAAAGACATTTTTTTTTTTAGCTCTTCTCAATAATACAAAAGGTTTATGGAATTTGAAATAATGGTCAAAGGTTACAACATTTTCTTTGGCTTTTGGCTGCATTTTTAGAAATGGCTCCTTAATTTCAATTGAAGTGGCACGTGATTAAATGTCTCTGAGGGCATTTGTTGCCTGCTTAATTGTGGGACATTTATATCTCTATAAATAGATCTTTGGTGAGGCCTAATTTCATCTGTTGTTTTTATCACTGCTATTTTCTGACTTTGATGTAGTGTGTGTTACCTTGTAGTTAGAGGCAATGGGAAAGCAATGGGTTCTTGTAACTTAGGGAAGCAGACTTCCGTGGATCATTGACGTGGGCACTATAATTGGCCCTGTGACAACGATTAGCAACACATCCTTAGTCCTCCGTCTGTCACATCCAACCTTTAGTATACTTAGAGAACACGAGTCAAAAGATTGATCTAAAGTATCAAGTACTTTATTTCATATCTTAAGCAGAAGAGGGCTAAAGGTTACTTTCAAATTGGTTCTAAAAAAGAAATATGATTTTGTGTTAAGTACTAACAATGTTCAGTCTGTGCCAGTCGTCCACTTAAATAAGTATCATATATTTTCTCTTCATACTGACTATAGTCTATTATAGAATAAAATCAGATCTTGTTGAGTCTGTCTGCAACTGAATTGCTGTAATGATCAAATGTGAGCAACAGCAACAACAAAAAATAGAAGTTAAGCAAAATAAAATTAATATAATGGGAATTTGTATTTCATACAAAGAGTTGATGGGGAAAAGTTAGGAATGTCCTAGGACAGAAGATCAAGTGAGAAAACAACAAGAAGTTTAAGTGAAAACAAAACGTGAAACAAAAATTATGGTTTATTGGTCCAAGTGTTACAGTTAGAAAAAGTACACGAGCTTTTGACCATGAGTTGATCTTTAGGTCTGCAATAGAAACAGAAAACGTCAAAGGTAAAAATAAGTTGTGTGCACTTTTCTGGGTTTAATTAGATATGTAGCAGCTAAACCACATGGAGAACAGGGACTTGATACCCCTCTGCAATGTTAGAAGGGAGGAGAGGTGACAACTGCCTAATTTTGTAAGAGGGCAAGAGCCAGGTCACTCCTTGCCTGTGGATATGATATGAACAGCTTAGAGGAGGGTGGATGGAGAGGAGTTCTCGTGTTCCATAAAATCACCAGAAATATGCTGATGTTGGAGTGGGTAGTTTTTATGTTTCATGTGAGTGCTTTTTGCCTGGAAGCAAGGCAGTTGGTCTTGAGGTTTTTTGCTGTAGCTTGCAGTTAACAGTTTTGGTACTATCTGTGATAATATCATGCTGCCTGTGATGTCTAGAAAAAATACTTTGTATAGGAATGTTCTAAAAAGCAATTTGAAGGGGATTATGGGAGCTCTGGAATTTATGGTGGAAGCAGGGAGAAAGTCTTGTTTCCCAAGGTAGGCAGCAAAGGTGTAACCTATATACTTAGGGATGCAAGTAATTAAGACTGTAGAAGTAGTTTGCAAAGAAACTGGGCCTGTTTGGGACTGCGTTGGTGACTATAGCTGTGTCCATTATTGCAAGACCATGTTAGCTATTGAAGACTGAGTTGTCTGGGCGAGATGAGCTTGGTGATGTCTTTCAGCTTTCAGAAGCTCTTTTGTATGACTGTTATGCTTAATATCCATTTTTGTGTGGCACAGTTGAAGCCTGGTCTGAGTGTAAGGCTCCAAAGGGATACTGCAATGGGAGTAGTGGTAAAACCTGAAGAAAAATGGAGTTGCCACTTCATACTCAACTCTCAGCCCTCAATAATCAAGGACAGAATGTTGTGCATGTGCTGTGGGGAAGTGAAAAAGGACAAAAAAAGGTGGACATCTGAGTGTTTTCAAGTTAACACTCTACCTTATTTCTATTGCTTATTTCTATTCTGGAGCTGGAAATCAATAAAGCTGGGACCACGCCCTGACAATAACATTTTGGTTTCTTTGTGCCAGAGGTGAAATAGATAGATGTCAGTGTGTCTGCTTGTGTAAACCAGCCTAGTTGCACTGAAATCCAAGGGTGTTCCTATCATGGCACAGAGCAGGAATTTTGGTAGAAGAAAAAAAAAAAAAGAACAAGTTATTCAGAAAAAAAATGACGTGAAGAGTGCATCCAGTTACAGGTACAGTTTCCTTGGCCCTGAAGGGAGTGGCAGTGTTAATTTGGTTGGCTGTGGGCTTTTTCCTGAGTTAGTGCTGAGCACATCTTGAGTTGGGTTAGCTGCGTTTCGTTTCCGCAGTCACGTCTTGCTGACTCCTTGCACTTCAAATTGTTGATGGCTGCTGTGGATTTATCCTGTTCTGTTAAAGATTCTCCAATTTGTATCCATTAGTTCAGATTGTTTTAAGTTTCTCATGCTGTAGTATGCTTTGCTGATGTGCTTTGACACTCTGCTCCTGAGGAGGTTTTTGAAGACAACCTTTCAAGAGTTGTACAAGTGTTCTGTATGAGAGGAATATAGAAAACACCTTGTCAGTTTGCACTGTGAACTATTGCTGCACTGCTAGTGAAATGAACGTAGCAATTTAAAAACATTTTCTGCTTTTTGTCTCATACAGTGGCAACACTCGATGAGATTTTTTTTTTTTCTCCCAAGAGTACATGGTTTGAACTAGTGCCAGTTTATTTTTTTCCCACTTTAGGAATTTCTTAAATTTTGAAATACCATAACGAAACTGACAGCAAGTTTCAGGCTTCACTCATTCATTTTAACATTGCAGTGTTATTCTCCAATGACAATTTGCATTTACATTGTAGCATTCTCTGAATTTTCTACCTTGTCGTTGCCATGAAATGCCAAAAAATAAATTACATGTATTTGGTTAGTCATTGATCACCATCTGACTTACACCTGGAACAGCACATTCCGTTTTTTCATTCTGCAAAATCTATGACTTCGTTCTTCAGAAAAATAGCAAGTGTTGAAATTGTCTTGGGAATCTGAATTACTGGCACATGAATTGTAAGGTGCTGAGTGACTCCCAGTAGAAACAGCAAAGGTGTAGTATCTCTGTGGGTTTGGGCTCTGGAATACTAGGAGTGAATACATTTATCTAAATTGGGCAGACTTGTCTGTGAAGGTAATGTTATTACAATTGGCGTAGTAGCACATATTCAGAGGTCAGTTTGCTTGCATAGGAGTGAGAGGAGGGAACGTCTTGTGATGCTCTTGCTAATGACTGAACAAATAACTCAGCCTGGCCTGCCTAAGGATTATAGATAGCTGCCATATGTCCAACTGTACATTACACGTCTGAAAAATCAGCTACATTAATTTGTCTTTAAGAATAAGCAGTTTATATTTCATATTTGCTTTGATTCTTAAAACTACTTCTGTCTACTAATTTCTTTAAGTAAGAAAGAAGAAAACAAAAATATATCTAGTGCATGAGGGAACCTGAGACAGGATGAAGAGCTGTTTCTAAATGACAGAGATACCTGAGATGTCATGTTTGAACAAGAGTTACTGTTTGTATTTTCTTTTTTTTTTTTTTTCCTTGAAAGCATAAAGGAATGAAAGGATATGGACTTACCTGTAATTACTTAACAAAAAATATTCCTCAAATATTTTTGTCATGTCCTTTTGCTGCCTAACTGCAAAGACTCCTGGCAGGGAGATAGTCGCCGTGTATTTCGTGTTTCTCATGTTTCATTCCCCTTTGCTAGTGCACAGAAATCTAAAACGTAATTTAAATTCTGGGCATTACAAACGATATGTAATAAAAAAGTGTCACCGTGCACTCTGCAAGCATAGAGATCAGAGGCTGTCTCTAAGTACTCAAGACTGCCTATTTCTCTGATCCACCTTTCTTTCCTCTTTTTGCCTTAAATAACCTGTATAGTTTCCATGACTACAAAACTTAAGCAGGCAAAATCCAGTCCAAATTTTCCCTGTGTAGATGTGTGTAAAAACAAAAAATGAAATCAGCTGCTTTAGAAATTGTTTGTGCACAACTTGTTTTTAGGAACCGCTAAACCTGGTGATAAGCTACAGCGCTGCAGAGGCACTTTGTGGCTCCAGTGAGAGAGGTGACACCCAGGATCTTCAGCTGGCTCTGTACAGCTCCTAGGTAGAGAGCAAGTTTGTTCATGGTCAAGGGTGGATATGGTTAAGCATCTGTGATACTTAGTGCCATTAAAGAAGAACATTGGTGTTTATCAGCTGTTAATAAGTTCTGTGGCTATAGAGAAGTCACTGATGTTTCTGTGGCCTTAGGTCTTTCTGTAGTGGTTAATAACTCATTTTTATTTAGATTTTTGGCTATCAGGCGGTAACGTTTCATAACTCCCTTTATGGGTGAAAAGCACCTATCTGCTCTTACCCCACCAAGGGCTTTCTTATGGCCTCTGCCAGGTTTCCTCCTCCTCATATTGCATCTCTTTTGCTCCTGTACTTTGTCACTTCCAACAGTTTTGAGACTCTTCTTTCTTCTCCTGCAGTCTCTGGTTATCTTTGCTTGGAAATCAGATGCAGGTAAATACCAGTTCAGTCAGGAAATCGGGATTGGAATTAACTAGTCAGTGTATCGCAGTCCTTGCTTAACCGAGTTCAGTCTTTTCCCTCTAAGCCATTATCCTGAAATCCTGTCAGCGCTGAAATGAAGATTATTGCATCCTCCGCACTGATTACTGCATGTCTGACAGCAGAGCAGGACAGGAGGTTTCTTCTGCGGAAGGAAAATTGCTGTGACCATATGGAATCATAGCAGTGGGGCTACAGGGCAGAGCATCTAAATAAACGGGCAAATACCAAAACAAGGAAGAAATTGAACTGGAAATAGAAAACTAAAGCTAGTCTGGAATGAAATGCAGACTAGTTCATTCAGCTTTCATTGTCAGCATGAATTGGTGCAATTTTTTCTCTGACATTAGTGGTCTACAGATTTTCACTGTGTTTAACAGAAACCAAAAGGTTATCTGTTGTCCAATGACTTGCTTTCCTTCACCAAACAGGAACAACTGGGACAGGTGAAGAACCAGAATATAACAGATATTCAGCAAAACAGAAAGAAGATACAAAACAAGGGATTGCATAGGAAGCCTAAATGAAGTTTTTGAACAATATAAGACATGTCTTGCACGGCGCTACTGGGAAAACTGACCAGAAAGAGTTGATGATAAAAAAGAGGCAGTTGGGAAAGGCAGCAGAAAGGAGGAGGACTGAGAAGCAGGTGTGAAAGCAGGTGGCCAAGAGGACATCAGTGTAGTTTTTTTGGCTTTGTTTTTTTTTTTTTTTTTTTCTTGCTTTTGTTCTTTTCTCTATTGATGGTAGTAAATTTTTCCATTCAGTCGAAATTCACTGCCCATTTGCAAATCAAAAATGCATTTTGTAGCTCTGGAGTCACTAATTCCCCGTGATCTATGGAAGGGGGTAGACTTTCTAGTGGGGAAAGAAAAAAAAGCCATCTTATTCTAAAACTGTATCAGGAAAATCTTGTAATTTCTGATGCATTCTGGTTCTAACAGGGCAACCCTACAACTTAAGTGACGTATTCATTCTTGTTAAAGTGGTGAGGCATTTTGGCTTGCTGTACAGCAGGTAAAATATTTTATATCCTGATAAAGTGTCATTTTCACCCACTGCTATCTTGTGTCAGAGATGTCCCTCACTGTGAGTTGCCCCAGTTGGACATGAGCATACTGGTTGAGTTAGAGCAGCATGGGCTGGTTGAGTTAGTTACTGAGTAGGGGCAGGGACGGTAACTGTGACCCAAGTGTGAACATTGGCTTTGTTCCCTCCCAGAACACCAACAGATAATGTTTCAGCATCTGTGATTATCTGCCTCTGTTTGGAATAACCTTGCAGAAGTCACAGGGTTTGCCTGGGGAAACTAGAATTTGAGTAGTCTTTTAGGTTTAATCTTTTATAACAACTTTCTTTTTCCTCCTATGCTCATCACATTGTAGATGATCGCTTGCTGACAAAATGGTTTCAGTGCTTGGGTGAATTTTTGGTTTTTAAGCAGTTGAGGAATGCAACAAGAAAAGTTACTGTTTATTTCTCCTTAAACTGACAGCTTTTGTTCTCTTCATCAAACAAGCCACTAAGTTTTTTAAATTACAACTGTAAGGTGGGTATGGAAGATAGTAGCTGTTTTCTGTTTCGGTCTGCAGATCCAGGAATAACAGAATCATCACGTGACTGCCAGTAGGAAAGTACTAGAGACTCAGCTTCTGCTCAGACTTGTCCTTAGTGTCCATAATTCCTTAGTCTTGTACATGGCTGTTGAAGGAGGGAACTGGAACTCTTCTGGCTTTGCTGCTTTGACACTTAACAAACCTTGAAAGGTGTCCCAAGTTTATGTACCCTGCTGAGAGTTCAGAACATCAAATCTGGAAATTGCTCGCCAGATTTCTTATCTTATACCCCTTTGCTAAATGCCGGGCAGACGGAATATCAGACTTGATTGGATTTAACTACAAATTGGATAGCAACTTCTTTTGCCCTTGTATTTTCTGTCATGGAACACTGATAAGCATCCCTAGCTCTGATCCATTTTTCAGATCTTTACTTTCAGGTCTGGCTTCAGTAAATTCGCAAGCTTGCAGCATGGTTTGGAAACCAAGAGATTGTTATCTCTTAAGTATCACTTGCGTGAAGGAAAGCATTTTGGTCTAGAGGACTTAAAAAACAGAATGAAAAAATGCTGGCTTGTATCACTGACCAGGCTGAATTTCCTAGCCTGGCAGTTGCCAGCATGCAGAATGCATACTGAATTAGCGGCATGATAAATGCAGAATCGGAAAGCACCACTTCTCTTCTGACAGTTCTGACAGAAAATGATGCTACAACTGAGTCACTTACAGAGCTAAGTATAAAATAAATGAGTGGAATATATAGAAATGAGAAGTATGTAAGCGTTCTCCTTAATATTCTAATCACCAGGAAAACTAAAATGGTACCTGTTCTACATCCTGGCACACCTCGCAGGAACAGGACAGCTGTCACCATGTTGCCTTTCATGCTTTGTCCTGATGCAGCTCTTGTGAGTGAGCATGGCTCTGAGAAAGGAGTTCATCCTGCACCCATCTACAAAACTGAGCAGTGGATTCCAAAGCGATGCCTTTTTTAGGGCATCACCAGCTCACATAACTAGAAAGATGACTAAATTGAAGTTCAAGCGGCAGATGAGAGAGCCGCAGAGCTATTTTTGTACAACCAAAAGAGCATAAGCTTGTGCATCTGAGTTGTCAGCTCAATCAATGTGATTGTGGTCTCTGCATGGTGTGGAACTTCTGTTTATGTGCTTATGGTTTGTGATGGTGATAGAGAGGATAGTCACCTTTAAGAGCCACTAGAGCTTTTAAGGAAAGAACACTATGTCAACATTAACAAATTTGGTATTTTCACAAGTGTAGTTGTTCTTTTTTTTTTTTTTTAAAAAAAAAAAAAAAAAAGTCATTTTGCAGGCTCAGCATAGTAACAGGACAATTTGTCATGAAGTAGACGAGGACAAATTTTATTCCAGAGCTTTCTTTTCCTTAGTATACTCCAGCCTCCATTTTTCCCAGTGGTTCTAGAAGTGTATAGCTTGTTTTGCCGCACAGTGAATTATGTTGTGGTTTTACAGTCTTATGCAGTAGGGTAAGTGGAGAATTTACAGTATAACACTGTTGGAGTATGTCGAGTGGAGTTAAGTAGTAAATATGTTGGCTAAAAATAAGCGTTGTATCCATGCAGCTTGCATTGTTTTCTCTGTGGTGGCTCAGCCATCTTAATTCAGACTACAAATCTGAAAATTGAGCGGGTAATGGCTGTCTCAATCTGTCTGAACTGTGAAATAGGTTTCACAGTGAAGTTTTTGAATCTTCTTACCTTTAGAAATATAAATTCGCTGCACTTCCCTTTTTTTCTGCTAGAAAGGGCTGCCTGGCTTTGACATTTCAAGCAATGGGGCTGAGTGCGGTACTTAGAATGAATAATAGGTGTTCGAATTGCACTGTGGATCTCGTGAATACGAAAGCAATACTTTATAATCCTTTAAGGGTGAAAGTAAAGGGACTGCATGAGGTGTGGGCTTGGACTTCTTGGTGTTTGCTTTCTTAAGAAAATGCATGCGTGCATTTGGATCTCTGAACAAAATCTTTAGGGTGATAGTTACCCAGATACACACCAGCACAGATCCAGCGGGGGAGATGCTGATTTTCAAGTAGTTTCTTCTAGCTATGCCTGAGTCTTGTTTCAATAAGCACAGTTATGACTGATCAAGTGAGCAGTTTTTCTGTTTTTTAGTATTTTCCCTATATTTTTGCACATAAATGTGCATAGACCTCTTTAAATCACCTTTTCTTGTTTAATGTGCAGATAACCAGAGAGCTTTAATCTCACAACTGAAAAAAAACATAAGTCAGCTAAAACATACTTGAATTTAACCAGGGCCTTTGGAGTGCTCTATTTTGCAAAGTAGAAGACAGCATAAGTCTGCCATAGTGAAGCAAGGAAATATGTATTAAAATGCTGCAGTAATAATTTCAGTGATACCATAACATAATGAGACATTAGACCAAGATACTCTGTAGATAAAATGTGCCAAGTATGCTCTTCTCTGTTCTGAAATACTTAATATCTAAATGTAAAATCCATCATGCGAAGCGGATGATGAACTTCCCCATTCTCAGAGGACTTCAGTTTGGTACCAGGGCTGTAAGTCTTTGAGGCACAGTTTGAAAGCACACTTTTTCAGGGTAGTGCATAAAATGCAGGCTTGGGCAAGCTGAAGAACAAGACCTGTCTTTTCCTTTTTGACTAGATTTTGTGTGCAGTAGGTTTAATAATTACATGGATGCACGTGGAAACTGAATTTTTGGGTCAGTTCTCTAACAGGTTCCTTTACATTTTGAACCTTTGTTTTTGAAATTGTCTATTTTCAGTGGTGCATCTTTGTTTCACAGCCTGTCCTGGGGGGCTGGCGGCTGGGAGCTTTCTCCTCTCTTTTGGGCTTCTAGTCCATCATCTCTTGAGTAAGGCCAGTAGTGGCTCGGGAAAACATAAGGAGCTTGAAAGGGATGCGACGACCCCATCCAAAGAGTCTAGAAGCTATCAAAAATTGCTATTTTGTTACCCATCTCTAAGAGTCTGTTTTAAAAATAATGTTTTATCTGACTTTGTCAGTTATGCTGTAGATTATAAAGGTTAGTGTAAATTTCCATTATTGATTAAAATAAATAATTTATTAAAAGAGATATCGATTAAAAGATCCTTCCCATACTATATTGTGTCTATTGAAATAGCATCTTGGACATCAAACTAGAATGCTTCCCTTGGCTTGCTAACTTATGTGGAAAAATGATTGCCTGGTCCTTCAAGTGTGTGATAACAGAGCATTGATAATGGATTCTTACAGTTGGAACTCGTGTGCAGCATTAGTGGTAAATGGTTATCTGTTTGTGTAAATCTGTTGGACTAAAAAGAATTGCATTTAGTTGTTTTTTTTTTTTTGCTGGAGTCAGCAAAAAGTTGTTAAATAGCTATAATTACATATAAGCCTTGGCGGTCATGAATTTATTTTCACATCTGGCTAAAATTTTTCTCTGCTAAATTGTTTTTTGTTTTTTTTTTTTCCAAATTATTTACAGTTTTTAAAAAGGCAGTTTTAACACTAACATTTGCCTTACAAAACTAGTCATAAACAGAATTTACAATGGAAGAGTTTATTTACTGCGTTTTCCATCTGTGCAGCTGCCAGAGATTTGATAGTAAGCTTGGAGGATTCTTTTTCTGAGCTTATATTGAAGTAGAACTAAAATTTAATTACAAGACTGGGAGCTGAATTATAGTCTTCATTACAAAAATAGGCAACTATATAAATTTGAAAATAATTTCATAGTTGAGCAAAGTTCCAATGCAGGTTCCAGAGAAAAGAGCACAGGGTTTACATGCAAGTCCGCACCCTTACTGGAGATCTTGAAATTGCCTTTCATGCTCAACCTTTTCACATCAGTTCTCAGACACTCATTACTCTCTCTTACTCCTGTTCCCTTGAGTCACCTGTTCATACAGCCACTCCTCTGCCAGTGATGGAAGTTTGTCTTTAGAAGGATGATATATATCATCAGTGCTAATCTTGGTGTTCTGAGGAAAGGATTTTGTGTAGCGGGGACCTATGTGTGGTATCTGTAATTTCATTGTCGTAAAATGCATAGTTGGCTGTCTGGAAACAAAAGATTCTCTCCAGTGAATAGCAAAAAGCATCAGTACTATTAATTTACTTGGTGCAATGAATTCACTTATTGATGTCTTGGAGTTGTTGGACACCTTCCATTTATTTGATAGAAGACGAGAATAAAACTACAAGTAAGATGCTTGTATCTCAAAGCAAATAGTGCTGTACAAAGGAATATCTTAGTTGTTTTCTTTTTCTTCATAGATGAGGAAGCAGCCATTACAATATGTAGAGGACTGGAAATGGATCATAACACCTAGGGCTTAAGAAAGCTTTGTTTTTTGATTTTAGATTGGTGCTTTTGTATCTCGTGCCTTGACAGAGAAAATTCAGAAAAATGATCAGAGAACAGAAACTGGGGAAAATGGTTGCCCAGACAAACTTTTTGGTGTTACTGTTTGGTAACTCCTATGATGATATGACATAACTAATGAAATTAAAATACATGAATAGAAAATGTGATGAAAGTGATTTAAAGCATTCGTATATAACTCAACTGAGTCTTATGTGGACTATTCTTTTTAAAAGCTGTTGAGTGATGAGGTAATATGGATTAGCTGAGACATTTGTCTGCTAAAGCATATTCAAAGTGTGTGTCCATCAACAATAGAGACACAGCATTTAACTATAGGAAGATCATGTTTTTAAACTCCTTTGGCTTTCTATTTATTTTTACAGTTCTCTGTAAATTTGGGGTTTGATCTGAAATAGTTTCACCATGAAAATACTAAAATGGAATTCCCCGAAAATTTTAGAATATCTCAAAGGACGTTCATGAGTTGTTGTTTTTTCCTTGTCTGCAGAAATTCTTGGGTAAATCCCACTATCCTAGCCCAAATGTCAGTAGTTTACTAAAGCGTTCTTCAAAGTATTCCTCGCCACCTCTAGTAATCAGCTGCTTTTTTTTTTTTTTTTTTTTTTTGAGGGACTTATTTGGTGTGTTCCTGATGTAGGAGTAGTGTAACTGGAAACCACACAGGTGGAGGAGGAGACATTTCAAGACAGACATTGCCAACGCTTTTTAGAGAGCTTGTAAATTTTTGTTGGCTTTGTAACTAAGCTTTTGATGTATGCTCTCTGCTTTGTACGCGGTTAATAAGATGCTGTAAGTGAATGTCAGTGAATGCCTACAGTAAGCAGGAATTAATTTCTTGAGAAAAGGGAGAATTGGGAACAGGATCTGAGGCTGTTGGAGAACACGTCTGAGAACTTGTGCTTTATGAAACGTAGAAGTTGACATTTGTGTAGTCATATTGCAGCAACCAACATAAAAGTGGTACAAACTTGCAGGAGGTGAAGCTTATCAAAATATGTGAAGGTTGTGCAAAATATTTAAAAGCTAAAAGAGAGTTTTAGAAGCCCGTTTCTAAGAGCTTGCTTTGCAAACCACAGCCTGTATTTCTTCATGTTCTCAAAATTTTTAACTAAGCATATGCAATAACTTTTTCATTACCAAAAGGAAATGACAAAGACATTTTGTGAAATTGTTCTTTTTCTAGGTCTGTAAGTAGAACTGGATGATACTGTGTATAGGAATGATTAAATAATGTGATTTCATTAAAAATATCTTAAGGAAAATACAAAACTCATTCTAAATAAAAGTGGGGAATTGTTCACTGAGCCACCTGGTGAAGGTGTCCTTAATCATGATGGGAAAAGCATATGCCTCTCCACTGTTACCCAGTGCACATTGTTGCTTTAGGAAAGAACTTCTCATCTCATCAGGTTTTTACTGTATTTTTATTTAGAGTTACATAATGTTTTCTTTTTTTCTTTTTTCTTCACTCCTTGAAAATAAATGTTAGCTTCCTATGAAACTAGAGTTCAGAAGCAGTGGTGCATGCTGTACTCTGCTGATGTGGTGGCATGTTTCCTCCTGACGTCTTTTTTTTTTTCTCCCTAGACACTCTCTCCTTGTCCCACTACTATTATCGGGGTGAAAAATGGGAATAATAGGCTTGAGGCCCAGGAATTTGTCATTAGAAATGCAGGATATCCTCTAAGACGTATAACCCTTGTGTTTGTAATTACTGCAGTGCTGCATATGATGCTGTCCTTGACAGAAACGTGGCCATTAAGAAGCTCAGCAGACCATTTCAGAACCAAACTCACGCCAAGCGAGCTTACAGAGAGCTGGTCCTCATGAAGTGTGTGAATCATAAAAATGTAAGTTTTCTATAGGAAACAAACAAGTATTTTGGTTTGTTAGGAAGAAACCGCTCATGATGGATGCCTTTTTACAAAAGAGGGAATGAGAAGTAAAGTATGCTCAAGGGCTACCTTCTCTCTGACACTATTTGCCGCCACAGGAGCATGAGTTTATTGCGTATACTACTGTAAAGGCTGTGCCAAATGAAGCTAAGCGAGTAGGCAGGGGGTGATGGAAGGGGAGAGAACAGAATATGTTCTTGTCTACTGTTTTTCCAGAAATATATAAGTGATGGTTGGAATGCTGGCTCCATCCTCCTGTCACTAGGGCTCGAGACTCAAAGCAGTGTTTCATGAGTTGGAGTACCCAGCTCAAGTGTCACTCCTTGTTCTGGACTTCATCCAAAACCATACAGATGTGGTGTACAGATTGTGCAAGATAAGGGGCCATCATTATGAAGATTATTTTAAAAATGCTGAAGAAAGTAAAGAACCCAAAGCACTTGACCATTTCCATGTATTTGTATGTCAGCTAACAGTGTGGAGCCAGGTACTCTGAAGCCACAACACGTTGCACCATTCCTTTTACTTAAAGCGCTCTTGTTGAAATAAACAACATTAGGAAGTTCTAGACTACCCTGCTTTGTACACCCACTGCCTATTGTATAAAATATGGAATTTGTAATGAAGTAAAATATCCTTAACTGTAGCAGTGGACTTACCTCATGTCTGTATGTTAATAGTAACTGTCTTAGAACTGTCTGTCTGCCTGTATGTACACTTGCTGTTTTTATAATGGGTGATGTAGGATTGCCCCAATGCATTGCTCAAGGGACTTCCCAAGGATTTTATTTTCTTATAGTTCCTCCTCTGCTGCTGTTGCTGGATTCCCCTTCCTTTCGATGGGAGTGAATTTATCAGTTAGCTACATTTACTCTTGCCTCAGATCCTGAAATGACTTTTTCATTATGCAGAGTGTAGATGAGCTTGAAAAGCATGATGTAAGCTGAGGTTTGATACTTTGCACCAGTCACAAATTCACATGCAAAGAAAAAGGTTTGGCCCTAAAATGACAAAAACGTTTAATGTCCTCTGCCCCTACCTCTGGGCATTGACTTTTCCTTGTTTCATCTTGTCAATTGGATGTGTACCTGCCTCTTCCCTATTGACATGGATTGAAGCTACCCTCAGTCAGAGAAATCCAGGAGGCTTTGAAAATGCGGGGGTGAGTAGTCCTCCATGTAAGCAGGAGAGTGATGTGTTCTCACTTAGTTTAGAATAGACTGGAGAAAAGCAGAGGACTGCAGAGTAGTGATACTCATTTTAAATATATAGTTTTTTAAATGCTGCATAAAAGCTGATGACAGCGCAGCATTTGCTGAATAATAGTTTTGAGAAGTGCACAGGAAGGAGAAGATTGTCAAAACAAGCCTAGAGAGGTGGTGTAGGCAGAGAGGGAGAGGTTCAGATGTGATCGTGGTGGCTTTGCCTCCATCTCCAACCTTTCCTGCCCACTAGAAGGAAAGCACAAAGAATTGGATCCCTAAGGTCACGTTTTTCCTCTGTGCTGCTTTGCACATTGCTATCAGTGTCTTTCAGTGGCCCAGCATGTTTAAAAAGCAAGTAATACACCTTGCATAACAGAAGTCCTGTTTTGGCCTAGAGTGTACCTGCCCTTTTGAAGGGCTTGTACTAAAATGCAGTACGTCTGGGGATGGAAATTGTGTCAGTTTGTGTGGATAAGTGCCCTCAAAGGAGTTGAGGCCATGTCAGAGAGAAGGAAGGTCTTCTGTTTACTTACAGTACGATGGTCCTTGATTACTTCTCCCCTCAGATGTGCATTCTTCATATATAAGATACTTCTGGCTGTTGCAAGAGGACTATTCCCGCAGACTGAGCTGAGGCTGGTCTTTGAACCTCTAACTTCAAAATTGAGAGGACTCTTTCACCGTTATCATTTTGGTTTATCATTCCTTACTAATCCTTCTCTCAGAAACCATTTCAAGTGCACCTTGAAGAAATCTTAGGGCTGTGAGGCATTTTATTTTGAATGTTGCCAGCTTCTTACTGAGCCATGAAGTGAGAAGTGCTGGTATAAACTGAGCAGTGGAAAACAGTTTGTCCTTTAACACGCTTCTAAATGGGTTCAACTGCTTACCTTTATCACTTGTCTTCCTCCTTTTGTCTTACTCTGCTTTTCAGATTATCAGTTTATTAAATGTCTTCACACCACAGAAATCTCTGGAGGAGTTCCAGGATGTGTAAGTAATACAGGAAGAAATTAAACTAAAGCTTTAGAGACGTGGGGCATTATAGTGTACCATGAACTCAGTAACTCTGCAGAATACAAAGGCTGTGAGCTCCTCTAAAAATGATCATGTGTAGACCACACTTTGGTAGACAGATGTTCTGTATTCCCATGTTCAGAGACTTCTGACATTTATAAGGTGCCAAATGTTGGGATTCCTAATTGCTGTAATTGTGCACAGCCTGCTGGTGAAACCCTTCTTGAGAGAGTTGTAGTTACTTGCATTTACCTTCAAATGCATAGGAAGAGGTGTGAGTAGTTAAAAGGGCCTGCTTTTGTGGTGTTAGCTTGCTTGGGAAATGATGGTTGTTGCACAGCTCCCTGAGTCATGAGGTTTTGAAATGCAGCAATTCACTCTGAAATAATTTCCCATAAGAGAGACAGATGTGAAATGTTTCCTCCTTTCATGTTGGCTTTGTACTAACCTTTGACTGCCTACAATTACTTGCCTGGGGAACCAGTGCTAGGTGTAAAGGATAACTAGCATCTCTGCTGAGCATTGCCTATTGCACAAGCACTACCATGCGTAGCATGAACCTGCCCTGAGTGAAATTTTAAATAGCGTTTTATATAGCTGTATGCCTTTTATCTTTCAGTCTTTCCCATACTCAGTATGCATGGTATGGAAATGTATTCCTTTCTGTACTCTGATAGCAGTGATGCCAACAGACAGATAGCAGTGGCAAGTATGGTTCTGGCTTTGGTATACGAGTCTTCCGCATAAAATTGTCGCTGCAGACATGTGCAGAGCAGAGGAGATAACTAGTGCTGGGGAGAAGATGAGGCATGTAGGTCACACAGAAATAGAAAGCTAGTGTTTTCCCCAAAGTTTGAGAGCGCTTTGATTCCCTGTTATAATTAACATTCAGCTGTGCTTATGAGAAGTCTCATAAGAAATGAGCTGTGTGTGTTCAACTTATTAACTTCCCTCTCAAGAGGACCAGGATAAGGTCCTGCTGAGGTTGTCAGTGAAGCTTATTTACCAGAAGCTCAAGACCAACTGTTTGTAATGAGAACTGAGTTTAGTCATGCAGTCTTAGGAGGGTTTGGGAGACATTTCACGTGGGGATGCATATTTTTGCACCACTGCTCTCAGATTGCTACGTTGCTGTGGTATCCATTCCTCATAAAGATCAAAGGCCAAATAGTCGTGTCATTTTGATGCTTGTGGCTCTTCTGTGTTCTGCATGGTTCAATTTTGTGCTGCTTGTGTGTGCATGTAAGGTACAGTCTCTGGGGAATGTACCAAGAAAGGCCCACCAAGAACAGGGTTGGTGCAGTGAGAGACAAGCACCACGACAATATGGTAGTGAGCAATTTCTGTGCTTAGCCACTCTCCAGCTATGTTATGTCCAGTCAGCAGAAATCAGTGACATTCTGAAGCAAGGAAAGGCTTTGTTACTCACTGGAAATAATGCTGTAGTTCTTCCTCAACACAGATGATAAGCTCATGACTTTGCTTTTTCATTTAGTTACCTGGTAATGGAGTTAATGGATGCCAATCTGTGCCAGGTCATTCAGATGGAGCTCGACCATGAGCGAATGTCTTATCTACTTTACCAAATGCTCTGTGGTATCAAGCATCTTCACTCCGCAGGAATCATTCACAGGGTAAGCAGACTTGGGTTTGAAACTTAGGGCAGCAAATGGCATCCTCATGAGGACTTGAGAAACCAGTTGAGTATCTTGTGTACTGTGGATCTAAGCCCTATCCCCCAGAAAAATGGCCATACGTTTACAAGTCATAGCCCATCCCCTTGTCAGAGTAGCTTTTTGGCTGTTTTAAAAGTTAGATTAGTTGTGAACTTTAAAAAGGTCATGTCCTTATTAATAATAAGGACATAACAATAAGTACTTAAGTACTTATTGTTATTAATAAGTATTAATATTAAGTACTTATTAAATTACATAACAATAAGTACTTATTAATAATAAGGACAAACAATAAGTACTGGAAATCACCAAAGTGCATACAATCTCTGAAACATACAGAGAAGGGGTTTTGCTCTTGAAAATGCAGCTGTCTGCATCCTAACGTGCATGCATAGCATTCAGACTATCTGAATTGATGTTGTACAAGTCGTATGTGTCATTGTGTCATATAAGTATGATCAAGATCCAGTTCAATGTCATACAAGTCAGATCAAGCTCCACAAAGAGCAGGCAGAACATATGGAATTAGTATTAACTGTGATTTACATTTGCTAAAATGAATGAAAAGGCAGTGAAGTGTGTATTAAATGCATCCTCTCGTTTTACTTCTCTACCTCAGAGCACGGTGTCTGCTAAGGGCAGAGCACCCGGCTGTGAATGCTGGAGTTCACCACCTGTGACTGTTGACACCAGAGGGAACAGTTCATGTGACTGTGAGCAGGAGGCAATACTCAGTGGATTAAAAATATCCTCATTCTTTATTAAAACATGCTTTTACTAATTTTTGTTTCCCAGTTTAAAAAACAGATGAGAAAATATTTCTCTTCCCTTATGAAAGGAAGAGAAGAAGGGCTAACAAAATGTGTTCCAAGGTGAACATTGTTTAACTGTAAACCAAGGTCTCCTTTTGTGGCATAAAAGATGCAGAAGGGTGATAGATCTGGTTTCAGGATAGTCTTCTGGGAAAGGATGAATTGAATAATTAATATAAATCAAACAGTAAGGTAACTCCACATATACAGTTGGAATGTCTCTACTAGGCTGACAGCACTTAAAAAAAAATAATCATGATAATAATCAAATAGTTATCCAAGCCTATTAAACTGCTGGATGCAGTTAATTTAACACTAGTAAGCTCCCACCATCCAACTAAAGCCTCCGAATATGCCAAACTAGCAACCTTTGTGAAGGATGTTGAGAGAAACAGTAGCAAGATTTTACCATGTACCTGCAAGTGATTTGTGATTATAACTATTGGTGTCAGAGAGTAAAGTCATATTTCAAGGGTGACCTAAAATATCAGTCCAGATCACTGCTGTGGCTAGCTTTATGAAGTGCAGTCATTCCTCTTCTATCTTTTCAGGATTTAAAACCAAGTAATATCGTGGTAAAATCTGACTGCACGTTGAAGATTTTGGATTTTGGACTGGCCCGGACTGCAGGCACGAGCTTCATGATGACTCCGTATGTGGTGACACGTTACTACAGAGCACCAGAGGTCATCTTGGGAATGGGCTACAAGGAGAACGGTAGGGCTGCTATTTCATAGCAAGTACAGTGGGACCTGAAGTGTAAGGTCTGCCGTCACAACTGTAAGGGGCACCAGAAGGAGAAAAAGAAAATGTAGCTGGAAATAACATATTGAATTTAAAAGGCAGGTGATTTAGAGCAGTTTCTCAGTGTTGGGTACTGCAGCTACTGACTGTATTTGTAGAGTAATATTGGTGGAGTTATTGGCGTGGGACTGCAGAATAGTGGGAAACCTGGTCATAGTTATCGTTGAATTTATCCAAGACAATCAGCCCTTTCTGAGCAGAATGCATTTGGCTTCTGTGGCTATGAAACAGGGTGTGAACAAGGGGGATTGCCGAAAAAAGTATTTGGATCTGGATCTTTGAATTGTTCAAGGCAGGAAGAAGAGAGGTAAAAGCTAAAATAGGGAATCCTAGCCATTCCACAGTTTCTACAAAACTAATTAGATATGAATTTCAAGAGCTATTTCTGCCTGTATGATAGGTTTAACTAAAGTCCCAGTTTTTGCTAACAGGTTTCATGTGGAGAAAATCTAGGTATAAATTCTGCAGTTTGTGCCTCTTTTTAATGAAAAGTAGAGTTGGAAAGGAGAGAAAAAAAGCTAAAAAAAAAAAAAAAAGTCGTATGTAATCTCTGTAGATGTAAATAGGGATTTGCTCGTAACAGTCTGTGTGGGATCTGGATACCTCTCGGTCCCTGGAAACTTAGTGAAAAGCAGGTAGGCGGTATGCACTATAAAGAAGCAAGTAGGGGCAAGTCCACTTTCACAAAGGATGGAGGGAGGAAAACTTTAAAAATGATTCTCATTTGTACCTAATCTGAGTATCAGGTAAACAAGGCAGGAAAGGAGGGGTTAAAGCATGGAGTGGAGAAAAATCTGCTGTGATTCAGATTCTGCTCTCAAAAGCTACCACTTTGCTGTATGATAGACTTTTCAATGACAAATGCTTGGGTAAAACAGCAAATGTCAAGACCAGGAATTTATTTAAAATACTCCTATTTAATTCATTTTGAAGAGGCTAACCCACAGGAAAACTTTGACTAACAGCCAAAGGCATTTTGTGAAGAGCAGTGAAACTGATTTTGGGAGCTGATTCTGTGACTTGAGCCTCTGCCAAAACTGGGAAGCCTTTGTATTAATTGTAATGTCTGTGAATTTACAGTACAGATTCCAACATGAAAATCTAGAAAGGTGACAGTTACTGAGCGGATACTAACCATACAGAATAATATATTAAAGAGGAGAAAAGTTTCTTGAAGTATTTTGATGTGTGTCATTATAAATCTGATCTAGGCTCAGCATGCTTTACATTGCTCCTTACTCCAAATATCTATTTTTTTCTGTTGTGAAATGAATTACTTTGCTTTCTCTTTCTTTCCAAACATATGATTATCTTTCTTGTTACAATTGTCCCTGAAAGGACAGAGAAGGCACTCAGTTTTCACATGATTAAAATGACACTAAGAAAAAGTTAGAGACAGTTCTGTGATGAAGTGCACAGCTGGGAAGATACTAAGAATGTTTGCCACATATAAAGGTCCTGCTCAAATGTCCCTGAAGTTAACAGAGAGGTCTCCTTTGACTCTCCTGGTCAGTGAATCTGGCTCAGGATGAATGGTCTTGTCTTAATTGCACTAAGTGAAAATGAAGTCAACAGGGAAAGAAAGCAAAACATTTGAAAACGAAGGTCAGCTGTCTGAGGAGCTGGTCTGCTTGGAGGCTCTCATCCAGCTCCCACGGAAGGCAACAGAAAGGCTTGTTCTGTGTTTCCCTGCCCTGGCCTGTGCTGCCACATTACTGAAGCTCCCCTACTTTTTTCCCCTTCCTACGTACATTGCCTGTATAAGGACTGTTCACTGCTTTCATTTTCTTTCTGCACTTGGTTGGCTAAAGATGCATAATTATCACCAGTTTGCTGCGCTTCCTGTGGAAGGTCCCCAAACCATCACTCAGAAGAAAACTGCCACTGCCTCAGGCATGCTCCTGCTGTCCTGTGTCCCTGATACCTCTACCCTCCTTTTCCCAAATGGAGCATTTCACCTTTATTTTGTTGTACCAAAAAATGAGTTGTTTGTTTGTTTCTTTGGTTTGTTTTGGATAGCTTTTGAAGGTTAAAAAGGGGGAAGAAAAAGAGAATAAACTGACTGTATAGTTTGAATATGACTGCAAAGTGAGGATTCAAAGCAGAGAAACGATATGTTTTTTCAAAGCATTCTAAAGCAGGTTTTCCCCTTCACATTGGCTCAAGATCTCTTCTGTGCATAGTGCCATCTATCTAGCCTTTTTTCTTGTAAGGCTTGAAAGGCAGAAAAATCCAACCCCATCCAAGTCAAGCAGGTAACCACACTTACTACAGGGAGGATCAGGAAGATAAGAAATATTCTTACTCTTGTTGGTACTCGTCATCCAAAGCAATTGTTTATTTTAGCATTTATTTTGAGTACCTATGGAGTAAAAAAGCAGATTGCAAGTGTCGCTCTGTGGTTCTTTGTCGGTACGTAGGTACAGCCAGACACACACAGATAGGTACAGAGACAGGACATCATGGCTTCTGACCCCAAAGCAGGACTGGTAGCCTACCCTCAAGGATGGTATTTATCCATGTGGCCTTCGCTTGAGCGAGTGCTTCTGTTTGGGACCTCGTGTGTAGTACTGCAGGGAGACTCACTCCTGCAGGACAGAGCCTATAAACTGCCTTGCTGCAAGTGGGGTTTCTTCCAGACAATCATTGTCTGGGGTGTTTTGTGCTTTTAAGTTCCAAAATAATAATAATAATAATAATCCAGTGTAAACCATGAGTCTGTGCAGTTTTTGCTTCACTTGCTAGCTTTTCCCAGCAATGTTAATTCTAAACATTTTGCACCATTGTTGCTCCCTACCATCAAAATGACTGGCACAGCTTTTACGTAATCATTTTAGCTTCTGGTGAGATGTGGGGAAAGAAAAAAAAAAAAAAAAAAAAAAAAAAAAAACAACAGCAACAAAACAAACTGAACTGTTCGGATCACCCTGCTCTTTTTCCCCTCCTTTAGGAATAAAGTGTCATAGTTAACTTTGCTTTTTTTTCCTTCTTCTTCACTTCCCTATCTCTGCTGTTCTAGTGGATATATGGTCTGTGGGATGCATTATGGGAGAAATGGTTCGCCACAAAATCCTCTTTCCAGGAAGGGACTGTATCCTTGTGCCATTTGCTGCAGCTTCACCTATTATTTGTTCCTCTCTTCCACCCCTTCCCCTTTTCCTTGTAATGAATATACCAGGACTGTAAAGATAGAAGCAAGAAATTGAATCCCAGAGGTACGAGTAAACAGAAACAGCGCACTACTGATATGGACAAAATTGAAAATGAAAAACAGATGCACAGAATTATTTCACAAAAATCAGTCACTTTATTTTAAAACCCATGGTCATTCCACTTTACATAGTTCTTATGTGATACTTTTAAACAGTGTAGAACACAAGCATTATGATAGCACGTTAATAGTTTTACTTACTATTTTTCAAAGGAAAAACATGAAACCAAAAATAAAAATAGTAATTTGGCCCATCTGGTTCCTGTAAATCTGTTTTTCTGCATTAATGTTTTGGAAGTAGTGACTTCATAACATTTGTGGTGACATCATAATCTTTTGCTTGCTAATGCATCGTGGATTTGGATTCATCTCAGTGCTGTATGGGCTCAGAACTGAGTCGATACAACCTTTTTCTTTAAAACAAAGAATTTGACTCACACAGTATAAAGCAACCGTATATCTGGTGTGGTTTCCAGGTTGAACGGAAATAAGATGTAAATGTAAAAATGGACTTCCCTTTACTTGCATGAGCTCTGTGTCCTAAGTTTAACTCTGTTTCCCTTCCATCTTGTTCTTTTCATCTTAGGTGATATTATTTTTACCACTTTCAAGGTGGTGAAAGCAATATTAGAAAATGAAAACAAAGAGGAGGTGTGTACTTAGCCTTCGCTTTATCACGGGCTAAGCCAGACAATCTGCTGGTGATGGCTGGGGAGCGTAGGGAGTGTGTATTTTGCCCATCAGAACAAAATGTAGCAACATGACATGGTTTTTCCATGTTCAGAAACAAAAAGATTATTTGCAGCAGGCTGGCAGAAAGACACCATGAAAATCTGGCATCAGCAGACACAGGCAGTTGGTGTGGAGAAAATCCAGTTCCTATAGACATACAGACATGGAACTAATTTTATATATATATATATATATATATATATATTTGCTGGCTCTCAAGTGAACTCTGTAGTGTTTGACAGTTAGGTCCCGCTTGGGGGGGGAGCATCCTATGGGAGCATAGACTGGAAATACACTGGATGCAAAACCAGATAAGAATGGTGTTTTTGTTACTGGTGGACAGCTTTGAGATCTCCCTTCAGAGGTGCCAAGCATTTGGGGCAGGGCGTGGGGCAGGCTGTACAGCAAACTTCTGCTGAAATCTGAACCTGGTGCTCCCGGCAGCACCCCAGAAACACCAGGGTTACTCTTCTCTTACAGATAACAAGCTCTTTTCCTCTTTTTTTTTTTTTTTTTTAAACATAAAATGAAAAAATAAATTCTGAATTTCAGCTGTAAAAATAGTGAGGATAGCTCCATTTAACATATTTGGAGAGAGGTGTGATTCAGTTTTTAGTTTATTAAGCAACTAGAATACAGGAAAAAAAAAAAGTGTTAGAATGTAGTACATGCTTTTAGCGGGTCTCTCCCTTTTCAACCAGAAAGGATAGTTATGAGTCACGTCCTGCCCTGTTTCTGGCAAAAAATGAATGCTACATAATTTAAACAGTGTAGCTTAAAAAAAAATGAAGCATGAGAATTGCTACGTTTCTGTCCGTCTGTGAGAAAAATATCATACAATAGAGTCTTATTCAGGGACAGCAACAGAGTTTTTGAACAAATGGAGAAAACATTGTGTAAATTCTGTGATCGACCAACGTTTTAAATTACTGGCAATCCCATGCGCTGAAAGGTGGTGTATGTGGGCCAGGGCACAACTGCTACCATCTCTTATTGATGCCTTTTTTCAGGTGAGTTGGAAGGAAGAAACAAAGAAGAAAAAAGGACTCAGTGCGTTAATTTCCAAGTCAGTACTCAACTGTTAATCAGTTGGACCCCATGAACCTGACTGTTAGACTGGTTTGTGTCGGGGCCCATATTATTTCCCCTTTGTCTGGTGCTGTTGAATCCATTCTGCCTCCTAGATGCAGTAGGGGTTGGAGGGGCACCTACGCAGCTGCAGGGGAACTTCACGGAGTGGCATCAAAATAAAGCTTCCCTTGTGCTACTAAAGGCCTTCCAGCAGTGGGCTTTCCAGCTGAAGGAGGCATGTCTGTATAGAAGCCAAAATTTTCAGTTCTTTCTCATGATCCAGAAGGATGTCTGCTGCGTGCACTTGCTGCCAATATAAGGAGCTTACTCATTTCTAGTCTGGAGTAGGAACATCCATGTGTGCAACTGATGCAGCACACATGCAAGAAAAAATTGACAGCTGCTGCCAAGTATTAAGAAAGCCAAGTTTTAAAAAGCTAACCTGAACGAAACAATTGCCCTGAGTTACCATTGTGCTGAGTTACTGCTGATTTTAAGTGAAATTGCATTTTTAAAGTCTTTGTGGAAATTAAAACATGGGAGAAATTAATTTCAGATTCTCATATACATAAAAAACCTCTTTCTAAGTTACTGTAAAAAAGCCATGAAATCCATATAGACCGTGGTACCTGTATGCAACCATTGTCACGGTTAATATAAACTGAAAGTATGCACTTTCAAAAAAAAAATTAACTTTATTAAAATGGTCTCTGGACACATGTTTTGTGGTATCAAGAAGCCCAACATTGTATTTTTTTTAAGACAACTAAAAATGGAGTATTTTTGAGTGAGAAACCTAGGAATATCTGAACTGCTGAAGCCACATTGATATTCCACAGGTTTTGCCCACACGAGACAAAGTCTGTCTCAAAGAGACTTCAGTGTAGCTACGAGGATGGTTTGGCTGATGCCATTCCTCTCTCTTTTTAATTCCAGTATGCATATTCTAATGCTTTATAGTGCAGATTACATTTAGCGTAAGACCCCCGTACTGTCTGTAATGTGTGTGGCATTTGGAGTGGGTCCCAGCAGCTACAGTGGAGATGATCCGTTGCTCCTTTCCCTGGGCAAACAACAGCCTGGACAGAGAGCAAGTGAAGGACCTGAGAACTACCCCCATGAGGCTGGGGAGGACCGCAAAGCTCATTCAGCAGTGCCTGCGTCTCTGGCCTCCAGAGTTTCCTGCAGCATGTTTCTTGAATTTTACTTAGAATGCCGTGAGTTCATTGAACGCAAGCTGGAGCTGACTGTACACCTCTGAAGAGCCATCTTCAACAGGAGCCTTAGCAAGAGCAGTTGTGGTTATTCCATCTGGGCTCCCTTCCATAGTCTTTTGTGAAGTCCCAGAGGTGGTGCAGGAGGAGTTTACAGGGCCATTTATTCAAGATGGCAGTGGCAGGGAGGCATTTGGTGTCCTCGGAAAATGTGCTTGTATTTTGAAGTATATGTAGGCACTCAGGCAGACTGACTAAAAAAAGGCTGTGTTTTGCCATTAGCTTCAGAACAGCTTTGTGCAGCGGTCTAGTTTGTAGAGATTGGGGCAGGGATAAAAATTCACCACTTCTGGTAATCCATGTCACAAGTACTTGGAGAGGGGGCTTCACATCATGGGCTGCCCAAGTTCAGCAATTTCACTTCAAAGACTCAGGTGGAAAGTTGTGGATTTAATTAATTAATGGTCATTTTCAAGTGATCTTAAAACATCAAGGCAAATAGTTGCTAAAATTGGAGCTGTGCAGATATCTACATGGCAATCAATCAGTGTGCATTTGTTTGAAGTTTAAAGGCATTCCTTGTGTTGGTGGAGCATCACCAGTCTTTTTGAATATCTTGCTTTTGGAAAAAATCCGGAACTAATAGAAATTTTCAGTGGTTTGGAACTGAGTGCAAATGTTCTGAGATTGGGGTGGGTTGTTTTTCTGATGCATGCAATACTGAAATGACTCAGAGTCCGTCTGGATTTATGCAGGACTTCATGAAACACCAGGCTGAGGCTCACAGAGCATTGCTCAGCAGTCTCAAAGCCTTAACTGGGGCTGCTGATGATCACTGCTGTGTCTGCCTTGTAACAAACCCCCTCGCCTCCAGCTAACTGCAGTTCAAGAACAGGGCTCTAATTTGACTTAGTTCTAAGTGGCTCAGGGGGGCGAGCAAGAAGGCAGAGTTGGTTTTTTTCTCTTCAGATATCAGATATATTCAGATGTTCATCTTTACTGCTTCCGAGTTGGGTGTTTTCAACGTTCCTTCCCAAAGCCTGAGGAATCAAGTAGAATAATACTACCCACTCCGCAGAGTTTTCTGTTCAGTGAGTCACCGAGTGAACTTCCAGTTGTGCGTTGTTGACCATAGCACAGAGCAGTAACGTCAGAAGGCAGCCTCTGACATTAAAAAGGGGTTAATAACAGATGAACAAACAACTGCTTGCTCTATCTTCTCCTGATATTTTGCATGCCGTTTAGCTTGTGATGAAAGCAGCAATAATTTGCATCTACAGGTTTGCTTCTTGCTTCCTAACAAGTAGCCTTTTATTTATTTCTCTACTTATTTATTGATTTATTTTGTAGTAATTAAGCTTTTCATACGCTAAGTTAAGCAACAGGGAGCCTTAAACCAGGCATGTAGATTGCCACAGATAGGACATCTGCATTCAAAATCAAATCACCTTTCAACTGTTGCTCAGTGTAAAATTGCAGGAGTAAATTTAACCAAGCAGCATGATGCTTTCATTTTTCCCCGCAGCTTCTGGCCCTGAGAGACCAGGCTGTCCCTTTTAATGCTTCCATGCCCTATGGCTTACTCATAGAGCAAGGACAGCAGAGGTAATGTGGTTTCATGGTATTGGTACTGGGGAAAACACCAGTTCAATGTGACACTGGACGGAAGGAGTTTGATTTTCATCTCATGTTCTGGTGTAAAATGTGGTTAGGTTTGTTTTAATCCAGCTGAACTGCTCTTCTCTGTACCAGGTAAATAGTTCCCCAGTTTGCTCTGAATTTCAGTGCAGAAGATATGGCTCAGTGCTTTTCTGTCTCAACTGTCCTGTTTAGAAATGGGCATTTCCTACCACGCCGAGCAGAGATCTTAGGAGATTCTCAAGACCCCTGTCTCAGATGGACTGATGGCTGCACTGAGATCCTGTGGAAGTGAGCCAGCAGGCTCCAAAGCGAGCATGATGGTAGTTGAGTAACCTCAACAGATTCTGTTCCCACCCCTGAATAATTGGTGGATGTGTCTTCCTGGGGACCCAGGGTTCCTTTGTGGCTGCTGGCAGTTCAGCTTCTGAAAATACGCACGGATCTCAGCAGCTGAAAGGATAAAGGAAAAGCAATTTGCATATCCTCACTAAATGCAAAGACCAGCATTCATTTACAGTACAAAGCAGTATAAACCTAGGTAATGAATGCAAATGAAAACTTTAAAAAGACAATTAATTGGTGAATTTTAATTATGAATATTCTTTTGACATGGTAGCCAGCCGTGGGTCTCATTTGGTTTTCTGCATTTAATTGTCATTGTCTTGCATCCACACTGGGGTAACGAAAGCTGATGGAGTCTGTTTTCCTCAGACCTGCTGCGCTGCCACGCAAGGCGCGTGCACAAGCAGGAACACGTCGCGGAAGGCGCGAGGGCTGCAGGCCCTGCGCTCTGGTGGCATGGTTGGATAAGTCTTCTCATTTATTTGTTGTTCTGTTTCTGTTTTCTTGTTTACCTTCATTTCATTTTTGTTTTCAGTTGACATGTGGTCAGTAGGGTGCATCATGGGAGAAATGATTAAAGGTGCTGTGTTGTTTCCTGGCACTGATCGTATCCTTCCCAGCAGCCGATTTGGCCTCAGGAGGTACTTGTGACCCTTTCCCCTCCAGCCCCTGCATGCTAGACTAGTCCATTCATACTGCATCTAACCAGCTGGGTTGAAAGTCCCACTGCAAAATCCTTGCAAGCAACAATGTCAATAAACCATTACATCTCTCAGTAAAAGCCTTACCTGGAGAATGCAGTGAGTATAGCATCAGGAGAGGGAAAACATCCTGCACAGTTGGTCAGAACTGCTTCCTGCTGATAGCAGCCAGTGACCAGTTGCTTCTAGTTCTGTTGCGTTATAAATGTCCGTTCATTAATTATGGGGTTTCTTGCTTCATAAATGACAGTCTTTGTAAGTTCAGGTTGTGCCGCGGCAGGCATGAGTCGCCGTTTGCCTCAGCATGATGTGGGAGACATCCTGCAATTTAGGAAGAAGGTAGGATGAACTCAGGCCTGGCTTGTCTTAGCTGCAAAGTGGTGTTGAGGTAGGGAAGCAGGAAATGGCCTCATTTGGGGGATTTCTTCTGCCTCCCATCACTAAAATTGTCCCTTAAATTTGTAGCAGTTGTATGACTCAAAAGGCTAGGAGCTTCCTCAGAAACTGTTCTAAGAGACTTCACTCATCCTTTTATCTAAGCCTTGTAGCCATTAAGTGAAATCAGAATGTGTTTTGGACATCAAGAAGCGATGGTTTATAGACAAAACATTTTAAATCAGTGGCCCAGCGCTCCAAGCAGACTCAGTATGTACAATTTTCCATAGAGACCATTTTGCACTCAGGCCCAAGGCAGCCATCACACTTCTTTGATTGGCTGCTTTAGGAAAACCTTGATAGGAACTTGGTTATTTATCAGCTGGTCAAAGCGGTTCCTGCTGGGAGTACAAGCACCAGAACTGCGCACATCTGAAGCCAGTGACTCGTGCTCTGTGGCCTTCACAGATGAGAACTGACCATGGCCTGCACGCCAGGTTTCCTTCTGATTAAACCCTGTAGTTCAATAGGTGACAGAGGAGTTTCCAGGCATTATTAATTTTTAATGCAACTTTCTCTGAAAGCGTGTGTATGTTTGTGTGTATGTATGCTTGCGTATGCATGTAGTGTTACTTACTAGTTCAATTTCGCACTCCACTTGTGGCCTCATTCACCCTTTAAAGGGTTCAATATGCTGATTAAAACATGAAAAAGTAATATCTAAAGAGCAGAAAATAAATGAAAGTAGGCAGTGATATTTTCACAGCCTTGTCTAATATAATATGCTGAGTTTTGCACAAAGTGGGATCGCACTGAAATTAACGCTCCAACTCCCCAGAGTTTTCAAGTGATCGGAAGCACAACTCATCTGCACGTGTGAAAGAAACCTTTCACTTCTAAGTGTTAATGTAACTCATTAGCACTTATTTGCGAGGATTTGGCCCAGGCTGTGCTTGTGTTTTCTGTGAATATGGGGCGATAAAGGTAAGGGGGGGAGCACTGTAGCTCAGTGCTGGTTTTAGGTTAATAGGCTGAAGTTCTGTAAGATACCATTTAAAGAAATCCCCAAGTAAGTACAAAAGGAATTGAACGTGTCCCATGTAGTGCTTTAAAAACAGCTTTATTTCACACAGCTGCGTACTTATTAAAAAGAGATCACCCAAAGCCTCTATAATTAAAGCATTACATGCAGTTTAATACTGCAGTAACCCCACAGAAATCGGCATTAGCAGCTGCTGATGTGTTTGGCGTTGTTCTATAATTGAGTTCACGTTCTTCATTTGTATTTATAATGTGTTGCTAAATTTGCGCAGCGCTTTATGTACTGCTCGGCTTTTCTTCTGCGGTTCCGTTAGCGTTTATTTGACGGCCTGGGAGCGATGCTGAGCACCCTGCCCTGAGTCAGCCGCTTCTCCCTCCTGTGCTGGCTGCGCTGCCCGAACCAGCAGCGGGTTGCGATGGACCACGGTGCTGTCGTCTTCCTACAGCCTGCAAAGAAGATAATTACCATTTCTGTAAAAGTCGTGGTTGTGAGTTATTTTTCTTCAGACGTGTGATGGAGTTGGGCAGCTGTCTAATTCCGTCAGCAAGGAATTATGAGCCCTGGCAGCTTGGGGGCAGCATACCTAGGTATGTATTCAAGTGTCAAAGGAGTAAAAATAAATACGAATCTGATTCTTAAAACCACCACAAACAAAAAAACCCTTCCTCTTCCACATAAAATGTGTGTAAAATGGGTTAGGACTGGCAGTGGACCAAAAACACAAGCTGCTGATACATTTTTCTTCATGCAAGTGCTTTATTTCACAACCACGCTTTGATTTGAAGTGTTTAATACCCATTTGTGTCCATTTTTATGCATACATAACTGTAAAAAGCGTTTCTGAATCAGGATTGAATATTCATGAGAAATGGCTTGTCAGTCATCCAGCTGACTTCAAAATTAACTCTTTGCCATTTTCCAGCAGTTAAGGGGTATAGATCATTTGATACCATTTCTGTTTCCAGACCTAAATGGTCCATTCACCCAACTGAAACAACTTTTACAGCAAAATGCAGCAATCTCAGATGGCTACAGAAAATTCACAGGGAGAAAAATAGGAAAGGTCTTGGAATAAGCACAGAACGGAGTGCTTAGCTAAGCTGCAGCTCTGTTCTGCTCCTGTAATCCATTTGAATTCACTGAAATGGCTCGGGTGGAGCTGAGATCAGAATTCAGCTGCCATTCTTTGTGTAAACTCTTGAGTGAATGCTTTGAAGTGTCAAAAGTCCCATGGGCCTTTACTGATCACTGGAATTCTGATACTTCTCTACCACCTCTGGTGTATGGGCATGACGTAGTTTAATGTGAGCTAAAGCTTTTTTGCTTTTTAAATGTTAAATGAAATTTCTTTTCAAGGTTGAGGGGCAGTAGTTCTGCTTACAGAGAAACTGTTATGATGAAGCTTGGATACGCTTTTACCTCAAGCAAGGGCAGAAAGGCAACCTGGTTTGTTGTGTTGGCTCAGGATCAGTTTCGAAAGCTGATTGTGCCGGTGAGCTGACTCTTAACTCCACTCAGGATTGTCTGCTTGTCGTCTCATACCAGTGCATAAATGATTTGAAGGAGTTAAGTAGTTGCCTTAGTCCTCTCTATTTGGTGAGCTGTGTATTTGGTGAGGCATGGTTAGACATTTATTTCTTCACTTGCTGAATGCATTTTGGACAGGATAGGAAGGATGTGCCTTTGAATTCTGTATTTGGTATTTGGGAATGCTTACAAGGAAATGAGACATCAAGTGGAGAGATGTAAAATTAGTGTGATGGATTAGATTAGAGTGGCCATTCAGAGATGGCCATGCAAGCTATCACTTACGGAGCCTTATTCTGTAACTGCAGTCACATTACATGTCACGTGGATTTGGGCACAAGGTTTTTACACACGGTTTCACGGTTCACTTAGAAGGTATTTAGTAATGCTGATGTTTAGTCTCCTAGGTTAGGTACTCGATCATCAGCGGTGCAGCTGTGCACATTACAAAAGTGTAAGTGTGTGATATGACACAGAAACTTATTCATGGCCCAGAGCAGATACTGCAATGGTGAGGCAAAGTCCCCAGGGGAAATGGTGATACTTACCAAGGGCAAGATTGCAGTCCTACTCTGCAGTATCTAGACTATCCACTAAGCATTGATTTACTTCCTGTTTCATAAGCTAACGTTCTCTGCAATGGGATGAAGTGTCAGCTAAAAATAATAATAATAAATGTAGTTGAAAATTGTAATCAAGGTGTCATCATGTATATCCATCCACAGGGTTAACGACAGCTGCACAGCCAACACCACTACCAAATGATCAGTGGTGATTTTTTGAAGTCATTTTACTTGTGTGCTACATGTAATTTTTATTTTCACATGCTCTATTATAGCACATAAATAGTGACTACTCCTCTTTTAAGTTGCAAAATGTTTTCTCTTGTGGTCTATTTTTCACAAATACCCCATTCTTCTCAAAGCATTTACCTCGTCGCAGAAAATACCCAGTATTTTTGTCTTGTCAAATGTTACCACTTTGTATTTCTTCTGTGTTTATTATAAATTGTGTTGACATCTGTTTGTAAATTACAGGGCTGTGGGAAAAAATAGATGTCTGGCACTGACTTATCCCAAAGCGAAGTTGGTTGGTTGGTTTTCTTGAGTAGGGGATTGAGAGAGAATTCCAGTTTCAAAGGAAAAAGTGGATTGAGCTATCAGCTTTGCAATTGTTGGTACGGTTTGGTGTCAGAGGGAGAAAGACAGAGCTGCTCAAGCTGCTCAGAGTAATTATTCTAGTTTGACAGGTTGGCTGCACCAAAAATCTGGATCCTAAGCACTGCAGTAAGTTTTCATTGGTGAAACCTGCACATTCAAGGAAAAAAAACTTACCAGGCACTTCCATGAGGTTTTTGACATAGCAATAAGATTAATTTACCCTGTCCATTTGTTGTGAAGGAAGAGCCCTGTGACCATGTCATGTTCATGGTCCTTACATTTAAAAATAAAAGGAATATTGGATGTGCTCATGTTATACCCCTCTCCAGCAGAAGCATGTTAAACCAGAAAGAGCAAATCCTGCTCCAGCACAGTAAAACCAGTCTAAATGTGCTGCTTAACAAGTGAAGGTGGGTTCCAGTCTGTTGGGCAGTGATTTCCTGCTGTCACCACTGCCATCCAGCACAACTTCAAAAGCCCTCTTATAAATACAGTAAAACATTGCATGTATAAAAGATCACATTTTGGTAGGTAACGTGCATTTTCTACTTGACAGTGCATGGATGTGTTTGAGAAGGATTTGGAGAAGAGACCCTTGTATCAGTCAGTAACATGGAAAAGCAGTGCTTGGTCTGTGGGCATTGGCCATGAGTTTTGCAACAGGAGATTTTCTGTTAGTTCTGTTCGAGCAGAGCTAAACCATCCTAGTTCAAACAGTATCTCCTGCAAAGTAGTACTGTTGAACATCGGAAAATCTAATTACTGACTCAAAAAAAAAAAGTGTAATTTGTGTAGTCAAAATATTAGAAGGGGAAAAATTATTTACTATTTTGAGGCTGGCTAGTTTAAGCACAAAGACAATCTCTGAATTTTGTTTTTCAATCACAGGTTATTTTTTTTGTGAAACTTTAGAAATACGGCTATCAATTCAGAAGATACACACTTCAGAACTGTATTCAATTTCTTAAATTTTAAGAAACTTCCATTTCTTTGCTGTAATTTTGTGTAGCCATCCTCGTGCCAGTGTTTGTGCCACACAGCAGCTAATAAATGCATCTTAGATACTTTCTTCTCTCTCAAGTGCAGGTGCTACCATGCGCAGTTGATGCGTTTTCCCTGATGCTGTTTTTGGGGCAAAGGATAGCTGAGCTGACTGGTGTCTAAGGACATGGTGAAGAAGCCCAGTTGTCTGCTTTGATCACTCGGTTACACAAAAGCAATCCTTGTGGTTGCTGTGGCCGATGCCTGACCTTGCAGGGCTGCGCTCCCATCCCCATGCCGGCTGAGCTGGGAGTTGCCTTCTTCATGCACCCTTGCATCCAGTGCACGTGCAAGCTTTGCACTGCCGCCTTGAAGCAGGCCCTACGTTTGCCCCCGCTCACCCGACAGCCTTCATCCAGCCTGCACGGTACCGCTGCCAGCCGTGGCCTCCAGGCGTGGCTTTCCTGGCACAGCTGCCGCTGCTGCCGTTTTGTATTCTCTGCGCTGCTCTGCGACGTGCTTACGCTCTGGTCTAACGTGCCTCAGAAAGACCTGCCCCTGAAATGGTCAAGCCAGTACACAGGCAAGGGTGCCACTGGAGTACAAATCAAAAACGCCCGACGTGACTTTGTATTCTTGTTTTTTTAATGAAGTACTTGGGCTGCTCTTCAAGCAGCTATAGACTTGATTAATTTTTTTGTTGTTGCATTTCTTTCATTTTCTGTTTAAGACAAGATAGTTTTCACAGACAACACAAGATACATACAGCTTTTAGAATGGATGAGGGGGGTTGCTCTACATGAATATTTCTAGTTTAATAAATGCCAGTTTGTTGGAAAGTTTTCACAGACCACTGCTGTTTTTAACAACTCTTTTGAGTTGGAATTAAAATAATTCAAAACACTGTTAGAGCCTTTTTAAAACACATTTAAATTCCTTTCATCCTTTTACATGCTTTTGATTAGAAAGGCTTCAATTTTATAATGCATTTGATTTTTTTTTTCAAATAAGATATTTCAGGCAAACCCAAACTTAGTAAGAAACTTCAAGCAAATCCCTTTGATGGGTTTTCAAACTATGTAAGAATCCTAAATCTCTGGTTCTCTAAGCTGGAACACTTCTTTGAAAATCTGAAATAGCTTCTGCACCAAAAATCTGCTTTTTGCCTCCTCATATTTATTTCCTGTTGCTTCCATCCCATGGACCTCATTTGTCTCTTAGATTGTGAGGAATTGTGTCTAGTATGTGGGAAACTCCTCCACAGTTAAGACAGTCATGACAACAGTAATGTACATGAAGAATAAAAACTCTGTTCCTGTGCTGAAATGCTTTAGATGTTTGTCTCTTAAAAGCTTATTTCCAGTATGCTCTTACAAAGCACCCTGCACCACGTTTCTTAGCGTAAATGCACCCATGTCTGCATGTGCTATTCCTTTTTTTCATGTTATCATGAGATTCCCAGCACTGTGAATAAGAGCAATGTAGAGATGGTACTGACCTGCCAGATAGTCACTTACTTTTTTTCGTTGGTGAGGTTGTTCTGAATGAGGCTGTAAGAGCTTCACATCATTTATCAGCCGTGTAATCATTGTCTGAAGAAAACAAAAAGAGAGGGAAAAAAAAGAAGAAGAAAAAGCTCAGTACAAATTGCCTGTAATAAGATTTGTTTCTTAGCATGAAAGCCTGTTTCTTACTAGTCAGTCACAGTTTAGCAAGATAGCCATGACGGTGGTGTTAAAGAGAAACATCTGTCCATACTCAAGGCATCGTTCACCTGCAGATAGTGAGTCCCGGTACATTCTTGTGACATCTAACAAATCGCTTTTGGGGGCTCCAGATGGGTGGTTTTAGTACAATTATCGCTAATTAAGGGATCCGGGAGAGTAATCATAGTGGCATAAAGCAGGTGAGTAGAGGGCAACTTGTGTCCCAGGCAGAGCTCCTTTTCTGCGGTTTGTGTCAGCTGGGCCTTGCTCTGCACTGGCAGCACAGAGGCCGTGCGACTGCATCGCCGTGCCCTGCTGTGCCCGTGCAGCTGGAGCAGGCGTGCAGGAGAATGGGAGCAAGCTGCCGGTGACAATCTCAAGAGAGCAGGCTGTGTATTTCCCCATGCTGTTCGGTTTGGGATTTGCACAACACCTTCACCTAACGTAGACATGGGAGAGAGTTGTGTCCGTCGCAGGCCGTAGGACTGGGAGGCATAATGATGCAAAAGGTAGCGGCTGCAAAGATTTTATGAAGGGAGAGGACACCTCTGAGGATTCCCAGGGAGTGACTGTGTAGAAAGGCCAGGAGACTGGGGCTTGTGTTTTGTTTTCCTTAATTACTTATGTTCAGATATTGATCAGTGGAATAAAGTTATCGAGCAGCTGGGAACGCCCTGTCCAGAATTCATGAAGAAGCTGCAGCCGACGGTACGGAACTACGTTGAGAACAGACCCAAGTACGCTGGCCTCACCTTCCCCAAACTTTTTCCAGACTCTCTCTTCCCAGCTGACTCGGAACACAACAAACTCAAAGGTATGTCTGATAAAGGACCACAGTTAACAAGTGAACTGCCACAGTGCAAGGAAGGATTTTCCCAATTTTTCTTCTCTCTGGTTGTATTCCTTCTTAATGCATTTAGTTGTGGAGATGAATGAATTCTTATGTTGAGCTGAGAGGCAGCTTTTGGAAGTGATTTTTGGAGAACCTGGTACTTGGGCAGCCAAGGAAGTCTCCATTGTCACTGATTAATGTGTCAAGTACAACCACGTGGTGTTCTTTATGTTACTTCTGTATCGTGAGGAACTGTGGTGGTCCTTTATGTTCTTGCTAAAACTTGTAACACAAAGGAAAAGGAGAGCTTTCATCACAACATCTCAACACTTGCAGGCTTTTCTTTTAAACTAGAAAGGACCAGTTTGGCCAGGTGCCTGCCTCACAGCTCTGCCTTTCCTAGACAACGGAAAGGTATCAGCAACATCAGCCAAGATGGTCTTGATATAGCTGAGGTTTAATATGTGTTGTGGGTGGATTTCTTATTTTGAAGAATGCTGTGGTTCAGTTTTGACATGTAAAGCTGAGCAGTAACTTAATTCTGGTGCAACTAGATCTACTGCTCTACAATATATACGCTGACATGTTTTGTGATGGCCTTAATCATATTTTGAAGCCATGGTTTACTTCAACACGACTTCTGTCTCCAGCTGGAAAGACTGATTAACGTGTGTTTAGGATGAAAAGGATTTCTCAGTGCAGCTCTAGAACACCTACCAACTTGTGCTGTGTATCTGTATTGCACCTCTTGAGTACTTCGGGTTGCTTACTACAGTGACCTGTAATGATCTTCAATTGCTTGCAGTTGGGATGTCGTTCCATTTCCCAGAGTGCTCTTCCTGTTAGCAGCTGTTTGGTAGCAAGGCTGCTGTCTCAGCTCCAGGAGCCAAGTGAAGGTCTGAGTGAGTGTTTTGGGATGCACAGAATTCCATACTCCTCCTACAGTAAATTTGAACAAATACATTTTCATGGATTTGGAACTGATGAATAGCAAGCACAGAGCACGCTATTACCATTTGGATGCAGGAGGCACATGCATTTAGGCAAACTGAATGGTCCTTTTAAAGATACAGTGTCAGAACAAGAAACAGTGCATTACAAGAGTTCTGCTGGTGCATCACTGTATCATCCCACCTGCTGCTTAAATAGTTCAGGAAGAAATGTTAGCAGTTTCATTTGATAGCAGGGTTGTGCGAGATGGGAACCCTAATAACATTTTGCACTTGATACCTCTTTTACATTCTTCTTTCTTTCAAGTTCTCTGTTGTGTGATATAAAGTGAACTATTTTGAGCATGGAATTGAACACTGCACTAGTAGCAATAGCAAAGAAAGTAAGTTGCTGATTTTTTTTTTTTAGCAAGGGGATTGATGGTATCTATTAAAATCTCCAAGTAGGAGATTTTAATGGCTCCCGGAGGGCAATGTGAAAAAGCACAGAGAAGTTTCAATGTTTTTCTGAACCACCTTAAGAGTACATGTAAGTTTCAGGTTTTGATTTAGAAGTGTCATGGTTTTATACCTCATTCTGCTAGCTTATTTCCTGATCCTGGCAGTAATTCAGACAACTTAAGCTCATGTTTCGTGGGTGTATTAGTCAGCCTTGTACATGTAATCTGCCCACAGCATGTACAATTTCACTGAAGCCTGCTAGGGCAGTTCTGGCACGCTGGCCTGAAGCTGGCACCTTTCTAATGAATGCAGCCTAACGGTGGTTACAAGGCAGGGGGCAGAAGTACGTGTAAGCAACCTCTAGAAAGGCTGCATCATTCCATAGTCCAATTCACCTTTCTCCGGTGGCATTGATTTCTTGTACTAATAACCGTTTTTTTCTGATTTCATTGTTCTAGCCAGCCAAGCCAGGGACCTTCTATCAAAGATGCTAGTCATTGATCCGGCTAAGCGAATATCAGTAGATGAAGCCTTACAGCACCCATACATTAATGTCTGGTATGACCCAGCAGAAGTGGAGGCGGTAAGTCAGATGTGATTCCTTATTTCAGACTGCAAAATGTAGATGTGATTCATGTTCTCCTCCTGCTTTATAGCAGCTTGATAACAAACATGCTATAAGAAACAATATCGTGATGGTGGTGGTCTCTGGATTCATGTGACATTCTGTCTGTTGGGACACAATGCATCTGTTTGTTAAATTAACTGACAATAGGTAGAAGAAATAAAAAAGTTTTAAGTACATGAAGCCATTTTCTGCTCTCTTCTGGTCAAGATGGGAAGAGTATTTTGAAGCAGTAGCTCACCTGTTTTTTCTAGCTATATAACAGTCTGGCAAAAAAAAAAAAAAGTTATCTTTCTTTATAAACCTGACCATGTGGAAAACAGTAAGCGTCACCTGTATTTATTTTCAAGGATGTATGTGCAGAAGAGGAGAATCAAACAAAACAACACAAAATCTTGAAAGCTTAGTGGAATATTTATTATTAAACTGAGGCAGAGGTTCACATGATTTCCTGGGCCACAGTTCAGTGTTTGGTACCACATGTACTGCAGGCAAAGAAGTTGAAATTGAATTTTTCTTGGAATCTTGTCATGCTTCATTCACCTCCCTGCACGCCTTGATCAGGCTGGTGTTAACAGGAATCAGTGCAATCTGTAGGTACTTAAGTGGTGTGGTATGAATAGGTATAAATTCAGAGCTGTTCCCTAATAGTGTATGGAAACAGAGCCCAATCTTGCAGCAGGTTTGGAAATGTTACTTACCACAACAGGCAGGTAAGACCCTGATCCCTGCAAATTTCAGTCATTGCTGTTCAGAGACATGTTCCAATTCAGTGTATGCTCTTAAAAGAGCAGTGACCTTGAAGGAAGAGTAAATGGAAAATGGAAAACACAAGAAAAACACCAAATTTCCATTGCGTAAGCTTTTTGCAGAGTGTATTACTTAGGGATGCTTTAGAGGGGATGGCTCTGCTATCTAGAAAGCCTTTCGATTTTGTGCACTTGATTTTTTTTAAAAAAGTTCAGTCACTCTGAGGTTCTAGCATATGATATGCTGATGTATGTTACACCCCAACACGCCTGTTCCACTTTAATGTCCCTCTTGCAGGCCTCATTCTATTAACAGGTAATTAAGTTGCATTTCCATGCATTACTTCTGTATTAAGGAACTACTCTGATGTGAAAAGAACTCAGATAAGTCTTTTACTTACAGGCACTGTGCTGTCATGCCTCCCAATCTTGCCTTTATTAAACCATTTAGCCCATTTTTTTTCTAATTATCCACGGATAGTTTCAAGATCTACATTCATTATTAGAATTAGTTGACAAATAGTTTATGCTAACATTAATGACTCTGAGGTGAGTCTGCTTTTGTAAGATTTCTGTTCTCAGTGTGTACAAAGCTGTGTGAAATGGCTCGTGTTCCCTGACTGGAAGACTTACAAGCAGAGGAACGGTATCTGTGCATGAATAGGCATTGTGGTGCTTTCTCTTGCAAACTTTGATAATAAAGCCATGTGTGGAGCACAGTAGTCATTCTTTTCTAAATAATACACTTTGCAGCATTTGCTCAACTCTTCTCTGTCTCTTAAAGGTATTCTCATATTTTAGTTATTAGGAAATTGGACTATTTTGACCCTTTGCTGTTTCCATTACCTGGTAAACCAGCTAATGCATTTTGCATTTTCTCTCAGTATTCTGTTCTACACTCATTTTCCATTCTTTGTGCTTATTTCACGTTGAAATTCAGGCATGCTATTTTAAATATGTTGGCCATTTCTGAAGCATTTGTCACGTTATCTTTAAACCAAGATGATCTTTGCTAAAAACATTTACAACATTTACAACGTGCTGGGTGTTTGTTTCACTAGACAAATTGCAGTTAGTCAGCATCAAGGTCTTTCTTTTGTCCGGTCTGTTTGGTGGATTTTCCTGGAAGTAATCATGACTCTTACCAGGCAGTAATTGCTTGCATTTAAACAACAACAACAAAATACTGTCCTGTTGCCAGTGATTTTGTTTGTTTTTGTTTTGGTGTGTGTTTGTTTTGTTTTCTACAGTCAAGCAAGTCTCCTTTTAAGTCAGTGTCTGCCTTCTGTAACTGGTCTTATCCAAGGTGCACAGGTCTATTTTTCCTGTCTGAAAACAAAGCTTTAGAGACAGACATTTTAGAAAAGCCCAGTTTTGACTCAAGAAAAGCTCAACACTTCGTTTCTCTGTTGCCTGGGTTCTTACCCAAGTTGAGTTTCATTACTCTGGTGTGATGAAGAGGTGAGGTAGATCAGATCTCCTCTCAGGCCAGAGGGATCAGGAGCACTTTACAGCTCAATAGGTACTGCAGTAATCTCGATCTTTTCTTCTCTTCCTTTACACAAGGAAATACATTGTACTTGGCAATATACCTGCCTATCCCATTACAAATAATAGCTTTATTGTTTGAGAAGGGAAAAGAAGAGCTGTAAGCCAGATTTTACATTGCATCATCCCATGTCGGAGAGGCACCAGGTACAGACTGCGGTTTTTGCTTTGCTTTCTCCTAGGTGGGCCCTGCCTCCAGAGAAGAACTGCAGAGATTTGCATCCATTTAATGGACTAGGTGCCAGAGGGTAAAATAGGGGCCTTAGCTGTTTCCTGCAAAGAGGGCAGGCAAGGAAAGGATTGACTGGAGGGAGGACAGGGAGAGAGAATGGAGTAGCCAAGAAGAATATTCTGCCATTTGCTTATGGAAAGTTTGCAGAGGAGCATCTGCTACCTAAATGAGTTTTCCTCCATTGTTCACAGCATGAAGCAACCTCATTCTTTCACAGATTGCCATGCAAAAGCACAGGCCATGGAAACTGAGAGCAGAGCACCAGTCAAGTGAGCAGTGGAGATGCTTTTGCTCACTTGGTTGTGCTGAACCTCACAGTACTGCACTGTGTTGCACCTGCTCATGTTTACTGCACCCTCTCTTTTGTAGCACTTGATAAGCACTTCTCCATAGGGTGAGGGCTTTCATCACGCGACTGAAGGTCTGGTCTTCATCAAAAGCAGCTAGTTATCTGCTGTACGAGGTTCATTTGGTTCAGAGGCCTGGCAGAAGAGGTAACAGAAGGCATTTTGTGTGACAGGCGTTTTGAAGCGGGCTATTGCAGTGTCATGAAGTGTCAGTGTATGTTGGAGTAGACCACAAAGAGCACTGAAGATGGTTAAGAGAATTTGGTGTCCAGGTTTCACCTGGAGGTAATGACCCTCTACGTCTGCCCAGGCTTATGGCATTTTGAATGTATGAGGAACAGATAAAATAGCCCTGTCCAGTTAAAAAGCGGACTAGTGAGAGAGTTACAATCCCTTTTTACACATCTATTAAAAGTTTATGGTCCTTCACAGGCTGTCTGGGGGCAATAAAACTATTATGTCTCATTCTAGTGGGCAAAGACTCCAACAGAAATAGGAAGTGGTAGGAATGCAATACCCTTTTTCCTCCTGACGTGTAACAGCATTGTACTTTCCTGGTTTGCCTTAAATATCATGTTGTGATTCTCTGATAAGCAGAGGCAGAAACTGTTATCAGATGTAGTACTTGCTTTTCACTAACAGCATGAGGTTACACAAACAGTGCTGTGACTCTCCCAGAGGCTTGTTCAAAGAACAAACTATATCCAAAGACCCCAACAGCTCTGAAACAATTGCGTTCATAGTTAGAAACAGGCATTGCGCAGTTATTAAACTTACCTTTGGAGTGGATAAACAGACTTGGAGGAGATTCTCATGTCCAACCTATTAAGCTTGCTAGTCAGCTTCTTTTCAGCCCACCCAGCTTGCCACAGTAACTTTGATAAGAAATCGCAGCCATAGGTTCTCCCAGGAGTACATCATTGCTCTAAATTTCATTTGAATAGTGTTACTCACTTAGAAGATGATTTCTGAATTACAATTAAAAATGTGTCTTAAAATAGTACAAAAACATCTCTCTACAGGTAATGTATGTTTATGATTGTGTGGAATTCCTTAGATTTTTGGACCTGTTGAAATCTGTTACCAATCTAGATTTAGAGCATGTCTGGTAGCAATCAGCCCCCGATATTTCAGGTAGGTCCAAAACTGTGCCCAATAAATAGGCATGGGGATACGCTAACCACTATAAGGCACACCTTCCCAGCAATGCCTTTCCCAGACCAAGTCTTAGCAGTATACCCTCACCCAAAGAAACTTCAGCTCTTTTCTGTGACCCAGCGAGCCATATCAAGTGTCTTTCTTTTCCTGCCTGTTCCCTTTCACAGATGTCAATGCAGCCAGGCAGACACGAGAGCAGTTTTAGTGCTAGGATAGCAGTAAGACACATTATAGCAAAGGACATTTGGTTTCAAATGTGTGAGATAATCTGCTGGTAGAAGTGGGAGGCATTTATACGTGAATACCAAGTTTGATAAGTGGCTTTTCAGAAGATTGCTTAAAATACTGACTAAATGCAGTTAGTTGGTCAACAGCTGTGACCAAAGCAGCCTCCACTTCACATTTCAAGCATGGTAGCATTTTTTTTTTTTTAAAATCCATTATTCAGCCAGCTATAACTCTTATAAATAGGACATGTAATCACCTTGAGGTGATGAGCAGCTCAACTTTTAATTGAAATACTCCTTGTCTCTTACTGCAAAGTGAATCTAAGCTTGGGACAAAGCCTAGATGACAGCTGTTAGTAGATTGGCCCGGACACAGAATGTTTTGTCTTGATTTTCAAGCGCAGCTCTGCATAAAAACATACTGCCTGATTTCAGTAGTCATCCCAATGGAGAGGACATGCAGTCAATTCACAGCATCACTGCCCAAGTACCTCCCAGTCTCATAAGGATTTGCAAGTATCTGTAGCGCTGCTGAGCCTGACCGGTGTCTCACAGGAAGGTACCATCACGCCGAATTTGTATGTGGGACAAACAGAGATCAAAGAGAAGCTGTCATTTATTGATACTACACAGGAAATCCGTAATAGGAACCCACAGGCCTTAGTAATTTATTTCATATTTCAATTAGAGGTTCCATCCTCCTATATGTTAGATGAAGAAACTGTCTTGGCTCAACTTTTAAACATATGCTTATGTTTATTACTCTCCTTGTATGGCATTTAGTTTAGCTACATAACAGTATTTGGACTATTACCAGGAATAAATGAGATACGTGATACCTTTTCTCCCTTCAAGTGCTCTATTCTTTTTTTTTATTATTTTATTTTTTTAGGAAAGACATTTCTAACATTCCTTGCCTACAAACATAGACTACTTACTGTGTTTTTTGTACCTAATCTCAGTAGCTCCCTGATGTCTTATTAAATTCTGTTTTCTTGCCTGAAAATGTTGTGCTTGAGACTTTTCATTTATACAGCTACCTTTTTTGAAGTTGCTATGCATTCTTACACTGCATTGAGATTATCTGCAAGTCCCAAAGCTGCTACTTTGTTTTTCATATCTCCCCTAATGTTTATACAGTGGTGTCTGTATGCATGTCACTGTTTTTATCCCAAAATGTTTACACGGTATGTCAGTAGAATGAATTCCTAAGCATGTGCTTCGGAATAGCTTCAGCACTGCCAACTGGGCAGCTCTGAAAGTGATCTTGAGAACAATTGTACTGGTTGTTCTCTGTGAAGGTGTTGGCTTGAGCAGCTTGGTCTCCAGTCTAACTCTTTCCATACCACTGGCATTAGAGATGATTTAGAAGGGGGATGAGAGCTGCTTATCAGTACCAAATCACATTCTTAGGTAATAGAATTCCTTAGGACTTTTCTTAGAAAGCTGTGAGAGCAGATGTTAAAAATGTCCTTTTTAAGCATTTCTCTACATTGGTAAGAGTTTTACAACAGTGGTGTATTTTATGGATCTGCTTTTCGCTGTACCACACACTGCTTTCTTCACTGGTTTTATTTTCATTCGACTTAGTTACACTGGGATATGTCTGCACCCAGAACCACCTGAGGGAGGGGCTGAGTTGTGAATGATCATTGATTTTTCTCTGTATGCCAAGCTGCTGCATCTCACCCTTTATTCTGTGATGTCATTTCCTACAGTGCTTATGAGAAGAGCTTGGTTGGTGGATCTCAGCCCAAGGTCCTCTCCATCCAAAAAAGAAACTGCTGCTTTATTGTTTCAGCATTTTGTCTGTGAGCAATCTATGTCCAGCTGTTAAATACAACCTGTTCAAAAGTAGTTTCAAGTGTCATAGGTTGTCCAAAAGAAAAAGAACAAAAAAATCACCTTTCTCTTACTTACCTGTGAGCTCTGTGACCTTGGCAAAAAACACTTCAAAGGTTTTTCTTTTGTGTCACCTTTACTACAGGTGATGTTTCAGTGGCAAAATCAAGGCTGTCAGGCTGTGCAGCTTTTCTGGTATTCTCTTCTCTTGTTTAGCCCTGTATTTATTCAGATGTATCAGAACTCTTTGGTGATCGGCCACAGGGTCTTTTAGCAATCAGTTGCAGGGTTTGGGTTCCTGCTCAGAGGTCGGTGGTGCACATCTGCTGTCTCACAAAAGAAATTTGCAGCTTTGCTTTGTACATGGGTACAGATATTTTCTCCAGTCAGCAACATCTATCCATTTATAGCTGGTTAATTATGGAAGCTGAACAGAGCTACTGCAGCAGTCTTTGCTATTGTCAGTGGGAACTAGTGGTTTTAGAACCACTTCCTTTTTTTTTTTTTTTTTCCATTTTCCAAACCAAATTAAAGCATTTTCCAGCTTGCTGGAACATATCTGCAAGCTGTTCTCTTGTCTGCATGTAGCCAAGTAACCTCGACTCCTGCTGCATGGCACCCTGCTGCGTGGTTCAGCTGACTGCTGTTTCCGTGATGCACACTACAGGCTGAGTGAGATTTCCAAAAGGATCTGCAGGCTCCAAGGAACACACAGGCAGAGGCATCTCTCCTGCCGCCTCCCTAGTTGAGCCCACGGCCAGCCAACTGTGGGCTCCCCAGGCAGTACTGGGTGAAATGCAGGGCCCATGACATTTTCCTCTCTATCCAGAGAGACTTCAAGCCACTTCTGACAGCAGCCTGGTGTTCTTGTTTGCACTGCAAAAATAAATGTATAAATGTTATCAGTAATACAACTGAAGGTGTAACAAAGCACAAAAGAATGTTTATGTTCACCTTTTATGGGGACCTAAGCCATATAACCAATTGTTTAACCTCACACCATTCATTTTTACAGCCTCTGGTTCCTCTGGTCTTTATATATTGCCAGCTCTGTCGTTGCCTTGTCCTCTGCTCCCCAGTCACTGCTCCAGACCCTGCGAGGCCAGGAACAGATGCAGAAGCAAGCTTTCTTCCTGCCAAGCTTTCTAAAAATAGCTCATCCTAAGGTCTGCACTGTGCTGACACCAGCTCTGCAGAGGCAGGGGTAGCAGCGGAGCTGCTTTATTCATGTGGGAGCTCAGGCCCATTCCCTTCACTTCCTAGCAGTCTTATGCAAACCAGTCCATGTCGCTTTACTAGAGTAAGAATTCATCAGCCTCAATATATGTCTTGCTTTTTTACCCTGGTGAGAAGCTTTTGCTGCTGGGTGTTAGAAAGGTATTCAGTGAGTCCAGTTATCTCCTGTTTGTGTGACCACTTGAAGAATGTTGCCTTTTCTTCCTTTTTTATAATTTAGAAAAAGACCCATATGTGTATTTCCTGATTTTTTTGTTATTATAGTCAATGAAAGTTAAACACACTGCGAAAATACTTGAGAAATTGCTATAATTTAGAACACGAGAACCACTGAAACAACAAGCAATTAATACATACAAGAAAAACTCCATTCCTTCCTTCTCTTTTGCATCCACATGTAGACTGTATTCTTTGTTATTGTTGCAAATTCAATTGCCTACAAATCAATTTGATTTAAGGAGAAAACATATTTTAAAAAGCTAGATGCTGCCACCCATAGGCCTGGTCTTTACTCTGCTTTGTTTTAATGCTATTCAGATGGCATTTTTTCTGAAACATGTACCAAACAGCATGTAATTCTCATTTGGGTTGTGCTTTGGAAGGTTGTATTAGAGTATCTATAGTACCGCAACTGTATCCATGTAGAAAATGAATGGTGATGAGCTCAGTCATTTTGTCAGCCAGTTGAGTTAGGCAGGAAAGTCATTTTTAGGCTAACCTGGGCACCAAGTAAAGCCTGAAGTCAGGTGCCAGTGGAGGATCCAGGTATGACAGCTGCTCTGTCTTCTTCACTGCTGTGACTGTGTCTGTATCACAACCTCTCCTCTTCCCTCTAATTTTAGAAGCTGGTTAAAAAGAAAATTAAAAAAAAAAAAAGGCGGGGGGGCAGAAATTGAGCAGTCAGCCTGCAGGGGATTATCTAGGTTGATGGTAATGCATTAAGCTCAGTGGTTCTTGTTAACATTAATGAGGATTGCAGGAAAACTTCATTCCTCAAACTGCTGTGGTATTCTCAGCTCAGTGCTGTGCCTCAGAATCAATGAAAATGTCCTAAACAAGTCCTAAAGATTTGTTTCCCTGAATGAGGAAATTCAGATGGGAAAGCTTGGCTGTTTCAGTGAGGGGGTGCTGGCCTGGCCTCTCAGTGGAGCTCCCCTCACCTGTGTTCTGCACAGGCTTTAGCGGTAATAAATATATCCTGCCTGTGAGAAGCAGAGGCACTTGTTTGTGTCATTATCACGGTGACTGCTTGTTACCCTTGGCTCTCACGTCCCTGCCAAGAGCCACATCTCATAGCCGCGGGTACTCCTGGCTCACACGTAGCAGTCTGCAGTATGAACAGCAGCACAGCAGCGGGACGCTCTGAGCAGGTGCAGTTTCTGGCATCCCACAGCATGTGAAATGCAGAGTTTGGGTGCTCACCTTCAATCAGTTGCTTTCCCAGTAACTAGGAGTTTGGTAACGAGTGAGGTTGTTTTGGGCTCTCTCCCTGGAAAATGCCTTCCTTTCCAGAACGTGTTGATCTAGGAAATGACGACTGCAGCTTTTCTTCCTGACTGTTAAGCAATTATGCCTGCTTAAGACGTAGCTGAAATAAATTAGGGAAGACGTAAGCCAAAGATGCTGTGGTTGTGTCAACTGAGGCCAGGAAGGTGCATCTGATCACTCATTGCCTTTGATTCTGTAATTTGCGCATTTGAGAGTACAGTAGTGAAGGAATCGATCTTGTTATTTCTGGCTACGGGAGAAATAACCCTTTTTCAATGGAGGGTGTAAAAAGGGTATTTATGCTTGGTAGGAGTTGTTTTACCCGCAGCCTGTACTGCGGGTAACCTCACTGCAGCTTTAGAAAGGAAGGTACTTGCAGGATATTCCTGTCCAACTTGGTTGACTTGCTTGGCTTCCATCTTGCAGAGAAGCAGCAGGTCTATCGCTGTGCCTCAGACAGCGGCTCTAAGGCCTCACCCACTGCTGCTGCCAAAAGCCAAGAGCCAGCAGACAGCTCCTGCAAGTCCTCTTTAAATTCCTAGCCCCTGGGGCTTCTGTGCCTTCACCAAGTGCTCTCTGCTTTCCCCCGCTAGGAAATCCAAGGTGCTGGCCGAGTGGCTGCGCAGTAGTGCAGTAGGCTCAGCTGGGGGGGGTCGAGCTTACTGTGCCCTGCCACTCAGCGGACAGGCTCGCCGTGCTTCTGGGTAGCATTCAGCTCCCTGACAGCATGAAACAGAGAGTCTCCACAGAGAGTCTTACCGATTTTAAAGCTTCAGGACTGACTGGCATGGGATTGTTAAACTAAATGAGAATACAGCGGCATTGTTTTGGGACTCAGCCTTCTTATGTGGCTGTATCCTACCCTGCTGATGTGGTGAAACCTGAGCTATCCCAGTTGAGGCCTGGGGCTAGCTTGAACTTTCCACGTTTCAGGTTGACCCTCGTTCCTCAGGCATGAGACTCTGCAGTCCAGGACTTCACCTCGTTCCCTTGTCTTTAGCCCCAGCACACAAATGTCACTGTTTGGGAACATCTCTTGTTTGCAGCGGGCTTGGCCATGTCTGCTGAGAAGCTTGGGAATTTGGAACATGGGTCAGAAATTCTGGCAGGGAGATTCACTTCTTTAAACTTAGATTTACCCTGAGAAGGTACATTGTATAGCAGCAAGTCTGCTATCCAACACGTGACTTAAAAGTTCATATGTTAATGTTACTACTAATTAATCAGGATTGTTATTTGTCTGGTGCTTTCTCTGCCAATGCAGACAACCTGTGTGTGGATTTCTGGGCTCAGAGCAAGCAGAATGATGGCATTATTGACCAGGGTCTTAGTGCACTGCCACTATGCCTCTTGTTTAAAAGAGGAAGAGGGAGAAGTATCGTGTTTTTTCTATATAAAATATTGATTTCCAGAACTGTTAACTCCTTTAATATTCAGATATGGTTCATGTGTTTTTGCATGAACGGGACGGATTACAAAGAGGTAGAGGAAAATTTATCTTTACTCCTAGTTATTTACAAGATAAAGAACAGTCTGATAAATTGTTTTATTTCTCTTGCAGCCGCCTCCCCAGATATATGATAAACAGCTGGATGAAAGGGAACATACAATTGAGGAATGGAAAGGTAATCACAATTCAGGATTATATGGAAAGGGGTATTTCTGTGGCAAATAAGCCATGTCCCACTACCAAGTGCATCTCTAAAGCCAAAAGGATTCCTATCACAGCAAGAAGTGAAACCAGCAAACTGGTGCTTTCATAATGAAAACACAGGATGATAGGTCGGAAGTTTTCTTATACTTGACAATGCTGTATTACTCTGCTGCTTCATTTCTGGGTAGTGGAGCATTAAACAATTCATGTGTTCGAGTTTAACCCAATTTGTCTCAATTCTGCTCCAAAAAGAGGTGGTCACAGAGGAAGGGAATGGAAGTGTGAGGTCTTAGGCAAGTAGAGCTGTCAGACTCATGAAGACAGCGTAGGGTAGCCCCAGTGCATCAATGGGAGGGCTGCTGTTTCCTGATTTTGTTGTTCCTGATCACAGGCATTGGTTCCTGTTTGTGACTGTTGCAAATCTGTCTTCCAGAACTCATCTACAAAGAAGTAATGAATTCTGAAGAAAAGACTAAAAACGGCGTAGTAAAAGGACAGCCTTCTCCTTCAGGTACTCGGCCCCATTGAATAACTGTGTGTTGTCTGTACTGACAAAAGGAAAACGGAAGTAACTGAAGCACTTGGCCTACACCAGCAGTTATGAAGATCAATTTCAGAAGTTGAATGCAATTCAGCATTTTGAGCTTTGAGGGTTGAGCTTGATTACCAGAACTGCAGTGTTAACACTCAAAAATAGGTCTGCTTGGTATTTGAGACACAGTTGCTCTAGTAATAATGCCAAATAATACTTATGGGTGTGATAAATGTTGAATTGTGTTACTGATAATCTCATACAGGTTCATTTTTCATCTTAGAGATTCAGAGATTTAGAGATTTGTAAGGTTCCAACATGGAATTATTGTCATTTTACAGCGGAAAGGTAAAGTGGGATGCCCAAAAATACTGTCACAACTGAAATCCTGGGCTTGGTGTCCTAGGCCTTAACTAAGGAAGAACCCAGCTTTGCCTCCCCCACACTCATTTCTGCACTGTCACTAGATGATTTGGTGCCACCCCATTCTACTAAAGTACCCACAAGAACTAGGCTTTGATGAGTGTCTGGAGGCTTTGCTGGCTTGATTTGGTTTGTTACTCCTTTTTTGAATCATGTTAATGCCCGTGTGATCCTAGCTGACAACTGATCGCTGGGTGCTTTATAATTCTAAGAAGCCTAGATAAGAAGTGGAGTGATGATAAGACATCATATGAGCCACACCTCTTCAAAACAGACTCGAGGGAGAGAATTTCTTGGTAAAACCTTGTTGGGTGTTACCTAATGTCTGAAGTTTGCATGGTCCATATTCAGCTTAGTGTTGCTTAAGATGGCCTGTGTACTTACATGCCTGTTGCCACAGGGTAAGTGTTCTCTGCTTTTCCTAAACTGCAAGAAGTTGTGGGGTTTCAGGTTTAATCACGTTGGTGTTCGTTTTCGTAGCACAGGTGCAGCAGTGAACAGCAGTGAAAGCCTCCCTCCATCCTCATCTGTCAATGACATCTCATCCATGTCCACGGATCAAACTCTGGCGTCTGACACGGACAGCAGCCTGGAAGCTTCTGCGGGACCCCTCGGTTGTTGCAGGTGACTAGCCGCCTGCCTGCGAAACCCAGCGTTCTTCAGAGGATGATGTAGTTGAGGAGGAAAAAGTAACAGGAGTTAAGAGATGAAGAGAAATAATAATAATAATAAAAAACAACAAAGATTTAAATGAAACAAACAAACAAATCTTTCCAGCCTGCTTCTCCTACAGAATTATGTAATGCAGCTAAGCTCAAGTGTATATTTAACTTATAGTTGCTCTGCTTTGGTCTTCTTCCAATGATGCTTACTGGGGGGTATAAAAAAAACAATGGATTATTCTAATTCATGTTTTTTTTGTCTGTCCCCGTAAGATGCAAAATTAATGGCTGCAAAACCAGCAACTTGCAACTGTCCTTCTCACACTGGCATGACAAGGTGTGCAGTAACCACTCTAAAACATCCGAGTGTATATCTGCCTTCACTTTCTGTTCTGTTGCCTTCTGCTCACTGAGGCAGATAGGGATACACAGGCGTTTTTCTCCTCATACGAACAGCACACACACGCCAACAGGCTTCTGGCCGTGTATGCAGCTGTGTGCCGACAGGAGCACACGCACTTGCATACATCCTCAGTATGCACTGCACAACTAAATGGCCCGTTTCAGGTGAACTGCATAAATACTTCTGTGATACTACCAGTACATAGGCTATTTCCTTGGTCGTTGATGAGGTTGCATACCTTGCGTGAGGGTTTGTGGAAGTGAAAATAACCACATGGAACTGCGGCTCCCTCAGAGACTTGAAGATGTAGCACCAACATTTCTGCTGAGACTTGTTATATATATTTTGAGATAATTACCAATTTGTATTGAAAGAAGATGCCACAGAGCTGCACATGAAAGTGTGTGTGAATATTAGGAATTGTTCTGATTTTTAGAGCAGATAAGCCAGGCTAAGACCAGGTTAGAAGGAAGCACATGTATCTTTGCAAGTTACAGGGAACAAGAATGAATGGTTTTTATGCGTGTTTATGCCCAGAAAGATTCATCTCAGCAAGCAACTCTTCCTGTCAATATTAAGTGAGTTATCATCTTAGTTTACAAATAGGCTCACTACTGTGAGTTCCAGGTATGTTTATGTCTTAGGGGGTATGACAAGGTTGGGGAACAGATAGACAGGTCAAAAGGACATGCAAAACTTGATTTTTTTTCATGTGTATTTTTTTACTGAGTTAAACGAAGGAAATTTGCAACCCTCTCCTTCTCGGTGTGTTTGCGGCTTAGAGGTTGTTCTCCCTTTAATCATTCCCTTACAGGAGCCTCCCCTACTAAGAGAACAGGCTGGCCTGGATGCTTTTGGCTGTTTACTTGCTCATGGCAAATCACCTAACTCCCTGGGAAGTTTTACCAGCTGTGTTACATGGACAAGATCCACACAGTGAGTGGGTCTACTATTCCTGTTCTCTAATAACAAAGAGTTGTAAGAATAAACAAGAATACAGATCAGTCCAGTTCTGACAAGCACCAAAGAACTCGGGTTGTGCCAGAGAATACGTAGGCTTCCCAGTGGTAAGTGACAGCGTTTGTATCGGAGAATGGCAAAACTACACATACAATTTCAGAACTGAGTATTTTTCCAGTTAAAACAGCAACTGGCATTTTCCACTGCAAGAGCATAATCACCTGAGCTGGACATTAACTAAGAGGTGTGTCATCTCTCCTCTTACCACTGTGTGCCATGTAAAACAAAATGACATAATAACACTGGAATGCTTTTCCAAAAGTCAAAAAGATATATTTTTTTTGGAATATATTATTGAATACTTTAAAATCACCCATTATTACATATTCAAAATTCTCTGAAAATAGAAGTGTTCTTTTAGGTGGCTTACAAATGTACTGTTCTGCAGTACGAAAAAAAAATTGAGTAGCAAGTCAGTTTTTCTTCCAAGGAAAGAAAACAAAAGTTAAAGCTTCTCTCCAGGGTGGGGAGGAGGGAAGATAAGAGAGAAATGGATAAAAAGTAGCTTCAGGTCCGGTGGTGGATCTGAGCTGCCTCCAAATTGCTGTAGTGAATGGTGTAATTTTTTTTCTCCATGGATATTTTTGGTAGATTTTTTTCTGGAAAAAAATGAAAATGAAATTAGGTCTGTGATTTTCTAAAAACTCAGAGCAGTAACAGTGAAAGCAATAATTTACTACTGCTAAAATATTTAGCAATATTCTCTCTTAAGCCATGAAGTATCAAGTTGTTGTTCAGTGAGGTAACGCTCACTTGAAAGCCAGTGATCATAGAAGTATTCGAAGGTAAACAGCAATGCTTTGCTAGGTATGAAGGCAATAACTCCAAGGGTGACTTCTTAGCAATAATGGAATGTATCGCCTCCAGATTTAAATGGTTACAGGTGTATATTAGTAACGTTCAGATATCTAGCATCTGTTTTAAGTTCCTTATTTTTCACCATTTTAGTGCGTTATTTAACCAAAAAGAAAAAAAAAAAAAAAAAGGAAAAAACAAACCCAAACCACTCTCAAAGCTAAGTGGAACTGCAAAAATACAGCAGATGTAGAATGTAGGAATTAGGAATAATCACAGCTCATCGCCAGTGATGATACGGAGATGTGGCACAGGCAGTAGCAGAAAACCCATTTGTAGTAGATGGATGCTTGCAGATTGTCTGTGTTTTATCTGACAAGTACACTTAGTCCAGTGGTATAATTTAGTCTTGTTTGATTTCGTGAGTGCTGGGGAGAGAAGCAGTTACTGCAGAAAATGTCCTGCAGACGGGCAGTAACTAAAACCCAGCACAGAACATACATAGCTTTATTCCCAGAAGCCCCGATTCCGCTAAGCACCAGTGCTGTACACACATTTTGTAGGGATGCATATCTAATTTCCTAAGTAGCATGTGCTTTTTTGTCCTTTGTTCAGCATTGATCGACACAAGCATGTGTTTAAGTGCCTTGTCGAAATGGGGCCTATAACAATTAGTGCATCTCGTTCTGTCCTTGAATTAGTCAGTCTCGGTGAGCAGCTCTGGCTGTGGGAGGAGACTTGGGGCTGTCCACACTGGACAGCAGAAAAAAGCCATTGACAAAAAAAAAAAAAAGGAAAGAAAAGCAATAGTTCCCTTCAGTCCTGGTCCTTGTATGGTCCTGTCCAAACTGAAGCGGCAGCCATCAGGTAGGAACGGTATCCTTTGTTCTCCTTTGCCCGGGCGGTTGGTGCAGTCAGCTGGTATCTTATAGGAATGCAGTACCCTTGAATAATGATGGCAGTGACGACAATCCGTAGCTATACTAAGGTGCACAGATATTTTTCTTTCAGATGCTGGAAGTTTGAGACCCTCCTCTTCATGTCTTGCTGCTCATTATTCCAATGTTCCGTGCAGTGTGATCATGATAAATGCTTTTTTTTTTTTTTTTTTTTTTTTCTTGCCAGTGATCTTTCAAGTCTACCTCCTAGATTACCAAGTTAGCAGATAGTACTTGAGTAATAATTTCACCTCATTCTCAGGTTTGTAGCTGTACGTAAGATTGCCACTGATACAGGGATGTAGGAAGGGGGCGAAACACAGACATTTAATGACAGATTTGTCTAAGTATTTAGGCACTGAAGCAGCAATCTGCCTATTGGCAGAAGGGCATAGGCGTGTATCGTTTGTCAGCACGAATGTCAGCTGGACACCTTGGTATTTCTGAAAATAAGCCACAGAGGTTAGCTGTATCTTAAGTGTCTGACTAGCCTCAGAAGTTCTGTCCCAGGTGGCTCACTTCAGCCACGCAGATAACCATCAGCAGGGCAAGGAAAATGACAGAGGCATCGTAATTATCAATGGCTAATCAGAGCACTAGCAGCAAAAAACAGCGTTGAGAAGGTAGAGAAGCCACTGATAAACATTCCAGCTTGATTTTCAGGTGGACCACAGCATGAGAAATTTGGAGAAAAAAAAATACAAAAGGTCAGAATTGCTCCTAAGAGGTCTCTTTCCCTTTTCTTTTTCACTGGTGAGTTGAAAATGAGAAAAAATATTGAGTTGCTTCAAACTGATAGAAGGTTATGTATGTTTTCAATCCAAAATCTCTTATAGTTTTTGAAATCACTCTTCAGATGCTAACTCAGTAGTCAGAATAGTATCTTGTGAGTTTTGAATATATTCTGCTAGAATGTAATGTATATTCAGCAATTTCAGGCATTTATTTGAGGTGGTCACAAAGTGATTTATGCGAATCACACTGTGGTTGGGAATCCTCCCATAATATCTCCATTTCCATAGCATAGAAACACACAGGAATCTTCAAGTCTGTGTTACATAAAAAAAAGAGCTTAAAATGGAGGGCAAGTATGGTAACTTGTCAAAAGAAAAGGAAGCCACAGAAAGCCTGATGAGGTGCTTCCCTAGTGCGCTGGTGTTTTTCTTCTGGAAATCATCAGTTCCTGCATGATGCTGGCCTCAAGAGATGACCCAAGCCAGATGATAACATCACTGTACCATTCTTCTAAGAGTATTCATCTGTAAGGTTTTACCTTGGCATATATTGCTTAACCTTTGGGATAATGATTCTGAAGAAATTAGACTTGTTGGCGTGCCTTTAGGATTTTTTTTGAAAATACTGCTACTAAATTGATTTGGATTGGTGCTCATTGACAAACATTACAGTACAGAGGTTTCTTTTCCCCCACCATCCTGTCTCATGAAAATATGCTAACAGTTAAGATGAAAACTGAGGAAATATTTTATGTTTCGAATATCCTGAAATCATTGTAAAATATACTAGAAATATTTTAATTCGAAATAACTTTTAAAAGCCACAGTTACTTGTATTATAAATATTGCAGTATTTAAAATGAGTGAATAATTCTAATTTCAGGCCTTTCTACATACTGATGTTTTAAATTTTCATGTGAATTCAAACATGCCTAACAATGACAAGAATACATTTTCCAGCAAACTCTGCGTGCTTCCAGGGACAGCAATGGGCAAGGCAACCTGCAGGGGAGAATTAGACTTTTTCCTTTTAATGGTCTGGCAGAAAAAGAAGTCTGAGTTAGTGATTTACTTTACAATTATGGGGTGTGTGTGTGTGTATGCGCAAGAAAGAGAGGGAGTGCAAATGGAAGTGATTTTTAGAACTTCACCGTTGTATTCATATTTGATCCAAATTCTCATTGTGGATAAGGAGTGTAATTGTAACTAACATAATCACATCTTCAAGCATCTGATGGCTGTGCTTATTTGAACTTCCACCACTTTACAAAGGACACGGTTACCTATCTGCAAGCTCAAGGTGATTTTTTGCACACATGTGCACACCAAAAGACCAGAATTGTGCGTAAGGTTTGAATATTCCACACATCAATAATGTCTTAATTAGAAAGATGGGGGCACAGGGGAATGGTGAATGTGTCATCTTCACTAATGAGCTGTAAAGTAGACCTGTCCAGTGGAATTTAGTGCAGTCTGCTTAACGTATTAGGAACTTGCCAGTGCAGCCTGATTTTTTATTATTTTTTTTTTCCAAATTAACTATTAATTGTGAGAGGTGAACTGTTTAACTTCATTTCTGTTCAGGCTCATTGACCCATGGCAAGCTTGAGTTTTAAGAAGGGTTTGAAGTGACAAAAGAATGTTGAAAAACTCCAGCTGAGGCTTATGGTGCCTTTTTACCTGAGAGTGAAAAAGCTGAAAAGCACAGATTGAAGGAAGACAGTCAGTTCGGGAAATAAATCTATCCCTACCACGTTTATCGTTTCAGACAGGTAACCCTGCCTCTTTTGTTAATTTTCACTGAACAGGGCCATTCTTGTCTTCTGGAAAGCAAGATATTTATAATGTAAATAGTTGTATTGACTTTTTTTCTGTAACTAATATGTAATAATGCAACACCCTACTACTGTTAGACCTTTTTGCAGTAAGGCCACTGTATGCCTAAATATGGTCGACCTCTGACCCTTTCCTAAGTCAGCCACGTGCTGAAAAGGAGGGTGCTGGAGGTTTCAATGTACATAGAGAATCGTGTATATTTAGTAAATGGAGTAAGTGGGACTTACGGCCAGTATATATTAAAGCCACAACAGTAACAAAGCTCCAGATCTTAACTAGCAAAAACAACTGTTCACCTTGCCATGTCCATCCTGTAATAAGATCTAAGTTGCACCTGCCTGTAGTTCTGCATGATCAGACTTCAAAGTATAACTAACAAGATCTGTAATGTATCAGTGTTGATAAACATAGTTTAAAAAAAAAAAGAAAAAAAAAAGAAAAACTCAACCAACAACAGAAAATCAACAACGGCAACAGTTTCGTATCAGGACTGGAAGATGAGACATGTCCAATTTGCACGGTTATAGCTGAAAGCTGGAACCAGTGCCAGCCTAAGTGGACCGCAGTAGTGACGTCTGTTAAGGAACCGACCTGACTTCCGTATTGTTTTGTTCTTTTCCTGTTATTCTCTGACTCTCTGTTGTTCCCTGTGTGGATACAGGGGAGAACTTCACCTCAATCATCAGTGTTTTATGGGTCAATGTTGCATCAATGATTTCTGATTTCTGTTCATTTGTCAACTACTGAACTAGGATGGGAACTTCATTCTCTCCACTTGTCAAAAGGAATCCTGTCAGAGCTTCCTCATGAAGTTACTTCTCACTGCTGTCCTGACTCCTGTCGGTTGGATGACTTTGCCATGTTCCCAATAAACAGCACAATGCAGTAAACCACATTGATCGAGGGCTTCATTAAATGTGTTGTGCATCTGTACTCCCGCTGGGGCTCAAAGTCATGCAGGGACAGGACTCAATTCAAATATGGTATGTACTCTATGCATGACGCCTATATTACACCTTTATGACCTTATAGTGGGGGAAAACAAAAACTGCTGATCTTTACAGATGTGGATTCGGACCATCTTTTTGGGGGGAGGAAGGCTGTAGCGAATCTTGGTCCTTATCCTACGTGCCACTTGCTGCTATTCAGAGCAGCTAAGTGGAGGCTAAAGTGGAGCAAAGGCCACCAAAGGGGGCCGCACACAGAGGTGAATTTCATGCTGTTTGAATGTGATCTTGCCAAAAAGCCTGTATGTCTAGCAGGGGAGACTGTGACTGTTCTAGAAGGAGTGTTGTGTGTTGTTTACTTAAAAACAAGCTTTGCTAATTAAAATAGTGTATTCTGGAGTCCTATTTGAATGGCATAAGGGGTTATCAATGAAAAAGAGGCCAAGTACATTCATGCAGTCCTCCTGGCTGCTTGTTCCTTTTCCTGCAGTGCTCACTAGGGGACTCAGATCAAGCTGTAAACATGTGAATGTTGCCAGGATTACAAAATCCAGTTAGTGCTCCATGTGATGTGTTCCGTGGGCTTTATCCTGGCAGTCACCGCTCATTTTAAGAAGCATTTACGGCACTAAAGGCATGTAAAGGGACCTTAGTGTCTGTGAGACTCGGATTGTTTTCAAGTAACTTATGAGTTTATTCCTCTGGTTGACTGCCTAAATATGTAGAAAAAATGGCAAGATGACTGGACCAGCCAAGTAAAAGCTCTTTATTCCTTCTCCCATCTCCTCCCCCATTTAAAAAAAAAAAAAAAAAAAAAAAAAAAAAGTAAACCAAAATCAAACTAACAGCAACAAAATAGGAAAAACAACATACCAGCCGTAGCTGTTATTTGTGGCCTGTCTTGGCCTGATTTTTCACAAACTTAAAGATATTGCACTCTGCTTCAAGTGAAAAGGAACAAAAAGGTGAGAGGTGCTGCCTTTTGGAAAACGCTGCTGTTTTTTTCCCTTCTTGCACAAGCTATCTGTGCCCTGTTTTATCTCCAAGTAAGTCAAACCATTATACACAATGGACATTTTTAGGTTGGGATTTATCAGGAGATTAAAAAACAAAACAAAAACACAGCCTTCTGTCAAAACAAAGCGGTCTGGGAGGGCTATATAAAAGAGTGAATTCAAGTACCTTATAAGCACTATAAGGGGAGAAATTCTTAAGGTTTGTGTAGTTAAATAGCCTTTCAAACATAGTGCACAGAGCTGATATTTTTGCTCTGACTTGCTAAAACAGGAGACTTTTCAAGGTTTATCTTTCCCCCAGCTTGTGTATGCAGAGAGTGGCTAAACTAAAATGTAAGACAAACCTCTGGCTTCCAGTAACAAGGAAATTTGGGCTTTGTGATTCTTAGTGCAAAATGGGGAAGATGGGGAACAGCTTTTTGGTTTCACTGGGTGCCATTTGAGGCAACTCAAGATTCCTCTTTTTTGAGAGGTTTGCCCTTTATGGGACTCAGAATTTTTATGATCATGTTTCAGTTCTATACACCTCATTGAATCCCTATCTGAAGCTGTGACTGTGATTTCTTTTTACATAAACCCAGAGTCCTAAATTCCAGAAAATCTGAAGTTAAATTTGAACAGGACAGGCCTCTTAAGAGTACTCCTTGGTATAAAGCAGAAGTACCTTTTTAGCAACACACCAGCCTTGGAATTTTTCTCCTGCAGTCAGTTGCGGTGACAGCCTAATCATCACTTGCTTGGTTAGAGGTAGCGTGTGTTACACGCTGACGAGCTGCAGCAAATCCATGGAATCGTCTGTGCTGAAGAAGAGGTGAAGGATGGAGATTGGAAGGCTCCTGCAAACTCTCCTCTCCCTCCGCTTGAGGCAGATGAATGGGGATGAAGGTCAGTGAACAACCTTTGTGCTCAAACTGATGAACCGCTGTGGTGTCAGGCAGCCCAGTTAAACACACTGGGCCCAGTTCTCATTCCTTTACAGAATGTATGGCTGCTCTCAGCTGCATGTTAGTCATTTTCTAATTCGGTGATAGAGTTGAAGATTTTTTCTTCTGTGTGGAGCCCTTTGCTGGGGGCTGCTCAGTGTTGGCTACGTTTGTCTGTGCCCTGATGCTTACAGAGCAACACTTTCATCGGCTCCATTCACTGCCCTGTGGCCCAGACTCTCCTCAAGTCCATACCAATAAACACCGAGATGATCTCGCTTTTCAATGTGCTCTCCCAAGCCCCTGTTAATGGCACAGCGTGGAGCCTGAATTGCAAATCTGTGCCTCCAAGAAAACATGCTTAAATTAATACTCATTTGCTGACGTATCCGTCTTAGTTTAAAATGGACTGCAGGGTAGAAATAAGTGTTGGTTGTTCTTGATGCTTCTCTGTGATGTTCTGTCCACATTCCAGGCGCACTTAGATGTGGAACAGTAATTAGGGTGCTGGAGACAACAGCTGGCTCTCTGAATATGGCTATTAATGGACAGACTGCTGTTTTTGTTAACCAAGTCTCATCACAGGGAGTGTAATCTTCCAGATTTTAGTCTTTCTAGTGTCATTAGCCTGGAACTAACAATGGGACATTTAACGTTTTTCTTGGCTAAATATGAAACATGTATTACGGGAATTATCTTGGATTCCTACAAACTCATGAGACAGAAATTGCAAAGGAGTAGCTGCCACAACAAAACAGCCCTTCAGTTTTTGAAAATGCTTAATGATTTAATGTGTGAAAGAGGTGGAAAGCTATACAATCTCCCATTCCTGCATTTAACCCGAGCTAGGTAAAGACCTGTCTGCTGCTACAGGATTTAGCTACAATAGTGATTAAGAAATTGACTACAGATAACTATGAAAACTTTTTTAAGCCTAGATCTGTCATCAAGTGTTCATAAAGAGTAATACATTTATTTTTCGTTTTGGAAGATAAATTTATGCCCATTCTTTGCTGGATTTGTTCTCAGCATTGTCTAGGTGATGCTCCTGCTCTTGGAGTAGCCTTACCTTTTCAGTTCTGTTGCACCATCTTGGATGGGAAAAGATCTGTTTTGAGTATTTTCAGCAGTTCACTTGATCACAGCTAGAACAGGGATTCACTTTTTGATTCTGTTCTTTTTTATATGACCCAAAGTAGTCAAATAACAAAAGTTGTGGTTTGGAGGTAGCTCACCAAAGGGTTATGTTAAATGTCCCCACCCCACATTTGTTCTCCAGAGAAGTCTGCCTTGTGGGAGAAAATTTGTGGATGTAGGTGTTCCAGAAGGAATGGAGATTCTTTATGTCAGCCTCAGTCCAGAATTAACAGGATTTGAACACAGACAAATTCGGAATGTGCACAAAAGCTCTTTTCAGTAAAATTGGAAATACTGTAGGGCCCAGCAAGTAACTGAGGGGGCTGAAGGGGACACTCTGGTTTTAAAATCAATGAACAGTAGGAGAAACAGTCCAGTAATGAAACCTTGTGGCTGGATTCCAAAGCATTTCAGTGTTTCAAGCAGCCAAAAGCCCCTTCAAAAGCTTAATACCATGTAGCAGATAGGAATGCATGCTACAAAGCCACTGCAGAGCATGTGTTGTCTAAGATTTTTAATGTACGTGTTTCTGAAATGTCAGTACATAGTAGTTGTAGGATTATTATGATTCTCTACATAAAGAATTCTTTTTGGCAATATGCAGACATCTCATAAGGTTTTTTTCACCATAAAGGAGAAACACCACAGCACACCACCATGCTGCTGACTGCAGGTGGGTGAGTAGGAGAATATTGGCCAGGTTTCAGGGGAGTTGTACTCATTGCTTTTGGTTTTCTGACGTCCTTTTGTCACGAGCTCAAGACACCGCTAGTGGAAAGGGCAATAAAATTGCAGTATGTGTTGCTAAAGTAATTCCTTTCCAACAGTTTTATGTGATTTCTGAAACATATGAACTAAGTTATAATCACTCTTTTTGGTCATAATTCCCTGCATTAGCAAATTGACTGAATAACCTAGCTCTCAGTCAGTTTTAGCACTGGGTTTTTAAGTGGTTAGCACTGAGACTAATGTAAACAACTCACTTTTACTGCAAAAATTCACTGGCACCACTGTGTAATACCAAATCCTGAGGGACTGCAGTTCCGCATCAGTTTTTCACTTAGTTGCAACAGCTCACTGGACCATCCTGCAGTTGGGGGAAAAAAAAAATCAGGAGTGCGCAGTACAAACGGTTTTTTAAAGCTAACAAAGGATGGCAGCCATGGTCATTCCAGCTTCTGCTTTGTCAGATGAGCTCCCCTATCCCAGGCTGACATTGAATTCATCTTACTCCCCTGAGTGTGATATTTGCAGAGCTGTATAGACACAGCTGCTCCCTTTATCAAGGAAGATGCTTGATACAAGCAAAGAGTGCCACCTAAAGGCAAATGTGCTGAAGGCTCCATGGAGAGCCAAATTCAGCGAACCCTTCAGCATGTAAATCACCTGCTCGTTGCATTTCTTCTCCAGCCAGACTGACCTTGGACAGTTCATCATGTACTTGATGGTCTGGAGCATTTCTTGGACAAAGCTAGTTCTACATTTTCAGTAAGTTTTCATTATTTTTCGTTTCCCAATAAAAGCTATATATGAAAGTGTATAAATCCCTCCCTTTAGTGTAGGAGATAACAAGGTGCTCAGATAAGCACCACTGAGCGGTAGGTGATTGTGGCACTAAGCCAGTTCTGTGTGTGGGTAGATTTGGCCATCATTGAGCTCTACAACATGATTTGGAGTTACTGAAGTAAAAGTCCACCAAAAAATAACAAAAGAAATTACTTTTTCAGAATTTTCAACTGTCTGGTCTGCATCCTAACTGAATTTACACAATGAAAGCTTCTTCCAAGATAATGTCCAAAGATATAGCTGAATAGATGTGCTAGGTAAGCAAGTATCTTTTCCCTTTAGTTAGCTCAGCCACGAGGCAGCAGTATAATGAGACAGCTATCGTGCAGGGAAATGGCTTTGCGTTAAGTTATTTTAACCACGAATCTCTGCTCCTGTTGTTTGGGTTTTGTTTGTCTTTTTATATCCAGTTTTACAGATGGGCTTTCTCTGGTCCATACCACGTGTGCCTTCCTCCAGTTTCTGGTAACATTAACAACAGAGCTTTCTGACTTAACACAATATATTTTGGGATCTGTGCAGAACCCTTTTCTGGTTAAATTACCATCCTTAACACAAAGCAATTCCCAAACAGGAATACGTTGCTCATCTCAGCTTCCTGTTCTCTGAGGACTCCTCTTTGGTGAGCTCTGCCCTGGTGCTGTATGGGCTGTCTCCAGCCACTCCAGATATATTCACGAGGCAATATAGATTTAAAAAAAAAATGTAGTGAAACTGGAAACTTAGGAGAAATTAGTAAATACAGATCTTAAATGGTAACTTTTTCTAAGAATCGTTAAAAAAAATAAAGACCATGGTATACTGTCATTGAGTCCATGCTTCCTGTGTTTAGTGGCTTTAGAGACTGACCATTCTTATGTCCAGTGTGGTGTGCAATGCAGTAACATCTGTCTTGCTATCCAGGAGCAACGTTTGTTGACTGCTCCTAGTACCACAAAATACACAGAGGTCAACCTTGTCATACTACTAATTATTCCTTGTAACAACTTCTTGTAGCAGTGGAAACAGTCAGGAGTGGCAGACTGAAGTTCAAAGAAATCAGACTTGACTACTGTGAGTAATGCTAATTTCAGCTAAGCTTTCCTTAAGGTTTGTACTGTTGAGCCTGATGGTCCCATACAGAGTAAACAGTATAATATTCCAGAAACCATAAATCTTGACAAGTGATACAGTTTGTATCTTCTGCTTTTAAGGTCTAGTGCGTTTATTTACTAGGGGCTACTCTGTCAGCTCAGGAAATGAGCCCTCTTAAAGATAATAGCATTCAATAATTACCACATCTCATTTAACCATGTCAGAGGAGCTGCTTAAAATTATGATTACATCTAAATTCCTGTTACTTTGCCCTTAAGAAGTATTGTAAGTCAAGACAAATATGTTACTGCATCAACACTGCACTCTTGCTGCAATGACTTTGTGCTTCATAGCGAAGCGCATGCAAGGAGTGGATACTGTCAATGATATGGTGTAGGTGATATCTAGTTTATATGCAGGTAACAGCTACATAATATATTGAGCGCACATGAGTTGTTGTTTTTTTTCCACAAAAGAAAATTAAGTGGAAGAGTAGCAGCCAGAGCAGTATCAACTACCTCAAAAACTGCAATTAATTTTTCAAGATATCCTAACCAATTTATTTTTGTACATCAGAATCTACTAAGTCCTCTGTCAGGCAATGAGTTTGTATCAAGTTTTTAAGTATGAATTACTAGTGCGTGTGTTTCAGTAACTCATATCACAATGCTGAATATATTCAAAGGCTACTTAAGAGAGTAAATGACGTTGTATATAGGCAGCAGTTGCTTTAAATTAGTGTGATGTTTTGGAGAAATATCCCTGGAAACGTTTTGGCACAATGGCTTGCCTTTTCTCTTTTTTCCACAACACTGAAACATGGCAGTAGCCTTGCCCCCAGGTCACTGCACTGCGGAGGATATTTTACATTCTTTTCCTTTCATCCTTTTACTACAGAGGAGGTTGGTTGTCTCAATAGTAGTAACAAACTAATCTACTCTAGCGGCTTTTTTGCAATTACTCAAGTCTTTATGCGAGAATAGTTTGGATTTTTCTTTTAGGGGCTTTTATGTTGAAAGAAAATAAAGCAGGTTGTTAAGGAATGTGGGACTACAGTTTCGGCCAAGCTGTGCAATTAATCAGGACTAATGAACTGATACGCTACTGGACTGTTGAGCAGCCGGTTGAAACAGCTCTGCCAGTGTAAGTAATCCAGTTCTGATGCTGCGTTCAGCGTTTTGAACTGATGAATGACTGCCTGACAGCTGTGCTGGCTACAGTCATCACTCTTAGGAAATACTTCATTTAACGAGCACAATAGAACAAAGCAATACCTGCTAATTGGGAATGGTCTTACTGTAGCAATTGGATGTAAATAATACCAAATCAGAGGCCGGGTTCAATAACATGCGTGCTGCTGTAGTGCCAGGCTTTTGCAGCTTCGTGTAAGATTACTGCCCCTGAAACGCATGCACTCACGCACGCAGGTATGCGCTGCAGAGGAGCAGTGGACTCCCCAGCAGTTCTGTCCATGGCAGGCGGACTCTGTTTCTGCACAGTGTTCTGAGAGCAGTTGCTGGTGTGGGGGTGGTGGCCTTTGATGTCAGATAATTCGACTTGCAGGTTTTGCTTCAGTTGACATATGATGTTTTCCCTGGGGCTCAGTAATGTGAACTGGAATGTTTTTTTGTCACAGAGGCTAAGAGCTAGTCTTTGGTTAGCCCGTGGGAGGGAGGCCTCCGCAAACAAACTCATATGGATTTCACCTACCCATCCGGATAGTTTCAAACCTAAAAGACCGAGGCAGGCAGCTCCGAGTCTGGGAAAGAAAATTATTATTCTTCAGCTGAGCAGGACTTAAAACAGCAGTTAAAAGGACTAACATGGCGGTGATAAAAGTACAGGGTGTGTACTTGTACCCTTTAAAGTTTAACCCATGTTCAGGCAAAACCTCCTCCATTGCCTAAGAGGAAATCTGACAGAAGGAGGTCAGAATCAAGGTCAAACTTTATATACAGATGGAGGCAGAGAAAAACTGTTTAACAGCTGAGACTAAATGTAATTCTTTTCTGGAAAATAACTGAAGAAATAGCAACTGAAGCAATTTTGGCTTGTTTTTTGTTAGTATTGATTGTAACTGATTTTTTTTCTGGCCTGAGAGGGAGGTAAATGCACTGTTCCTCTAGAGCAGTGCACTGTAAGAGTGCGAGAACCCCATCCTCTTCTCTGCTCCCAGCTCCTGGAACTTCCATTCCAACTACCACCAGACTTTTCAGAAAAGTACACTCATTTCAGGAAATGACTTATTTATGTCTCCTGTCCTGAACCAGTTATATTTTTAGAAGGGAGGGGGAGGAAGGACACTGTATAGATTTTAAAGTTCCTCCGTATGAATAAATACTCCATGTATGACTGAAAATAAAAGCGAGCCTTTGAAATCTGAGCCACAGTATGGGCTGCTTTATAGACTTTTGCCTCCTGAACGCTGCCTTTGTAAGAGTACTATTATCATCAAATGCAGCACAGCCATGTCTGGGGATTGCCCACAGGAGAACAGCCAAGCAAATAAAAAAATTCTGCCTTGCAGTTCAGAGATACTGGATGCAATGTTGTTCTATGATTCTATACTGTGCAAGTACTCCGGGTGGTGGTGAACGTTAGACATGACAAGGTTTTCAGCTACTTCCTTCACTTCAGTTGAAGACTGAGTAACATATTGATCGAATATACTGAATTTGCTGCCAGGATTAATTCTGCTAGTTTTTTTCTAATACTTTGGTATTCAAGAACAGTATAAAAATATTAGCTATCCTTTAGTATGTGGATTACAACTGTTTCTCTAATTACTCAAATCGATTTGAAACCACAGCCCTGAGGAAAAAACTTTGTTTTTACTCTAGAGATTGCTCATAGTTTTTATATAAAGCTATAGCCTTTATTTATCGACAGATTAAATTAAAATGGAAATAGGAAGGTACTCTGATAAAAAGCAAAGTGCTTTTCATGCTGTATCCTGGACACTAGTCTTCTTGCAATTTTATTTACGATGCTAGATAAGAGTGAAATATCCCATTTCCAACAGCATCTGAAGTTTCAACACCGTCAGGATTTTCCTTCAGGCAATAAAAATTTAATTAAGTTTTATGGAATGAAGTCCAAAACGCATTGGATATTTACATTAGATTTTGATAAAATAAATCCTATGGTTTTAAAAAGTAATGTTGTATTTATATATATTTAGGCTGTCAGGATGCCCATTTCGTTATCTGTTGTGTGCTCCCATTTCACATACTACTGTCTGAAGAGTGCTGCCATACATTGAAGTTCACCATTTGCATAAATGCTACTGCTCTTTTCTTATCGTCAGCACCCCGTGACTCCTCATGTCCTACTGAAAATGCTACAAACATACCTTAAACACATAACTTCAAAATGCAACTTCCTAAATTGACAACTAAACTTCCTCAGAAGGCCGCATCTCTGTTCAAAATCACGTGCAGAACACTAAGCATCTCCATCTTTTCCACCTGCTTTATAAAGAATAAGAGAATGTCAAAATCAAGGAAACTAAGATGTCCACTAAGGAACATCTGTTATGGTCATGATGCTATTTTTTATTATTCTGCACCCGATCTGAATAAAAATTTGCATAGGCCTCCCTATATTTAAGAACCTGTAAAGCAGAATACTAATTTATTATCAATATAAAAAGATTAATTACATTCCTACAGCATGGAATAAATAGAGTTGTTGTTGTTTAATTGAAGAGAGTTGTCATTGTTTAATTCAACTCTGAACACTGAGCTGTGCAGGAGAATAGCAAGAGACTGAAGGTAAACGTATCTATAAAGAAAGTCAAAGCTGGTCCAAAGAAAACTGATGTATAAACATTTCAAAGCGATGTTGGAATTTCTCATGTTTCACTCCAAACAAGTAATTCTGCAGGGCAGAACGGAAGAGGAGGCTTCCAAAAATGGGGTGTCTGTTAAAGGTTTGGCTGATAAAAACACAGTGCATGTTGGGATGTTAACAATCTAGCGCTTTCGTCGACAAGCCTTTCTGCTTAGTGGTAAATTCCAGGTTTTCAGCCATGCTCATCTGTTTAGTTAAATAGCATTATGGGACCTTGATTTTGGTGAGAACTGTGCTATGCCAGAAAGCCGTCTGTTCTGATGTTTTGAAGGAGCCAGTGGTTTTGGTCACAGCATGCATGCTTATGGCTTGACAGCTCTGCCAAGAAGGTACTGTTCCACTACAAATACTCAGAGCATATTATCCAAAATATAAAACAGTCCAACACCAAGCATACAGATGGCAAAACAGACTGAAAGATTCAGTAACATGCTGAATCCATGTGCGTTTCTGATTTTGTTCATTATTTGTTTTAACAGTCAGAGAAAAAATGTCCAGAGTGAAAAGGCAGCTGCTTTGTTTTTCTCCAGGGCGGAACAATGTGCATCCGACCACAGTCCCATGTGTGAGGAATACCTTTCAGTTCTGCAGCGTGGCCAAGACAACGCCAAGAAAGTCAGCTGAGTTTCAGATTTTTCTTTAAAATTTAAGTCACTTTACTTAAACCGTCTGTGGAGAGAGAGTAGTTTCCCAAGAAGTGTGTTCTTGGGATACACAAGAGTATGTACAGTGTCAAGCCAGTTCTAAGTGGGCAGTGTTCTAAAATAGCTGTTTTGGGATTACTGCTCAGCCAGTACTCTGTAACAGAAAGCACTTCAGCAGTGCAGTAAAAAAATATCCTCTGGACCCCCTGTTGGGTAATAATTACACAACAAGGTAACAAGGACTTTACTCAGAGCATTAGCAGGGACAGTTAATCAGTGCAGCTCCACTGACTTCAGTGTATTTATGGCAGTATCAGTAAATGTTCTTGTTTGCAACACCTCCCTTCATTGCATTTCATTTTCTAGAAGCGAATATTTGTAGCTACACTCCCTGTGTTTCATAACGTACACAAACATTGTAAGTACTAGTTAGGAAAATGGAATAATGGCACTTGCACTGGTGTAGAGTAATGCTCTTAAAGGAAACAAAAACTGTTATAAAATGAGGTTTTCAAGGTCAAATCAAGTGGCTGCTGCACCACTGGTAAAAGCAACTTCCAGGTAGAGCAGGACAGAGCTGAGATGGGAAAAGATGAGCCAGCAGGTGGAAATGTACAGGATGTTGAGTCAGAGGGTGAGATGAGTCTGTGGAGAATTTCAAACACTGTAACACAAAGTTTAGTTGATCACAGGGATGGCTAAGGAGGCGATCGAGAATCAAGTTGTTACATCCCAGTTCCTGGAGCAAGCGTGTGGTCGAGCCCCAGAACTGCAGCCTCCCTGAGGCCAGGAAGGCTTAGGAACACTGCCAGAGAGGAGTGCGTGCACAGGGCTGTCAGGCTGTGCGAGTGCAGGTCAGCATCAGGGGGACAGGACAGGAAACTGCCATCTGCTACTGCGAGGGGTAAGTCTGTTTTCTTCTGAGGGTGAGTTTCAAAAGCAGATGATGATGTTGCTGTGCTGGGGACACCAAGTATCAGTCAGTCATCTTCAGTGAAGTCTCTTAGACCAGCAACTGGACTGCAGTGGGTCAAGAGGAAGTAAATGCATACAGCCCAAATGCCTCCTGATGAGTTAGTGGCTCATGCACACAGTATTTTTCAATTTATGAAGACCTCCCTATGCTTGTGTGTGTGTGTGTGTTTGTGTGTTATTTCTGCCCTTGAAACACAAGGATAACTCTAACTGAAGGACTTCAGAAGAAAAAAATCCTTCCCCACACAGTGGAATTTTGGAAGGAATTCCCTTTTTCTGTGTTTTCCAAATTACTTACTGAGACTGCTTTGGTTCTCCCTTGTTTTTCTGCTCGAGTACTTTTCTTCCGAGTACTATTTTATGCATAGTGATTCTTGGGGAACTCAGAGCACAACAAGCAATATATTATTTTTTCTTAATTGCTAGGTACATCTCCTTTTAGGCCCCAAATTTGGGCTGTCTACTCATGGAGCAGCAACCACAGCATTTGACTTGGCTGTGCAGTCACTTAGTCTGCTTGAATAATTCCGAACACTGAGTAAGTAAGCAAAACTTGTTTTGAAAATACATGAGCTGTCTTCAGGCTCATGTTTATTTATGCACACTACCGATCAGACAAATTAGAAAATAAGTTCACAATTTACATGCTGCGAAATCACAAAACGGAGGGCAGACTTCTCCAGCTAAATACTTTGGCACCCCCTGAGCTTATGTACTTTCAATTCTCAGACTTGTTCTACTTAGCGGGTAAGTTTCTTGAGCACTGCTGGCAGACAAAGAAGATAGCTGATTGGTATTAAAATCATGTACTGTCACATCTGCTTCTTTTTAGGGAAAGGAAAATCTGTGATGTGATAATGGCACCACTGGATACAAAAAAAAAGTCTCTTGTATAAAAGAATGTCAGGCCTGCTTGTATAAAATAGACTGTTCCTATTGGTATAAGGCAGCCATACCAGCACTATTTTAAAATATGTATATATATATTTCACAGTATATTTCAATCGGAAGAGGGAAAAGTTCTTCAAATTTTGACTCCTCATAAACCTATTTTCCATAATTCAGGTTTTGACGTCCACTCTTAGGCAGCCTAATAAATGTGGCTACTCTCCTCTGGTGATTTCATATATAATGTTATTCCTACAGCTATTTAGCAATTATAAGCTCATTTAGATTAAAACAAAAAAATGAAAATTACCTTCTTCCCTACTTTGTTGCCTGCGTGTGCATAATATATGGTTAAGTTCACTTGTCTAAGTCTGTGCATGATAAGCCTTGGAGACAATACTTCTATTTAAAAGTGGTAAAGGAAATAATTGATGCCAAATAGTTTCCTGTAATAGAAAAGACTTCTCCCCAAACACATCTAGCGAAGGGTTTAGGCCAAAGTCTGATCCAGCTGCAGATGCAAAGCCCCCTTATCTGAAGCTTCATTTTGAAATGTCATGTTAAGCAGGTAAATTAACAACAGACTTGGTCACAGAGCGTTTGCATGCATCCCCTTGATTTTCACTTTTATTTTTTAACAGGATACTTTTATAGTTTGTTTTACATATTCCCTCCCCCCCCCCCCCCCGTATTGTTTTAATGTTTCTCCTTTTTTATTCTACTGGTTGAATGAAAGCTGGCCAGCTTCTGCCTCCATCTATTAGACTTCAAGTCAAAACTCACCAGGGTCTTTCAATGATGGCAACTCCTTCAAACTCTTGATGCACTAGCACTTTTCAGAATGCTGGGCAAATACTGTTTCATGGGGAAGCCTCACAGCATTAAAGGTATGTATAAATTAACCTTCTTCAACTTACCCGGTTCATTTCTGGCTAATTACAGTCCAGTCACACAGAAGGATGTCCCCATTTGGTCTGAGAGCAGGAGCGGTCAAGGTTGTGGCAACTCACACCCTGCTTTTATTGACAGCAAACTCTCTGTTGTGGGATAACTGCTGCCTATCACATTGGTATTGAGTTCTGGTTCTCCAGAATCCTTGGCACCGACTCTTGAGAGGACCGTTCGCTACTGATGGTCTGCAGAAAGTGCAAAGCGTCTGCACTAATAAAGAATAATCTCTGTCCCGTTATAAGAAAAGTTCAGAGCTGGGGTGAAATGAAGGAATAAGGACTGCATGCAGCGGCCGAACATGAAAATATGTGTAGTCAGGGAAAACAGGAGTCATTACAGAAGTGATCACTATGCAAGGTATAGTCCTTAGCAGGACAGAAAAATGTGGTAACTAGAAAATGTACTACTGCTCTGTTTCTAAGCCTGTTCTTCCTGAAGTTGTCAAAGTACTTATCAATAGAGAACCTTTGCTACATGATGATCAGAAAATATGTTGTGGAAAAACATACGCCATTTTTTTTCTCCAGAAGTAATGGCAGTTTCCCTGTCCTGACCTCAAGCAGATCCGCTATGATACGCATCACAGGGTACATGTTATTTATACTCGTGTGGTCCAAGTAATAAGACCAACTCCATTAATGACAACCTCTGTACATCTTTCCTCCAGCTTTGACTGGTAATGTGGTTATGCTTTACGATCACGGCATGCTGTGATTTGAATATACCCCTTTGATATATTTTGCATTCATGGTAAGAGTGTATTCCTTGGGGCACAATTATTTTCTGTCTCCCCGCACTGTGATAAATTTCACAGAGATGAAGACAACACGGCCAAATCCTAGCACAAGAAACAGAAAAAAAATACGTTTTCTGCTTGAACACTTGAAATTAAACACTTGAAAAAGCTTCTTTGAGAACTATAATTTTAGAATGAGATTGTTCTTTGCACTGGTGGTAACAAGACAGATAATATACTTCTGGTGTGTGTTTTTCATTCTGCAGATGCGCAGGCACAGATTACGCTGTCCTGGCACACAGCAGACACTTGATTTAGCAGACTCCCAGTCCCAGCTCTACAGCTCTCTTGTACGTGCCTGCCTCCAGCGCTGCTACGCACGTGGCAGACGAGCATGGTGCCTTGAGTCTCGTTACCAGAGGAGTGCCTCATAGCCTCCTGACATGCCGCTCAGCCTGTCGCACCAACCCGCACCCTGTCCCCCCAGATGCCACTCTGCTCTCGCAGGCTTCTATCCAGCCTTTCCACACACATCTCCCTCCATAGCTCCCAGCACATGACAGTTTCAGCCCCAGCAACCCAAATTCCAGCCAAGCGCTCAGCCCTTCACAACATGTATCCAGCTTGTGAACTACGTACCCAGCCGCAGCACCTCTCGCTTTTGTTAGCAGTCTTTGTCTGGGGAGGAAAGCAGGCAGAAGGAGCAGCTATGGTCTGAATTCTTACCTCTTGATGGTGCATGTGCTGTCCCAGACAGGTGATACAGGAGCATTTGGTGGTTTTGCTGTTATACAGCCTCAGTCTCTGTTCAGTGTTGAAGCTGTGCTATGGACTGCTGTTGTCTGAGGAAAGAGGAGCTCTGTCGGTATGCTGTTGTCTGAGAAAAGAGGGCTTGATGATGCTATGAAAAGGAAGGTAGCACTGCATGACATTGCATTGGTCCACTGTATATTGTTATTTGTTGTAGTAATGCATTCGGCCATCATGGAGTGTTTAATGACAGAGACTGAACGTAATTGACCTAAGATCCATTCCGTGAGTGAGAAGTAGTTATTGCAATTAGCCATGGGGTAAGTATACCTGGAACATTTTATGCTTGGATTCTTTAAAATATAAGCTGCCAAAGACAATGAGGTATGGTTTCTTTGATTTTCTTAGGTGGCATTGGTAAACTGGTTACATTGGTGTCAAGCTAAAGAGTTTCAAACTCAGAATGATAAAAGTTGCTCAAAAAGTCAAAACGTTTTTGCATGCTGACTCTGCCTGCATGCACTGGGTTCTGTTGCAAATGTAGCCTGAATTGCCCCTTGCATGCAATGCCCTGTAATTTCTAAATGTGCTGCGTAAAGATTTTATTTAAAAGGATAAACTCGTGGTTCCACCATAAGGAAGTAGTTTACAAAGAAGCCCTTTGAAATTTAAATAAGACAGTCTTCTACCTGACGATCTCCACAGTTGCAGGGAGAAAAGGGTATGTTTTATATTCAAAGTAGCGCAGGACGTATTATGAAAGGTAGGGAAGTGAAAACAGATGAGTAACTACTGCTATGTGTAGCCAGAAGAAAACCTACCAGCAATTAAGCAAGAGGCAGATTCCTTCTGTACTACCAGCTCTTCTGTAGGAAGAGCATGAGAGTGGAAGTCAAAACACATCATCTCGAGTGCCCGTGCTTTGCACCGGGTTTCCTGTGTAACCCAGAATATGTCAGGTCATGCCGTGGTTTTTCCTCTTTGGAAATGTGAATAGTATTACCTTACCTTATGTGAGATTTAGCATATGAGTATAGGAACTGCTTTGAAAGTTTCAAGAGGCAGGAGCTACAGCTGTGAGAATATTATCATGCACACAATGACACATGAAATGATACAGTCAGAACTGTAAAGTCAGAATTGAAAATTAAGTACTCCATTAACGCTTGACTCACATTGTCAAGTGTTCCCTTCACAGGGTATCAGACAATAATGTCGCTTTTAGAAGGCAGAAACTTTTCCAAGGGCGTGTTTCTATTGCAAGCTGTTTTCCATCTCTGCTTGCTCTAAAAGTAATTTATGACCAAGGGATACTGAAGAAATTTCTCTTTAGGGTTAATGACTGTTACACGTTCTGTTAAGATTTCCAGCTCTAGAAATACATAGTATAACAGCAACATAAAAAGCACAGGCTGTCCAACACACTGCTTCATACTTCAAAAATAATTTCCAGTTAACAAAGCAGTCAAATGTCATTAAGAGAAGCAATGTAATGAAGCTAAATAGAACTAGGAAAGAAGTTTCCAAAAATGATCCACATGAAAAATGTAATTATTTTAATCACCAGAGTAAATGTGGAACTCATAGATGTTCACATGCAATTGACACTGAAGTCAGCTAGTGGTTGCCATGCTCAATGTGTCTATGATACGTGTCTAAACGTATTACTGAAAATAAAACTTACAGAACTAGAGAGATGCCCCTTACTCCGTGTGCAGAGTTCGCTTCTTTAAAAAGAGCCTTGATTTGTAAGTTGTGAGACCAAAACCAACTGGTAAGGACTTGCAAGAAAAGTAATATCGCCATGGCAGCTTAGCGATAGTAAGCAATTAGGAAGTAAATGCGAAGTCTTGAAACAACGCCTGCACAAATGCACAGACATACAGTTATTCCAATACAACTAAAAGTAACCCAATTCAGTAGGCAAAACTGTGTGGAAAAGCTGCAGCTTCTCCAGTTGAAATCAGTCCCTTTAGTTTGACAACTTAAGTTTTGATCAATTAAGAACACTTAATTGAAACACCAAAAAACCACCTAACAACATCATAATCAGATATCCCAGCAAATGAGTGACTTTTTAAAAGCTTGTATTTGTACAAGTCAAAAAACGTATACGAAAATAAGCCTTTTGTCATACAGGAACACAGAGGCATTTCTTAGGAACAGAGCAACTTTTTTTGTAAAAGTAATTCACAGCTTGTTATGACAAATGTGAGTAGAAGTGCAAATGACAGTAGATTGTAGCATATAGGGGTGAAAAAAATGTCTCCTCTAGAGTCAGATTATGGTTGCTGTAACATCAGCATAAATCTGGAGTATAAATGGTGTAATTTCACAGATTTCAGTGTAAATACTCTGGTGGAACTGAGAATAGCAGCGTGCAAAATGAGAACTATACCTTTAAGAGATTTGCAGATGGACAGAAGAGATTTTGCTGAATATGGAATTACATTCTGGCACCATTAAAGGGAGTACAGTATTTCTAAGGCATCATTTTCTTATTTTTTTCTTCTTTTGACTTTCTCTTAGTTGTTTCAGTGGTTTTTACAGAGATTCCAATACTTTAATTCTCTGTTTCTCTCACTGTGTTTTCCTGAAGTCTATATTTAGTCTTTTTTTGGCTGGTTGTTTTAAAGAATTTAATTCAAAAGACGTTTACATAATTGTCTCCTATCCTGATCTCGTCATCCATCAACTTTTCCATCTTTACCAAGATACCATTTCACTACCTGTAATCTCAGCTGTCTCTTTCTCTCTGTCTTGTTGCTACCCAAAAATGTAATGGTCCGGTTTTGTCATTGAAAAGATGGTACTGGGAATGTGAAAAGCATAAAGAAAACACTGAGTGCAGTTTCCAGGACCAGAGAGTCTGTTTAACTGTCGCTACAACCAGTGTTCCCGAGTGAATGTTAACAATGACAGGAAATGCAAAAAATTAGCTTAGATAAAAACAGAGAGACCTAGTGGATTAAAAAAAAAAAAAAAAAAAAGTACTAAAGAAAAAAAAAACACCCTGAGTTGGGTTATGTTAACTTGTTTTGTATTTTATTGTTTTGGCTAACTTTTCATGAAAGGTACCTCAGTGAATGTATGCAGTTCCCATCTCTCCCAATTAGATATAAGATCATGCATTTGATGGGCACATACATATTCACTGATTAAAAATAGAAAAAAAAAAGTTTTCCAATCATTTCTATCAACTTAGAAAATTCAGATCTGCTTCAGCAGAAAAATTTAGGTGACGAGACTTATCAATCTCAACAGCTCAGTGTGAAAGCGTAACAAAAAAGTGCACAAATGCTTTTCTGGACCTACATATAGATTGTTTGCCTGCAGAAATAAACTTCTAAAACTGTCTTTGTGCTACTTTTATTGCAGGACATCAAAAACAGAAATAAGGATGACCACCAAATGATAGAATTTACCACCATGTAAGCAGGCTTTCTGGTCAGCATGTGAGTACTGAAGATCACTGCAAAATATATAGCTGCCATTTGTGCAAATAAGGTCATTATTCATTTAACGGATGTAGGAAACTCTTACCATGTTCAACAAATTTCTGCTATCACTTCTACACAGGATGATGCTAAGTTGCGGTGCAGCAGTAGAGCAACATACTTAGTGAAGATAAACGCAGTGCTTTTAGATTCTGGACAGCTGCAACAAAAGAATATTCCGAATCCAAATTGTCTGCCTGGCCTTTAAAATTTGGTCATCTGAAAGTCATTAATTATGGAATTAATAGAAACATGTCAATTTGGGAAAAAAATCTGTCTTTTCTCCCCCCACCCTCTGCTTGTCTAGACTCAGCTCTGTCCTTCCACACAATCTCGCTACTGTTATGTGAGAGCCTTTTCTTCCAAATAGGCTGGTGTCTGGGACAGCCTTTGTGTATTTCCCAGCTTCAGTGACCCTTCATCTCATTTCAAATCTCAAATAAAAACAACTCCTTTTCTCCTCCTCTCCCTATACATTTTAATGTCTCTCTTCCGCTGCTCTGATTTAACTCTTGACTGTAATATTCCCAAACAAAACCTTCATTAAGATAGACTCCAAAGTTGAATGCAGGAAGGACCTGTTTGAACAAGTAGTTTCTGTCTGGGCAAGATTGTTCTCTACCATATATTTACAACTGTTTCAACCAGTCTGCTTTTAAGTATCTACAGCTCATTAGATTCTGAATATTAGATTTTCTCCAAGATTATCCTTGAGAGCTGTAAGACTTACCATAGGAGAGATTTTCCTAGTAAAATATATACTTTTTTCTTTCTTAGCTGGTACATACATAACTACAATCCCAAATATGTTTCATGTCTTTCTGCAATTGTACTGCTCTAGAGCTTGTGAGCACACTTGAAATCTCATTGGCACTGGCCTACAAGTAAGGTTTCATTACAGGTAGGGAGCCAAAATTATTTTCTTTCTCACAGTGGCATTCAGCCTCATCGAATGTTTGTAGCCCTGTCCCTTGATTGTCATCTAGCCAAAGAATATAAAAATGGCTAACATTTTGACAGGGATTTGTGCATGAAGCTGCCAAACTTCAGACATCATTGTTGAGTGCTTTTGGAAAATAGGTTCCTGTTTGGGCACCAGAACTGGGAGACGCCCAAAATTAATTGTCACTTTTGAAAATCCCAGACAGTCACTGCACTTAAATCTTAATCTTTCTCAGAGATTTAATCTTTCTTGTATGTATTTCTTTTTGCTGTTTCTTTCTCAGCCACTCATTTTAGTTCTTTAGGATCTTTCCGATACTGTAAGGACAACACCTCACAGAGTCTAAGTTAAAAAGAAAGTGCTTTGCTGACCAAGAACTTGTGTGTGAATTGCCCTACGATGCAGCTGAGTTAGGCTTTCCTTTTTCTTTTAAATGGTTTTTGTTAGTTGCAAAATGTGCATGGTTAGACTTAGTCTTCCTCTAAACTGACCTTTAAAAGTACACCAGAGCATGCTAAACAATTTTTGACTCCCAATTACCCATGAGCATGAGATTAAGGGAGGGTGCTGGTTTATGTACAGGTTTTGTTCTGATACATAGCCAAGGTGTGGCCAACGTGTCCCATACCAGGAACATGGAGGTGCTCTTGACTCCCCCAGTTGAGACGTATAGAAAGGCACACCTGTTTATTAAGGAGGTTTCAACAAGAAGAGCAAATAATGTGATTTGGCATCTTTTTTTCTAGGCAATGATGTACTACACTGTGCAAAAGCACTGAGTAAAGGATGCAAGGGTATGAGGTAGAATAATTGGAGTATATTTATTTGCCAGACACTCTGTGCAGAAGAAAAGTTAAAGCTTTGTAGATGTGGCTAGCATGGAAACTTCCTCTGAACAGCTAAAGAAAAAGTCACGCTCTGGAATCTATTAAGTTAAGTGCTGGCATTGTCAGTCTTCCCAGTAAATATACATAGCGTTCACGATAAATGACAGAAATACCACACTGACAAAAGCCATTGCGTTTTTCCACAGTGGAGACAGTCCAAGGCGTCAGTCTTTGTGCACAATGTGTTGTCTTTCTTTTAGTCATTGATATAAGAAGTCTCTAAAGCTACAGCAATGCATTTTCATTTCAGCTACAGCAATGCATTTTCATTTTCATGTATTTGCATCCCTGTAAAATGCATAGTAGGTGAAGATGGAAATTGTATTTTCCATTGATCCTAAGCTCCAAGTTTCCTTGTTCAAGATAGTTAATTAAAAAAATAAAAATTAAATAGTCTAATGAGATAATCATTAAGGTATTCACACACATTTACAAGGCTAAGGAAAAGTGTTCCAAACAGATGCTTATTAGTAGGATAAAGAACAAGGAACTAAATCTTGTTTAGAGGATAGTAAATTACAATCAGATTTGCAGTCTTTTAAGAAAGGTGACTTTTGGAGGAGGAGGCTGCTTTATTCAGAGACGTTCTAGTACAAGAAAGTAATATTGCCTTATTACGTAGGCTGGGTTTGAACACATCTGTAAGTCCTGTTTAACTCATTACATTTACCTCAAGTAATAATGTGTCTTTGCAAAAAACATTTCCCTACAAAGACACCTTTCTGTGCCCCATTTTCAAACAAGGTAAAAAAGATTATATAGTAACTTGTTATCAACTATAAATTGACCTGAAGCATATAAGCAGAGTTTGGGGATAAAATCTACGGCAGATTGTCAACATCCTTTAAAAAATAATAATAAAAAAATCTTCTCTCAGTAAGAGACTAACCTGTAGAATGAGGAGGTAGGCCCTTGCTGTGGAAACGTGTAAATGTAGAGACCAAAATGAGCTTTCTTGTTCGCGAGGTGGATAATATAGTGAGTTCACCTTAAAATGTAAATAGATAGTTATCAACTTAAGAAACTTGTATTACAAGAAAACAGTATTTAAATTACATAACTAACATCTCAGATTACTGTAGTCTCTTAAAATGTTAATTAGCTCTACCATTCATCTTTATATTTATTATGACTTACACGAAGTCAGTGACACTATTACTTACGGCAGACTCACTTTCATACTGAGCCCTTAATACTGCAGTTAGGGCAAAGGAATTTGTATTTAATGATGAAACACTTATGGCAAAGCATTTTATTTGCTCTCAAGTAATCGTTTCCACACAAATGTTTCAGGGAAAAAAATAAACAACTCCTCTTGCCTCTCATTCTGAAGAAAGTTCATTGGAAAGCAGTGAAATGGGGGTGTTCTTTGCACCTGAGCTACTGGTCTGTCACTCCGCCGGCCTGAGGAGCCCACCATGAGGCACCCCAGAGACGCTCCGAGATGGCTCCAGCCACCAACCTCGCCTTCAGATCGAGTAAAGAAGGCAGTTTTCTGAGGTAACTTCACCTCACCAAGCAGGCCTTCTCGCCAGAACGTGTCTGACGTGCTAAAAAGAAACGGCCATGTTTGAAAACTGGGCCACGGACGAATCTTTTTCTTTCTTTTTTTCCTTTTTTTTTTTTTTTTTTTTTTTGACCAATTTAGCTATGGTGTAGCTGATGGTCGGCTCGCTCGTTTCACCTTCCCTTCGCTGTCTCCGGAGTCTACCGGACACAGGCCCAACGCGTCGAGCATCACCGCTGCCATTTTATGGACCAGAACCGAGGTAATTGTTTAAAAAGAAAAAAAGGAGGGGGCAGAGAAGGGCAGTTGGGGCCAAGCGCAGGTTGCCGTTAGCGGCGCCACGGCTGCGCCAGTCCTCAGGTTACCTTCGGGCCGGGGCCGGGCCTGTGCGAGCAGCTCCCCGCCGCCTCGGGGGCGTGAGGGAAGGAGGGAAAGAAAAGGAAGGAGGGCGGCGGCTGGCGGCGGGGAGCGCTGAAGGGAGGACGAGGGAGGAAAGAGGGAAGGATCGGCGGGGCGGGGAGCGCGGCCGTGCCCGCCCCTCAGCGCCGTGAGAGAGAGGGGCGCCGCGGGAGGAGATGCTGCTGCGCCCTGACGGCCTCCCCCCGCTGCCTCCCAGCCGCCGGCCGCACGGCTCCGCCAGCGCTGCTGCTGAGGGCTCCTCGCCTCCGTCGCCCTGAAGGCGGCCGGTAAGTGCGCGGCCCCCGGGAGGAGGAGGGAGAGAGGGAGGGAGGGAGGCTGCACAAAGCTCGGTGGCTGCTGCGGGTTCGCCCCTGCGGCTGAGGCGGGCTCCGAGTCCCGGCCCCACGCGCGTTGGGGGCCCCCGGAGGAGAAGAGGAGCTGAGAAGAGGAGCAGCCCGCTGCGGGGGGACGCTTTTCGCTCTCCCAACGCTTTTGGAGGGGCAGAAGCGAGGTCTGGACCTACTGGTCGGCGCTGAGTAGCAGCGTAGGTTTCGCTGGCTCTTTATCGCCTAGCAATCGGCAGACACCTCCGCAAACCGCAGGGTAATCTCTCTCATATTCGAGATTGTGTCATTCTCCTTAAATTGCATGTTTGAAACAACAAAGGCAGTGACTTCATAGGGAACCGCCAGGAGCTGCTACATACCCCTCCCGTTTATTGGGGAAACATTTGGGAACCGGTTTGGTTTTGTAGGTGGGATGTGAAGTAAATGTAGGACGTGAAAACTGTAAAGTTGGTTGCAGTAATCTGTGTCTGGGCGTCTCATTAAGGCGCGAGATGTGGAGAAGGGAGGCCGAAAGTCCTGTGTGGAAGGAGCTAGCAGGGGCTGGAGCCATCATGGGTGCGTGAAGCCTTTTTGGTGCGAAGGGGAGCGCGTTTGGTGGACCTGGGTCCGAGTCCACAGCTTTCCTCGGGGTCTGATCATCAGGTGAGAAGGCTGGCACCGAACGTGTAAGTCCTTATGTGCCTTGGCTTCCAGCTTGTTCCTTTGGGCTCGGGCTGGTGGGGTAAGAATTGTGGAGAAGGCTTGCTGTCTGTGTTCAACCCGAGCATCAGGCCTCTTCTGGCAATGCCAGTCCATCTTCGGGTGTCTTGAGACACGTTTTAAAGAGATTTCAGCAGGAGCTGGAATCAGCCCATACAGAGATACAAATAGGAAAACAACTTGAGCGTTTTGGTTCTTGTGCAAGAAGTACCGATGAGGAAAGAGTAAATCTGGTCTTAGAATCTTTTGTTTGGTAGTGCAGTTACAACAGATTTTGCTACCACTCCTAGTGCTATCAAACATGCCTATCTGTTCAGCTTTCACACTGGGCATTTGTATTTCAGCTGGAGTGCCTCTTTTCCTGCCAACAAGCATGTGTCTCCATAAACAGCCTTTATATGTAAGCATTATTTTAAAGGAAGAAAAGAACGGTAACGAGAGAGAAATTATATACTGAAGTTAGACTGTAGGGTTTCATTACTCATTATTTAACCCAGCAGTTTTGTCTGATAACTAGAAAAGTACATGAATTCCCCCTGTAATGAGATGTTTCTTTCACTGTTGCCTGATAAAAAACAAACCCAGTGTACATAAGGGGTTTCGTACTGATATATATATATTTTTTTACTGTTGCTCTGAATACATAGGGTGCATTATAAACTCCATGGGGAAAGTATTTGTACATTAATATCTTCATATTTCTTTAAATGTGCCTTTGCATGGCCTAGTTGAGCCTGACATGTGTGAGGCACCGAAGGGTCTGTGTTTATATTTCAGCCACTTTATGGTGGTCTGTAGATTTTTTAGTGGAAGGTACGCTTTTGAATATAGAAATGAAGTTGGAGGATTGGGGTTAAAAAGTTACCAGATGGAACAGGAGACAGGCTGTATCACAGAGTGCTGTTAGAACAGCTTAATTAAAAAAGTCTCATAGTGCTGATGTGGTTGTTGAGAAGAGCTGGAGGCTGAGAGCCACAAGCTCAAGGATGCTCAAGTTGATGGAAGAGTGTGTGGCACTGGGAAGTATCTGGGGGACAAGGATGGGCTGAGTGTGAAAGGAGGATTGAGTGCACAGCATGTGTTTTCACCAGGGAGGCAGGCTGTGTGAATAAGGTGGGATTTAGTAGTTTGTTCACAGCTTCATAGACCCCTGGAAGTACAAACATGCCCCGATATGGATGAGTTCTTAATAAACACTGTAACAGGACATCTACAGCCATGATAACTTGTGCATAGCATTGCTATTTTGCATGCCCCCCTGTGCAGAAGCCTAGGTGAGGGAGGAGATTCCTGCCTGGGGGGGAATTGTCAGGGCACGGGTGTTGTGTTTGCTCATTCAGTGAGAGGGAAGGTGGTGTTTGACTGCCTTGTTTTGCTGTTTTTCCTTTAGAGGGGGATTTCTCAGCCATATGCTTCTTAGAAATATGGGTTAAGTATCGCACCAAAGGACTGCAAGTTGAAACAGTATTTTATCAGTTGACTCACTTAAAAGCACAGCAAAGCAAGTATTTTAACTTGAACAAGTAGAACAGGAGACAGATCTGAAATAAATTGGCACATAGCTGTTTTCCTCCCAACCCAGTGTGGGTCTGAGAAATAATAATTAGCAGTTGTGTAGCACAATAAATCTTCAAAGTGCCTTCAAATCTTAATCAGCAAACCCTAATAACATGCTGTTCCTGCAAGAAAGGTAAGTAATTAAGCAGATAGAATGGGACTGGGCAGATTCTTCAACGGAATTTATTGTTGGAGCTCCAGTCACTTGGACAAAGCTCTTCTTTATCACCCAAGCCTCTGAATACTGCTTTGCATTAGATGTCCTCAAATATTTACATGGTGAAATAGCCAACTGCATGGCCTGGGGGTCTGATTGAGATAAGAGATAGTCACCCTCTTGCTTGAGCTCTCTGCAGTCGCGGAGACCTTGGTCCGCCTTGGTCTGAAGAGTCTCCCTAGTGCTTGTTCCAGAGCACCTGTCAAGATTTGGTCACTGGAACAAGAGTGGCATCAGCTCTTGAAGGGAAAATGATTTTATTTTGAAGAGCTTTCCTGTTTACCCATGCACCAAGCCTAGGACTTCGTTGTGTTGATGATAGTGGTAAAATCGTAAGTGATTTCCCCAGCACTTTGTTAAGCAAGTGAGCCTGTAAGCACTGGTCTGGCTGCCACGTTTTAGACGTGTGAGAAAGTGTTGGTTAGCTGCCTGATGCTCTGTCAGTCACCTTTCCCTGCTTACACAAACACTGGCTGGAATTTTGCTGTCTTAAAATGAGGTGGTCAGGGAAACAAAGAGACTCAAGTCCAGCAGTGGTGTGTCATGGTGCAGGAAATATCTTTAAGCAGTTGCCAGAAGCTGTCACTTTCCGTGGGACAAGCTCGGATGGAAAGCAATGAATACCAGAGTAAGTTAATGTTGTATGTCGCCAGTTAAGTATTAATGAAATCTGTGCATCTGTAAAGAAGGGTGGAACTTCTGAAAGCAGTGTTTCCCAGCCCCACCTCCTCCTGAAGTGTAGAGGAGGAAGCTGGTGTTTACAGATGGGAAGGGCAGAAGACGACTCTTTGGTGCCGTTTTTATTTTGTCCAAGCTTTTCTTTCTCTTGTGCCAGTTAAATACCTGGTGAGCAACTAGGCATATTCTTTGTGCATCATTATCTATTAAAATGCCTTCATAAAAGGCAATTGAGTAGTCTGCCTTGGGACAATGATATGCTGGGTGAATTTGAAATCCAATTGCCAGGATAGAGATCTGCTCCACTTAGCTTATGAAACTCCTTAGAAAAAGAAACAGAGGTGAGGAGACTTTGTTCTTAGGGTTTCATTTGTTGTTCTTTATCTTTTATGTGTAAATTTATAATGTCACACCAGCAAGCCACAGAAATGTCTGCGAGAAGTATGTCAAGCACCACAGGAGACATAATATTGAAGCTGCTGATTTTTGATTGCTGATATTTGGAGGGAATACTATAGTTTTTGCAGGGCGTCTAGTGTCGTTAAGGATTTGTAGGTAATATCGTAATGTCAGATTTCAAATTAGGTGTCATGTCAGCTAATTGTTCCTGTTTCAAGCAGTTTATTGTCAGTGTAGATGAGATGGGGCACTTGGAAAAGAGAGGGAGGCTTTACTTTCTATTTCACAGCTGGAAGCAAAGCACAGAGAGAAAGGAACTGATGTAAAAATGACAGGTAAGTGCTGAAATTTGGATTTAAATACAAACTTTTTAGTGCCCTAGTCCAGTGCTTGGGTTAGCCTCTCAAAAAACACCCATCACGTTTTCTGTCAACTCTCACGTAAGACTTTTGCCTTGTGTGTGCTTCTGCTTTGTTAGCGGAAGGACGTGTTTGGGGATGGGGAGTATTCTTTTAGCTCTGGATGAAGAATTGTGTTTGTTTTTTTCTTGCGAAATTGTCTTAGTCAAAAACATTTGTCTGTACCCACAGGAGAAATGTGGGAGTGAACTTCCTATAGAGCTTGCTGAAGTTCTTGAAAATGAATCTGACAATGGTCTTCATGTCGTATTGACATCTGCCTGTGTGTAGTGTAGCTGCTTGGTTTCAGGCATACATATGAGGAAATTTCTCAAAAGTGGCATCTCTGAAGTCTGTTTCATTTAGAAAAAAAAATACCTTGAGCTGAAAGACTACTTGGGTGACTGTTCTTTCTTGATGGTGCTGTTGCAGATGTGTAGTTGTGCTGTAATCTTGAAATTGATGCTGAGTTTAAGAGGGATAATTCCTAACCTGTTTAACTCTTTGCTCTCTCCCAAGTGATAGGGCTTAAATACAAGTTCTTTACTACCTTTCCAGGAAATACGGTTTAGTTTTGTTGCTCTTGAACTTTTTTTGGGGAAAGCTGTTGGATCATGCAATTTTTCTAAAGGTAGACTATTCTCTTCATTACAGTTGTTGCAAGACACTTACTGGATAACTCAGTGGAAACACCAAGTTCTCTCAAGTTTACTCTCCTGTATCTCAAAAGCTCTGTGTGTGTGTATATATATGTAGATGTAGGTATGTACAGGTGATGTTCTGTCCAAGTCCAATGACAGTAGGCTTCCCAGCACGTTCTAGGATATCCTTGTATGTCAGAATCTTAACGCCACGGCTGTTTGCTGTACAAAACAAAAGGTACAAGTTCATTGTAATGCTGTAGTTAGGCCAGGGTACTATAGAAACCATTTGATATCCTGTTGACTTAATTGCTATTTCAGAATCAGCACTGAAAGGCATAAAAAGTTGATTATGTAAATAATATTTATAGCTGAGTGGTGTGCTTCAAGATGTAAGCAGCTGTGAGTTCATGTCCATTCTGTGGTCTTTCTTGATTCTTCTTTGTGTAATGTGCTCAGGTTTGTGTAATGTGCTCAGGTAGAAGGCAGGCCCTCAAAGCTTGTTACAGGAGGAAAAAAATGGAACAGAATATAAAGGCTTTCGAAGTTATTACTAAGTACAGACACAACGTGACTTATCTCATTATCACAAGGGTTATAGAAACTCTCATTTGCAGCTCCTTGTTTGTGCAGGGGATTTGGTTCCTAGTGATTAATTTTATGTTCCAGATGATGTTTATTTCCCTCTTTATTATTAGTTTCTTCAGCATCTCAATGGTGTGTGTAGATTGGCTACTGTATCTTCAGTTTTTCATGTAAACGTGAGTGACTATACAAAGGGCAGAAAGAAACAGTGAACCTGTGACTCTGGCAGTCCCAGGGTTTTCATGGGGTCACCAAGGAAAGGTAGTGGGACCTGACTCGTAAAGCCATGTCTGCTATCCCAAAAGCCTGTAGGATGTTGCTGTTGAACTGTTCACTACAACGTTTCTGACTTATCAACTGCCTTTGGTGCTAAGTGTGTTGAAACCTTCTTGATGGGGCTTTTGAGTTTTTCTGCTTACCACTTCTGTAGTTGAATTTTAAAACATTAAATGGATTAGAGGGGACTAAACTGAAGTTTGAAGCTTACTTAAACCGTTACAAATGTCTATGTTCATGCTTCCCAGCAGTCTCGCCTGGTTTAAATGATGAAAGACTTGTGCTTGCATGTTGCCTGAAGTTATGAAGTCATGAAAAAATGAAGTATTTAGATTTTTTTTTTCCCATGTCATGTCTGGGTAGTCGAACACTAGAGCAATCTTATTCCTAGAGATTGCTCATCACGATACCAGTGCATTAAGGGATCTTGCTGTTTCTTGTTATCCTCTGTTGTTGCAATTTATGGAGTGCTACAACTGATAATTACTGACTACCCATTTAGTGCAAAATTGACTGTTTCAACGAAGAATTACAGAATGGAGAAGGGATGGATGTATCACTTTTAGTGTCTTTCCCATATAACCAGTAAGTGGAAGATCCCATCCTAGTGCTTAGGGTTATGGTCAGTAAAATAATAGCTCCCTTTTCACAGGTCTGAGCCAAGCCGTATTTGCCACCAGTGAGTTAGCAGGGAGTCTGAGTGCCAGGCAAGCGTTTGATGCAGTGGTGCAAACACTACTTTCTTTCTTCATTTGGCATGTCAGTGTCAGCACGTGTGTCACTTGGAGTGACAGCCTCTGCAGTACACATCACTGGCTGGACAACTGTCTGGTTTGGACATGTAGAGTTGTCCCTCCAGCAGCCTCATTACAGAGCATTTGCCACTTCCTTACATGTTGTGTTTCACCAGTTAGTAAATGATGTTTTCTCCTGCAGGGGTCTCTTTATGGTATTTCTTTCAAATGTCTTAGTATATTTCAAATATTTTTTTATGTTTGAGGTATATTTTCTTGCTTGTCATTCTGAAGCACATTTTCTTTGGTTTTATGCAAGGCTCAAAAACGGATTTATTTTCATTAATTTGGCTTCAGAACAAGTCAGCATATTGATAAGCGTTAGAAATCTGTAGATGGAGTAGCAGCAAAAGATGATAACGCTTCTACCTAATTAGATGATATCCTATGACCTAGAAGGCCTAGCTTGTGAAAATAGCACTAGAAAAACTGTTTTTGGCAGTGCACACAGCTTTAAAAAAAATGAAGAAGGACAGAAGCATTTCCGGGATGCTGGGGCATCTTTATTTCTCTCTGGTCCAGGTTATGCTCCTTACCAGAATGTCCCTGGCATCTCGTATAGGTGGTGGAGGCCTCTGCCAGCTGAGGTTTCTCCTTGATAAAAGTTGGGGTGAGGTTTCATACCTTCAAACTTGGAAGTATTCGTGGGTCTGTCACTTCCTGAGAACTGTTGTACTTTATTTCTTTTCAGCCAGGAGGTTGCTCAAACTCCAAAAACAGAGACATTTCCCTGGGAAGTCTGTTGTAGTGGTCCACTTACTAGGATGTGCAACTGTAACTTTTTAAGGAAACAGCAAAAACCTTACAGTTCTGTTTCCTCAATGAGTTTTCTTCTCCTTAGCTGGCAAATGGATGTACTTGAGAACAAGAAACTTAAATTTTGAGCTGTTCAGCTTTTCAGGGTGCCCTGTCATCACAGTCCCTTCAGTGACCTTAGTAATGAATTTGAAGATTATCTGATGACAAAGATTGCTAGCTGGCAGTGATCAAAGTGTGTTTCATCAGCTATAAAGCCTCATTTATTGAGTGGCTTTGCAGTTAGTCTATCACGTGTGGAGCAGCCAAATCAGCCTGAAGCTTAGAACTGAATTAGTGACGTAGCTTTGTAAAGTTGTTCCACGTCCAGTTAAAATGTGTGTGCTGTTGATGACTGCTGCAAGACACTGGTGCTTCTGAACTGTGCGATGCATCGTAAATTTTTTTCCTTGCTTGTTTTCTGTGTCTTTTGATACTGTTGTTTTATTACATTAGCATTAATGTTTTCTTAAGTCTATCAGCAAACAGTTCCAGTAGTTAGTTTTCCCCCTTTTTCCTTGCTTCCTCACAGAGTTCTGTGCTCTGAATTTGAGGAATATGGTATGTAGAAGAAGAACATAAGCCTGATTTTTTTTGTTGTTCTGTCAAAGAATGTTAAAGAAAACCATCAAATGGGTTTGAGCAGAATGGAAAATATTTTCTATGCTGGAGGATTGTTTGATTTGTCAGGTAGCGCACACAGCCAAGGCTGGCAGGAGAAAACATTTTCTCGTATTTTCAGTGGCTGCAGACATTTGTGGCTGAGTGGCCACTAAAAGCCAGGTGACCACAAGGCATTACAGGTACTTCAAAACCCTTGGCATGTTTAACTTACGTTCTCAAATTCCACTAGAGAAAATCAAATTTCACTAGAGAAAGCGTCTTCACAGCAAACAAGAAAATACTCTGTGCAGTACTGAATTAGAGCCGTGTTACAGGACCAGAGTGCCCTGTGTACTAATAGTGTAAATGTGTTCAGAAGGGGATTAGACAAATCGACAGGACATAGGCCATTAGTGGCTCTGTGACTTGGCTGCGCCACTCAAACCTCGATGCAGCCAAAGAGTTCAAACACTGGGAGCTGTCGTGCTCTCCAGGTCTGCACAAGTCCACGTTGGAGCTGCACAGCAGTTGCACTTAGCTCAGTGCGCTGCGTTTTAGGTAGCAGCAGCTGCCAAGGTTGGGCCTGAAAGAGAAGTTTCCACCTAGCTGCAGAAATGTAAGCAGGGCCTTGAGGTGTCTGGTTCAAGCTGCAGTTAGTTCCGGCATGGTTGTTTGTCCTTTTTGTCTGGGAATCCTTACGGACACCTGAAGGAGCGATGAAATGACAGGTAGTTGAGTAATCAAGAGAGTTAGCTGTCATGCATACAGCTTTGGAGAGTGAAAACAATTGGTCAGGAAGAGAGGAGGAAAGAAGACAGGAACACCCTGGTGCTATCACTAAGCTTCTGTTGCAGTATTAGGTGGTGTTAAAGAGGAAGGTGAAACTGGAATCTCTCACTGCTTGACATAATAATAAAACAGTTTTGGCAAATCTATTCAAGTATGAATCCTTCGGTCACCGCAAAATGTTAAGGAACTTGGTACTGATGTGTATGCTGGTGGATACATACACATATGGAAGTGTACCTATGGCTTTTAAGATGGTTTCCCTTATGTAATATGTGTTAAAAGGTCATTTTTTATGCTAATTAAGTTGTAGGTAGATATGAGTTAGAAAATAGTGGATGCTAAGGTGTTGTGTTTTTTTTAACCAACTTCAGATAAATTAACAATCACCATCTAAAGAAAGCCAACTTCCAGGTATGCTTTTAAATGTGTTCCTAATAGCAAAAAACAGAGCCACTAAATGTAGTTGGGCCTTTTATACCTCGTTAGATATTTACGTTGAGGGAGAGGTATTAAACATTCACGCAAAAAGTAACTTTTGAAGAATAAAATGCAGTGGAATGTTAGAACAAGCCCTATGTGCAGACAGGTTTTACTTTGTACAGTAGCAGTGCAAATCCTGAAGTTCTAAATCTCACCTGCACAGCTAGGCTTAGTTGTGTAGGGTACGTGGGCATTTCTGCACTACACAATTGTTCTGTGCAGACCTGAAAGCAGAAAAAGAGAAATTTGACTAGTAATTAAAAGAACAGGAATAATAAAGCAAGGAAAAAAAAAAAAAAAAAACACTTGTGGGGTTGTAAATTGCTTGATTTCTTTTACGGATGAGAAATGTATTCATGAAGAACTGACGGGCATTCGGTAATGATAAAAGGCATTCTTTTTGTTCTTGCTTGCCTCAACATCAGATTGTTATTTTCTGTTGGCATTAGTACGTGTACAGTTTGCTGTGTGTGCTCTTTTGCCTTGCATGCTGAAATAAGCATATAACAGTCAAAAAGAGGATTTCTTAACTCAAACCTCCTAGTTATGTGATGTTGTCAGACAGTGACAGGTTCTTTGTCTTTCAGCACTGAGTATTAAATAGCCAAATAGAACAAACAAATTGAATTTAATTTGCTGTGTGGAATTTTCCCTGGTGCTTGCATGCTACGGAATATTCTTTGCAGTATTACAGAAAATATTTTTTCTGCCTGACATTAACTGAATTCTTTGATATATGCATTAATTCTCGCTGATTCTGTCCAACCCATTGCTTCTGCTTTGAGAATATTAAATAATTGAAGATCACAGAATTTAACTTGTCACCTTAATGTGAACTGCAACTTGGGAAGTCTGCTGATAATGCAAAATGGGCTGTTTCTGCTTCCCTTTTCAGTGGTTTTGAAGAAGTGGAAGAGAAACTATTGCCTGTCTAGACATCAATAATTTCTATATACATTTACTTTTTATGCAGACAGCATTCGTTTCAAGGCTTATGATGTTTTTTCAATGATGTGCTATGAAGACAGTTTATTTTAAAAACAAGGTGGGGGGAGAGGCTGTTGTGCCAACAAGTAAAATGCATTTAATAGGAGTGATTGCATTTAGTTTTGGAGCCCCAGGGTGTATTATCTATAAACTGTTCCCAGTGAATTTTTATTCTGGTGCAGAAGTGAGATTTTCCTGTGTGACAAAAGCTGTAGGTAGTGACCAGCAGCCTCTTTAAGACAGAGCAGCTGTAAACTGTGTGTGAATTTCAGGTGGGAAAAGTTTGGGTTTCCTTCTTCCTTTTTCTTGGCCCCAGCTGCCAGCTGGAGCTGCTGGGGTTTTTATTGCCTGTTTATATATACTGGGATGTAGCGCACAGAGTGAAGACTTACAGCCAATTTTACAGAAGTGTGATTATTGTGGAAGACCACTGAAAAGTGGAAGGGGTTGCTGATCAGCATGATAAAAGGTGACAGCTGTCTTCAGTTAACATTTCTGCCAAAACTCAAAATTTTCATCTCTGCCTTTTAAAATGCAGCCTGTGAATTGTTGTAAGCAATTATTTCTCCCAACAGGACTGGGGTAATATTCTGCTTCCAGGTAAGTGGATGAAAAATGGGCAGTAATGTAAACCAAATCATGAAAATACTACCAAAGGACTTAAGGAAGAAATAATTTCTTATGTAACTGATTAGTAATGATCCACAGAGTATGTTAGGTTGGCTAGCAAGACCTGGCAACTCTAACGATTCATTTTTTTTAACATAATTTCCAATATCCTTAATTGCTCCCTCGCCTCTAAGTTGGGTATCTCTTCCTTGGCTAAGACAGTTTGTGTATGTGCTCGTGCAAGCACACTTTCTTGCTGTCCTGCTTCTCTTTACCAGCTGATGACATCTTGATTCTATCTTGTGTTCCTCTGCACAGTGAGGAACCTATGGATTATTCCTCCCACTGTAGACTGAGAAAGTATTAAATTCTTCAACTTTTCAAAGACTTACCTCCTCAAAATTTGGCCTCTCTCTTCCTGTTTGCTTTGTTTTTCTCCTTGCCTCCTTTTGTTAATATCAGTTTGGGGGGTTCTGTAAGTGGTGAACTTTTGATGCTTCTTGCTGATTATCTTGTTCTGCTTTTTCTCAGTTCAGCATATGCAGTCTGAGGTAAACCTATACAAGTGGAGCAGTTTTTGTTTATTTGTTATAAAAACCTTGAGAGGGTGCAAAGAAGTGGAAATAGATTCTCATTCACGTGTCTGTGATTGTAGATAAGTGATGGCTTCCCTTGTATAAAATGAGAGAGGCTATTGCTGTTTTCCATTAGTACGTTTAGTCTGATAATTGATAAAGAGTGATAACAAGCATGGCAAAGCAGAGATTCTGCCGACTCCTATAATGTGCTCATCGATGGAGTGGTGAGTGGTGGTATTTATGGCTTGGGCTTCTCTTACTTTGGTTTTTAGGTCTCTGGAGGGAACTTGCTGGATATTAGGAAAACTTAAACTGCATCTTTTGACCAGACATAAATTCCATAACGCTTTATGCTTGGAGCTAAATGGAAGACTTCATAAGGCAGACTTGACAGTATGGTATAAAAAGTAGATGTTGGAGAAAAGGGACTTGGAAGAAGAAGGCAGTGTAACTACTCTCTAGACCAAGAACTTGGTGCAGGTGACGGTTGCGTTTCTTCTCTAAAGTTTAAAAAGATGATCAAAAAGTATCAATTAATGGCAGGAATGGATGCCTTCCAGTGTTATGACTTGCAAAGGGCAGAAAATGAAGAAAGAAAATTAACCTAATTGATGAGTTTAGGCACACATTAACTGCTGTGTTTAATGTGGAAAAAAATGCTAGTTTTTTCCATTCCATTTTTTAATTTCTCTTTTTTTTTTTAATCCATTGAACTCTGGACTTTTAGTGAGTAGCACAATTCTGATAATGGTGGTTTTACAGTTTATTCCACTTCCCCTCCAGATTTAATGACAGACTGCAGTATTTAGCTTGGATGTGTGAAAGAGCTAATTGGAGCTGAAGACATCGTTTATTTCCTTTAGCATGTTTGAGTTTTATATGTTCTAATGAGGGGATTTTTCAGTCTTTTCTACTGCTATGGACTGACTGTTCCTTCTGTTGATTTCTCAGGTGTAGCATGGTATTTGGGATGGCTGGAAGCTTAGTATTGAACTGAGTGTTTGCCGGGTGCCAGGAGAGTGAGCTCCAGTTCTTGCGGTGGACCTGGGGGCACCCATTCCCACTTGGTTGGTATACACCAGCGTATATTGGAGTGCCACAGGCTCTCCAGTCTGCACAGTTGTTCATATCTGATACCATCATAGCCACCAGTTAACTAACTTTATTCTTATAATTCTTCTTTTCCCAACTTCAAAATATTCAAAACTTTTGGAAGTGTTTTCCAGTTCAATAACTCATCGTTAAAGTTCAAATGAACAAAGTTTATAGGCAATGCAGGAAGGAAAAAATGGGATTGTTATGGAACTTGTATCCATTCATGGAAGTGATGAAAGCTGGGATGAAGTCTGTTGTATACAGGCCATGTTGTATTAGAGTTGAGCTCTTACATTTTGAAAGGATGATTTTTATTTTTTTTGCCTCCATATGGTGTTTTTGCTTATTTTAGTTCCTCTTGTTAGTGTTTTCTTGGCTCTCTGTGAGTGAAAGGGTTAGGCTTGAGCTACCGAACATGGAATTACCACAAAGCTTTAGAAGACAGCAAAATTGGTTGCATTCTTTAACTGGTCTAACTCTCTGTGGTCTAGCTGCATCAATAAAGAAATGCCAGTACTGTTATATCATCCTTCTCATTTCAGTTCATCCCTCGCAGGGCCATGGGTTCAGAGGTTCCTACAGCCTCCTGCTCGGTTCCATTCCAGCGCGGTGAGCGTGGTTTGCACGTGGGCATCGTGCGCATAGATCCTCAGTCTGACTTGCTCTCTACTGCTGTTCACAGGAATATTGTTAAATGAGAAGAAAGATGTTGCTGGCACTTGCATTCCTCTCATGGTTTGTAGGCCTGCAGAGGAAAAGTTCCTGCTAGCTTGTCCTTGTTATGCAGCCAAGGGTGTAATATGGCTCTTTGTCCTGTAACTCTCCTAATATGAATGAATTTATCATCCAGACAAAGCAGAACTTCCTGAACTCTGCTTTTTGGTGACAGAGGCGTTGTGTAATGGGAGGAGGTGCTGCTATCTTGTTTTTCCTGTTCCTTGGCAATGCCACCTTCTGTAGCTTGTTCTGTCCTGTAATCTTACCAAGTACCAAAGCACCGAGGAGTGTGGCTGGTGGGTGGATGGAGCGCTTGTGCATTCTAGAGTGCGGAACGAAATCAGATGTGTTGTGCTGCGGACTGTCGGTGGCTTTGGGCAGCCTGCCTTGTGTGGAAGGTCTCGTTAAGAGTCCTGTAAATCACCCCTGCAGCTATTTCACATTCCATCAGTTGATACTGAAGCTCGTGTTCTTTGTGGTGAGCGTCCCTTTTGTGCTCTGAAACCCACTGAATGTTTTGGCACTATAACCATAGGCTTGGTAAGGATTTGAAGCTGGGCAGTGGTAACAGGTGTAGGAATCTCTTATGAAAGAAGTAATGTCATGTCCCATCTAAAAGAAAAGCACTAATAATCACATCACCGTTGAGGGCAGTTAAGACATGAAGAATGTCATGGCTGTAGGACTAAATAAATTAAGCACAGCATCTTAATTTGAGATGAATCAGAAACTGGGCGTGTTTGAAATTTGTTCAAGGGGCAGTATAGTCAATTTAATAGCTGTTAAGTTGTGAACAGCATATTGAATCATATAATTGGATATTTTTCTGAAATGCAATAAGCAGAGTGACAGGCTGAGGGACTCTCGTTTCCTGATCATGTTCCTGTTGACTTGTGTAATTCTGGCACAAAGCCCTATGTGGTGTGTCAACTCATGTTTTAGAGCAAGATCGTGATTTCCTAACCATAGGCATTCCAAGTCTTCAAGTGGCTTTGTCTACTAATTAATCTGGAGTTAAAACCTCCTAATTGCAGGATTTAAACTAGACAGTATAAGCTGCTCGGGAAGCTTTTGGCTTCCATGGAGGTACATTTAAAAAGCAGGCATCCATGACCAAAAAACCAACCAGCAGAAGCAGATGCTTCAGAATTTTGGGAAATCCTGTAATGAACTGGCAAGAAGTAATAGCTTTGCTATAAAGACCGGCTGCCTTATCTTGCCTAAAGTCTCTGAAAGCATGAAAGAACATGCTGCATGTTGACTGCCCTCTTCCAGATAGTTTTGGCACACGGCACAATTTGAGTGCTGGATAGGGAGTAGGTGTGCAGAGCATATGTACCCCCATAGTCCTAACTGTTTTATTGTGTGCATGGGTATGGAAGAAAATGCAGAAAGAAGGTATAGGCAGTCTACAAGAATAAGTGATAACCCTAGTTGTCGTGGTCTGCATGCTTACACCATGCAGCTGGGAGGCAGAAGGAGGAATCTCCACATTTGTGCTGCACACATCTGAATCAGTATCTTCTGTATTATCCTGTCCTTTCCTCATTGGCTTCACCAAATAATGTTTAAGATAGGTAATGTGCAGACATCTTTGGCAGCTCACCCAAATTATATTACATTGGCGAACGGTCACTCAAGGTGTGGAAAAATGCGATGGAGCCCTGTACAAGGACAATACTGATGACTTTCAGCAGTCTGTTTCTTGGCTCGGCTTCATGTCATGAAGGGAAAACATATTATACATCACGGTAACAGGTGCGAAGTGCTTTCAAGAAGTAGTAGTTATAGAACTTTATTTTATGGAAAAGCTGGTCACTGATGGAGAGCAGAGTTTTCTGTATAGGACATGTCTATATAGAGATGACAAACACCATTAAAGTGCTTCTGTAGGAATGGCCCTACCTTGTGAAACTTGTCAGTGCTGTACCTGCAGTACCACGCATGTGGAACCAAGCTGGTTTCTGGGCAGATGGAAGTCTGTTCCTGCCTTTGCAGCCTATCTGCTGGTATCAAATCCATTTTGACAAATGGTTACAGAAACTTACTTTAAAGCTTCCTTGGCCAAAACCCTTAATAGGCTTTAGAGGCCCTCTCATTTGGCTTTCAGGTAGTCCATGTTTACAGCTAGAAATAAATAAGTGTTCCTGCTGCTCTACAACTCTGTTTGTCCTTCAGGGCTTTTCTCCTGTCCTGTAAGTGAAACTTAACAATGAATTTTCTGGTGTATATGAAGAACACGTGTAGGCAAATGCATATATACAATTTGTATAGGTGTGTGGTAATGTAATGCACTCACACCTACATGCATGTGTGCACATACATGCTCTCTCATGGGTATGTATTCTTAAAAACGCACGCTTCCTGAAGGCTGATGTAAAGAAAACCAGGTATGTGATCTCACTTCCCGGTGCTTCCTATTTCCTTAGTCTGCTTTCATTTGAGGAAACTGTAGTGAAGCAGCAGCTTATCAGCTGTTGTCCTTCTAATTGCTCTGCGTAGGACCATCACTCCATGGACCAGCGAAATGCAGCCAGCAGCTTGTCTGCATCCCTGCTGGTCCCTTGGAGTGCGCACGTTTCCTGGTGAGGTGTCAGCAAGAGGATGGGGTATCATCAGATATATTTGCTTTGAAGAGGTAGTTTGCTTGAAGTTGCTTTTCACTTGGAAGTGGATGAAACCATGTTAAACAGTCCGTGATTTTCCCTCTGCAGCCCTCCACCACTTCAATTTCTTTAGCAGAAATCTTTGCACAGATTTTAACGTGTGTTGGGGGAGCATAGACCATACCTCTTAAATTGTAATTTGGGCATATCAAAGCCATGTATCCGATGTCTTGTGATACCATATCTTCATTCTTACTACTACCTAAGAATGTTGCGTACCAAGTTAAGCTTTTCTGAGAGCAAAATGTCTCTTCCTGCTGTAGAAGAGTGAAGAAAATGCTGTGCTCTTTGAGGAAGACTTGATATTTGCTACTGACTTTGAAATGGTTCAATTTAAGTAGAAAAAGGACCTCCGAGCTTGTGCATTGGTCCTAAAAAATGCTGTTGTTCTTGTGTATACAGCTCTTGACAGCTGAAATGTGGGCTTATGTTCTGTCTTGTCTGTTTTTCAGGGTAGAAATTGAACCTTTCACAATGAGAATTAGTCATCTCTTGTGTGAGTAACAGCTTTATTCCCAGACAGGTGAGTTCACAGATAAGGTATCTGTGGTGTCATCTAGCTGCAGACCTCGTAATGCTCCTTGTGCCTTGTTCCTTGTGCCGTATGGCACTGCAGTTTCTTTTCCAGAAATGAAGCATGAAATTGTAACTGTCTGGAAAGGTAGCACAGTGGGTTTTTTCTGCTGCAAGTCCTGGGATTCTCTGGTGATTGCCTATGTTCGGGCAGTATAAGCAGTTACTTGGAGAAGCTGCTATTTCTGAGAAGTTGGGAGTATTACTCCCTTGAGCATCAAAGATGGAAGAAAAGGTGCAAGGTAGGCCCTACAGATAGTTAGGACAGATAATCCGCCGGATGCCAGAGATTTATCCTGGCTGAGCACACAAGCTGTGTTCCCTGCGAGCAGATCACTAGTCGGAGTATGCAAGTGTGCCGACTGCAAGCTAAAAACACAGCAGAATTGTTTCTCAAATCAGCATATTTCTCACATGAGTACCATATGTGAGATTCTTCTTACTAGGGAGAAACTGACTGGTCACGTGTATGACACTAACAAGGCTTTTTGCTCATATACCCCCTTCCTCCATGGGGCTAAAAATATGAAAAACAGAGTGAACCCTGCAGTTCAACCATCATGACAGCAGCAAAGGAAAGCAATTTGTTGAAGGATTGGACTTGAATACATAGGATTCAAGACTGGTATTGAAATAACATGTCCTGGGGGAAGTCTTCGTACTTGTTAAGATCATTTTGAATTTAACAGCAATTTCCAAATACTGCTACAATCTTAATGTTTATCTTACTAAAGTTCATGAGAATTATTATTTTTTTCAATATTTTATCATCTCAATTTCCTGATATCCTTACACCTATTTAAAAGTCAGCCATTTTCTTCAGGGGGGAAGAAATGTAAATCTTCCTGAACTGAACTTTCTTTTTGTAATGCTGCATCCAAGAAATGTGAGGACTCCTACTCTTTTGGCAAGATCTGTGCCTAGGTTCTTGCTGATCCAGTCATGCTGCCTTCATTTACACTCATTATTACCTTACTGTGAGGGGATGTTGTACTGAGAAGGGATAGTTATAAAGCAAGGTATCATTCTTTGTCATTGAGAATGGAAAGATTAATATCTAACAGAATCTGAACCCAGCGGTACTAGAGACTCTATCTAGTGTATTGCAGTCGGCATCGCCTCATTACCACAGGAGAGAGCTTAAGCCAAGTTCTTATAAACATACTCTAGAGTAAGTCTGTGTGTTAGGGAATTTAGCTGTTCAGCAATGCAGGCCTAATGGTACCCGTTAAATTACTGAAACTCTGTGTGTACAATTAGTTTCTAGTCTGTGGCAATTTATGTATTGGTGTTAAATACATGCTCACTGTTCTTCTCAAGCATTCAGGGGGTTCACTGAGAAATTCTCTTCATAGTGATAGGAAAACAGCTACACTGTACAGTTCACACTGCTTTCTGGGCTTGTTCCACATCAGAGGCTCATTGTCTTTCTTGTACATACCTCTAAAATGTTACGGGAAAGGGTACTTGTCTTACAAGCGTGCTTCCCCGTGACTCCGCAGTACTTCAGTGGTGTGTGTGCCACTGTTTCTGCTTCTCTAGCGAGAGCTCCCGTTCCTTCTTTGCCTGTGGTAAGAGCCGCAAGTGAGCAAGGACAGGCTTCAGTCATGACCTTTTTATAGCATGTGAGGAATGTGCAGCTCTTCGCACAGCGGCGGGGGAGCTGGAGGTGCCATTCGCAGTTTGTGTCAGCGTGGTCTGCCTTAGGCGTGGTGACAGCGCCTGCCACCAACACAGACCTGACCGCAGCGGTGTCATCCGTGCGCTTCACGCAGAGCCTGACTGCTGCTGTGCACTGAAAAGAGCAGCGTGAAGGGCCGCCAGGGAAGGCATCTTCACTGAGACTGCTGCACCTTCTGGAATTGGTTTGGCATAAGTGGAGGAATGTGGCAGTGCATCGCTACATCAGGAAGTTAGGCTTTCAAGAGTAGGGCGTTTTGTTTGCAATTATTTTGTGTCGGTGGAAGAGTTTCATCTGTTGCGTGAACAGGGGTGCTAGGGGTTCATCTGTTACTTGAGAAGTGTTGATATTACCAAGCTGTCTTTGCAGCCCTGAAATTTCTGCTTTTCCATTTATAAAGTTTGTATTAGTCACAAGCACTCCGTCACTACTTAGCAATTAAAATGAAAGTTGTGAGCCTGAGAGACGCAGCAAGGAGACGTGCCTATCCGAGGTGGAGCTGATCAGCAGCAAAATAAGGGAGTTACCCAAGGATCTAACACTGACAATTAAACCAAGAGAAGGATACGAGAGTCATGCCCTGATTTATGTGGATTATGCTTACTTTGTAGTGATAATTATACACTATTCTGAATAGAATTTTAATATCAGATGTGAAACATCAGCTACCCTGATGTATAAGAGAACATTTTGCAGTTGCCTAGAAAACATGACTTTCATGATGATTATTATATACGTTTTGGACTGGATTTACTAGTTTGCCTTACATAAAGCCTCAGATAAACAAGTTTATCTGGTTCTGGTGATAGAGAGACAGAAAAGCCAGGGAGGGAGCATATTGTCAGCAATAAACTTGCTCGTCTTCCATTGCGAATTCAGTCTGGTGCCGAAAGCTGATTTCTTTCCACCTTCCAGGAAAAAAAAGCAAACACTTCACGACTAAAATAAACTATGCTTGCCCTGGAGGTGCAAGCCAAGATTATAAATAAGTCACATTCCTCTGTCTTCCAGACACTGGAATACAAAACTGAGTTAAGGCATCGCAAGGAAATGCTAACGTCTCAGCTGTTAGTGTGTGAGAGCATCACCGTGTAGCTTGAACAGCAAGGCCAGCAGTCCCCCGGACTTCTGGCAGTGCACCGCTTCTGTCGTAGTCTTTGTTTTATCACAACTTTCAGTTAGTTTCTGCTCCCTTAATTCAGAGGTGTGAACTCCAGGAGGAAGCAGTCTGTTTGAAGAGGAGAGGCAACTCTCAAGAAACTTTCTTGATAAAAATGTGAGGCCTGGGAGTACAGGACTGTTTTGCTGGTATTTTGTCCTGTCTGCCTGCAGAAGAGAGAAGGAGAAGACAAAAGGAAAAATAGGAATGGAAGAAGCTGATCTCTGCCAAAGTGGAGCAGAGGAAAAAGGTACTGAGGTAGTAATCCTGGTCTCTAGTGGCATCTACAAAATAAAGGATGAGTACTCAGATAATATTTTTATCAGGTAACCGATTGAATGAAAGGCATCAGGAAGCATATTTGGTCTCAAATTTTGATTCAAATGATTTCCAGTGCTTGTTTAGAGACCTAACAAAACCTTAAAACAAAAATAAATGGGGGTGGGAGGGAGGAGGAGGGATTTGCATCTTTCAGGGCTCTTCTCCATTTTTGTCCCCTCTTCATATCCGTAGGAGAAGTGAAAAAGGTGGACGTAGTACAGGGCTGGTTTCTTTATTCTTTAAGGGGATAAATGATGATAATTTGCAATAAGTATCTTCAGTTCAGGATTCTAAAAAATTGTATATAAATGCAGTTGACTTGATTAGCTCATATATTTACCCTGACTGCATGCTTGACTTGAATATTTGCAAACGTTACCTTGTTTTGTGGGCAGTCTATGCAAATTGGACCTGCAGCTAAGGTTTCAAAGAGTATTGAAGCAAAAGCTTTCTAACAAGGCTCCAGGGTTCTGTACTTAAGCAGAGTTTCAGCAACAGTGTTATTGGGGATAAACTAATTGATAGATGCATTCCAGGTCTTCTTCAGGAGTGTAAGATGTGGGTCAATGCAAATAAATAGGATGGGTGCCAGCGTTCTGAAATTACAGGGCATGATAATGACTTGAGATGCTTAGGTTCTGTAATGGGAGAGGTCAGACTTTCCAAGCTGTCCTGGTACAGCTCCAGTTCAGTTTCACTGGGATTTGTGAACATGGAGTGCTTCTAGAAAGCACTTGACATGCAGCAAGTGCTCAATAAAACAGTGCTTTATTTTTAGGCAGCTGACTGTGGTTTTAGAGATTTTAATTTTAAGGTTGTTTTTTTTGACAGAAATACATGATATGGTCTCGTTAAATCTACTTCTGCTTTCAAACATTTAAATCGACAAAAGAGAAGTTGATAAAGGGCTCCTCGCTTATCTGTTAAGAGAAAAGCGCTCCTCAGAAACGGCTGTTTTTACCAACCTATACCTACAGAGCAGATGGGCAATAATGCGGGCAGATGAAGTCACCTAACAGAGGTTGACTTGGGAGAGAAAAGTTGGCATTTGTTGTTCGCTTGCTTGTTCTTCTTTAAACATCACAGAGCAGAGTTTGGATTTTTACAGGGCCTTCTTCCTGCCTCTTTTTTCTGTTTCAAATTTTGTCAGAGGAGTAAAACGAATAGCAGAGTACAATGTTTTTAGCCTAGATTTTTTTCACAATTTGTAGCACATCTTCCAAACTACAGTGAGCGTAAGCAGAGCAGCTGTTCTCTGCATTTCTTGGCAGTGTAGTCTGATGAGATATCAAACAGGAATGAGGTAGCTGCAGGCGTCTTGGGGAGCTGATGCTGTTCAAGCAGAGGTTTTGACTTGGAGTTTAGGTTCTGAATTTGCAACATCGGGAAAAGTGCTGATGTGAAAGGCGAGGTAGAAAGCAAACAATGTGGTGTTAAAAACAAAACACAAAGGAGCTGAACAAAGGCTGAGTTGAAGCAGTTCAGCCCTTTAAGTTTAATGCTTTTAGAAACTTTGACCAAAATACTGCTCTCTTTATTAAACACAGTTATTGCAATGGCTTCTTAATACTTGAAGTGGCAAGAGCTCAGGAAAGTCAGGAAGGACTAGGCCATTCAGCTGTGCCTAATTCTTAGTTGTTGTGGGGGACCTTCCATTCCAAATTTCAAATGAATTCCAGTTCAAATTTCAAAGGTGTGAGGAAAACCTTAGTGGTGGGGCAATGAGAGGATCGGGAGCACCTCTGCTGCACGCACAAGTGATCAAAAAGCAAACTGTCCTAAACCTGTCGTCCTGCCGCTTATCAAGGCAGCAGATACCTGGCTGAGGGGAGGTTTGGCAGTATGGCTTGGTGTGGGAGCTGCTCTTGCTGCCCATCTCTGCCCGGGCGCTGAGCCTTGACACGGGCGGTGGAGCACAGGGCTGAGGAGGTTACCTAGCTTACTTTACAGGGAAGAGACAGCGCTACTCATCCCACTCATCAGGGAGTGGATAAGCCGTCTGCCTTGCAGGGAGGAGCTGGCAGCTGGCCCCGGTGAGGTAAACAGGCTTTTTAAAGGAAGTGTTTGAGATATGGGAGAGGCCTTTGGCCCAAGCAGCATTCTTTCTTGGAACTGTGCTGCCTGCATGGCTTTGGGCAGAATGGCGTGGAGGGTGAGAAACTGCACTCAGGGCTTGTTGATACAAATGATTTACACCTGAATTTACTCTCTTGTCCTGAAGCAAAAAAGGCGGCCTCCACATGATGCAACTCCTTTCCTGTGGAAATTGCCATCCTGTATGGTCAAGAAGCAAGTTCTGGAGCAAGCAACTTGCAAGTAACATGTGTGCATGCTTCTCCAGTGTCACCTGTTCTCGTGTGTCTGCCGTCTTCCTACCCTATGTTGCACTTCTGCAGCAGGCATGGCGCATTGCATGGGATGCTGGGACCTCGTATGGTTTTTGGGTGGGTGTAGAATCCACGCCTCCCTGGTTCATGCAGAGTTCATAGCACTGAGCCCTTTGACATGCCTGGAGATCACAACTGTGGCCCGACTTCTCACCTTGTGAAGAGAACTTTCCTGGTGCAGCTGGATGCTTTCTGCCAGTCCGCCTGATAGTCTGAAAAACACAGTGACTGAAGGAGGTGAAGGTAGCAGTCTGAACAGTTTGATAGGTTTTTTTACAAAAGCTTTGTATGATTTGCCCCTGTATAAGTGACTCGATGCTGTCAGCGTGTTGCAGTGTATCAGAACTTTGAGGCATTGCCCTAAACGAAAAGGTTATGAGTGTATTGAGCACTCAGCACTCCAGCGTCTGTATTCAGAACAGGCCGGACACTACTGCAGGGTCCTAGAATCTGAGGAGACAGCAAATTTTCAGAAGAACTGTGTGTAGTAAAGGCTACCATTCCTACAAATTGCCACTTTATCCTTGTGTAAACTCCACAGAGAGTGTGGGACTATGGTGCGCAGTGCCTGCAGAGAATAGAAAATGCAGTTTCAGACAATGTTTTCTTCTGGTCATTTCCAGGGTAACCAAAGACCATAAATAGGTCAGCACAAACTTGAAGGGAAGGGCAGAAATCACAACATTGTTCCCTTATTCTTTCTGAGGACTAGTAAGGTCAAGTAACCACTATGGATTTTTGCTTTCATTGCCTTGCAATATGAGCAAACAGCTTGGGAAGTTTTCAGGCCCACAGGAATAATGGCAGCTGGACCAAGTCCAGTGCGCTTGGGGCTCTGGAGGAGCAGGGGAAAAACAAAAAAAAACATGGGAAAAAAAAGTCACAGATATTTCTAGAGGAAGAAGAGTTACAAAAATTCTTGGTTTTGTTGATCTTCTTGAGGAAGAAAAGTTAGAAAAACAGTTGGAGAATTCTCCTTAGAATCCTTAGAGTCCCACTCAAATCCCAGCTTGAAGTGTTTTGCGCGTGACTGTGTTGGTAATGACTGAAGTTTTGCTCTATTCCGCTTGGGCTTTCAAAATCAATTTGAATTTATTTATTTATTTATTTTTCTTTCAGCCAAGTTACTGCTGGCTTTGTACAAGCAGATCTTCTGGCTTACCATGCTACAGCTGAGGCCTTTGTAGCTGGATGGATATTCATTGACTTGCTCTTGTGATCTAGAAACTGCTTTATGTACAATTCTTATGCCGTTGATGTAATGTATTTGGGAGATGGAGCAGACGTGCTTATGGGTTTAGGAGTGGTGTTAAATAGGCAAATGGTGTATATCGCCTGCAGAACAGTCCTTGCTATTGTTTAATCACAGCTGAAAATAATCAGCATTTTGCAGGACTGGGAAGAGGGAGTGGTAGGGAAGTATCTGGGAGAGATTTCTGGTAGTGGTGTTGTGTTCAGCATATTTTATTAACAATATTTAGCACTTTCTGTGCTAAAGAATATTTAGAATATTTAGCACCTTCTGTGCTAAATATTCTGTGTTCCCTTTGGGAGTCATGTATGTTTAGTCTCTGCAAGTCTAGGTCTCGTAGCCCGAGTAATTTAGTTTGATTCTAGATCTACCTAATGAAATCTGAGACGGCACCGTGAAATCCAAAATTCCCTGGTATGCATAATGGAGCAGCACTCTGTGCCAGTTGTATGGGAAGCAGTTGTATGGTTTTCCTTCGCTTTGTTACATGTACACAGAAGCTGAACATAAGATACCTGTCAGACCCACAGCTTGCTTGTATGTTGGCAGGCTGTGCTTCATGCTGTTAGGTCATGAAATGATACAAACAGCCCTCTGAATATCTGTCACAAAAGCTTCCTTTTCTAACAGCAGCTGATCTTAGGCCTTTCAGAATCATTTTGATAGGACCATTAATGTAAATCAGCTGTAGCTATTAATTGTCATTTTTTTTAAACAGACCAAACTCGTGTTCATAATATAAGGACTAATGACAGCTTACTGAATGTATTGGTTTAGTAGCCTATCATATTAACATGGATCATTGTTGTCTTAGCCTGTTTCTCATCTGCCTAAGAGTAGGTGGTCCTTGCTGTGTATTATCTGCTGCGTTCTGTTAATATCAGAGGCTTTTTGCGACTGAGTTGAAAAATGTTCATTGCTACTTGAGTGTTGCATACAAGGAGAAGATATCTGCCCACTCTTAAATGGGTTGTGTCTTATTTCCCAGGTATCATGCATGTGTCACTGGCTGAGGCACTGGAGGTTCGGGGCGGGCCACTGCAAGAAGAAGAAATATGGGCTATTTTGAATCAAAGTGCAGAGAGCCTTCAAGAGCTATTCAGAAAAGGTAAGCATTTTAAAGGAGAGTTATATGGAATGGAAACATCTTGGTTATGTTTACCTGTACTATGCTCTCTTGTTCTTCGTTGATTCTAAACCCACATAATAAATTGCTTCTAGGTGCACCTCAACCCTGAGGCGGTTTTCAGCTATTCCTTCATGTTCTGGCAGGACACAGAACACGTGGTTTCATGTGGTGACAACTTCACTTTGGTAGGAAACTACCACATAGTCTCTGCATTGTTCTAGACACTTATAAATGAGATAGAAACATTAAAAAAAAAAATAAAAAAATTATTACCTCTGAGGCCATTGGAGCAATCTGTTGTAGTATACTATACAGCATAGTATAGTGCTGTCATGACCAGTTTGCTCTGAAGTGATTTAGTCCTGAGTGAGGTGAAGGTGAGCCACTGAAAACTGGAGCAGATGGTCAGGAATCACTCCCCAGAGTGGGTTTAGTGATCCAGGTATAGATACTGAGAGGAATGTCAGTGCGTGTTTTGCTTACCAGGAGTTAGAAGTAAATCTCTCTTCTTCCTACCTCCCCCAAAGTAGTAGGTTTTAAGTTGAGTATCTGCAGTGTTGCTAACAATCATCTCTTCTAGCATTTGATCTTAGTATGGTGCCCTTTTCTGCCTTAGGTTTTCCTTCCCTTCTTTATAATCTGCAAGTCCTTAAGCTCATTACTCACACACCCAGCATTTTTTTTCTCCCCGTTTTGGACTTAGGTGACCTGACCTCAGATAGAGCATGCATTTCAATGATGCATCTAGCATTTTAGAAAACATGTGAGGTTGTCATCTCTTATCTAGGCATCCATATGTATGAGTATTTAACTTGATTCAGGAAAAATCACAAGTTCTCACTTTGAAAATGGCTATTGTTTTGCCACATTACTGTGCAAGAGATGTATCTTGATTATTGAGGGAAAAATTCTGTTGTATTTTTGCATAGGATTGGCTTGAATGTATAATCTTGCTGAAACTGTAAGGGTGTTTTGTTTTGTTTTTAAGATATGCTTTAGGAACTGTCTAGTCAGACATGAGATCTGTCTCATACATGGATATATGTATGATCTCTGAATAGTTCACAGAACTCAAAAGAAGGCACATATGGGCAGAAACTTTTATACAGCACTTGATTTCTGAACAAGATTTACTTAAGATCATAATCATGAAATTAAGGGGAAAGCTGGTGTCTTCTCTCCTTTCTTTTTCTCTGTTGCAATTCTGTGAAAACCATTTTTTTAAATGGTTTAAAATGGTACAGTGAGTTGGTGAGTCTGTGGGAGACTTGGACTAAAGAGCATCTTAGAAGATTCTAAGTTCATAGCTGAGAATCAACACCGTGAGCTCCATCTTGAAGTCCATCTGAGAGAAGCCAGTACCCTAAATACATAGCAGAGAAACTACTTCAGAAGTGTAGACTTAATAGAAGTCTCCACTGAAAACAGGAGCTCATCCGTTCTTAGCTTGAGTAGTGCAGAAGAGTTATAATTACTGTGAAGGCTTCAAGGAAGCGTTAAGAATGAGAACACAGGCAGCCCTCCTTTGGAGGCACAAGTACTGAAAGATGAGAGCACAAAATGGAAATCTGCCCCAGGACTTGTGGTATATGCTTTTAAGGTAGGGGAGTGTTTGCCAGTCAAGACTGGCTAAGATGGCAGAAGTTTCTGGTCTTGCTTCCTATCAGTGAATACCAAAACACAGCTTCAGATAAAATCAGTGCCAGAAGATTCTGTCTCTTTTGGGATATGAAGGTGTTTTACTGAGTTGTTCTGCTAGTTCAGCAAACTATTTTCAGTCGCATGCTATTCATTAACCTGGGGTATAGCCCTGTGGTAAAATGCTCTTTAAAAGACACCTAAATGAAAGAGCTTTACAATGTAACAATGGTTGACAAAAACAACTTAATTCCTCCCAGCAAGATTAAGATAACCAGTCTTTAATGAAGATTTGGCTTTGCTAAGGAAAAAAAAATAGACATCTTGTTTGGTCATCTTGAATATCAGTTTCTGTGCTGGCTTGTAGAGGTGCGTTGCAGAGCTGCAGAACAGAGAATGCAAAGGTTCCTGTGGGCTTTCTTGTCTGACTCAATTTCATTTGCTCTTTGTGGAGGACTTGCAGCATATGGAGGATCCTAGGGAAGTCCTGCTTTCCGCAGTTAAATTTTAGACATACAGAGAGCACAAAAGAGCTGTTCAATGGCAGAAGTCAAACTGGCAGTTTTTCAGAACTGACCAGCCACTTCCGGGCAGAGAGCAACAAAGGCAAGCTCTGAGTTTTGGCACATTCACCACAGGCTTGACTCTGATCAGTCTCAGGGATGGTCTTTTCTTGCTCTTGTATAGCTTTGGATCCCCGATAATGTTGTTTTGTAACTAGATCTAAGCTTTGATTATATGTTTTCTATATTAAGTTCCTTTATTTTAAAGCAGCATCAACAACAAAAAACAATTCAGCAGCATGGTCCAACTGCTTTGAAATCAGGAGGACAAAACGGCCGTGGAAATTGCCATCACTTAACTTGCCTTCTATTGGAAACCTCCTACACCAGTTCAGCAACCACACACACTTAAAGGAATTGCCAACCCAAGCAAACGTTTATGTATTTATTTATTAAATCCTGGTAGAATTTTGAAGTTAGGAATTCTTGCTCTTGTCCCACCAGCTGAGAAAGTGTTTTTCAATTCATTTGTTATTTAAATTAGTTTCAGGAAATTAGGGAAAATTACTTAGGCAAGCCTCTGTGACAGATTTAGTGATTTGTTGATTTATACTTGTTGCCTCTTGGTGCGTCTGTCTATTTATCCATCAAAGCACTGAATAAAAGTAGTACGTAATGACATTCCATGTTTTACATTCTTAATCACAGGTCACACCACGTCAAATTCAGTGACTGATCCATAGATGTGCATGTTTTTATGCTTACTTGTACTTACAGTTCTAAAAATTGTTGAACCCATTAAAATACTTAAAAATTTGATTGCAGTCATTATAAGCAGTGAAAAATTAGATGGAAATGCCCAGTTGCTAATCACTGATTTAGAAGATCAGCTCTGGTAGCTGTCTTGTCAGCATGTTATAAGCTGTTAAATGGAGGAGAAAGACAATCCAGTACTCCTAGTTGCAGTTCTGACATCAGTTGTAGTGAAGTTGAAATTAATCTGGAGGTTTGAAAACGCCGATACCAGACCTGCCCTTCTCTTACATCTGTTTAATTATCTGCAATAACTATTTTGTTGTTCAGAGGGTGTATCAGCTGTTTCAGACATGCTGTATCTTGCATTCAGTGCTGCATGAAGTCAAAGGAACAAGGCTTTGAAGTGAAGCATCTCGGAGGCGAACATGTAGGTGCTGTGCTCTCTGGCGCTCAGAGTAGTAAGCCAGGCGTTCTTCTAATTTAAGAGGTTGAACTGGAGAGGGTTTATCAAAACTTCAAAGTGGGAAAGACTTGGTGGCGTGGGCCACTCCTGTGCTACAGAGTTTCCTGGGTTCTGAAAGTAGTCATACCTTGTGTTTCCAGAGAAATGTGTGTTCAGAGGGAGAGGAGGAAGAGAAGCGGAGAAAACCTTTCTGATAGTAGAAAGTCAGGCTGAGTGAAGACAGAACCACTGTACAGACTGGCTTTCTGCACAGAAGTATAAACGGAGAGTGATTTAGGTTTAAAAAAAAAAAAAAAGGCAATACCATCTGAAAGTGCATGTGAGGAAAGACGGTTGTGTTCTTTTTGGGGACCTGTAAATCTTGTCGAGTCATGCCATTGCATCTGCTTAGCTTGGGTAAGTTTAATGAAAGGGAAGAAGGCAAAGTGAAACGTGTTGATGGAAGCTGGTGGTAGGTTCCAGTAATCAGAGCTGGTTTGTTTTAGGGGGAAAAGGGCAGGGAATGGATTCTTTTAGTTGACAGGAGGGAAGAAATAATAAGAGGAAACAAATCCTCATTTTCCAGAAACCCCCTGAGAGGCAGGTGTTAGTACATTCTTTTTCCCCTTCACCAGTAACTGTTGCAAAATGTTTTTTTTCCACATTGTGCTAACATTTGATCCTTTAGCGGAGGAGAAGGAATGAGGCCAGACTTTTAGATTTGGTTGGGTTTCTGTTCTTCCCTAAGCAAGTCTTGCTTTTTACTTGCACTCTTTCTGGAACTCTGCAGGGTGTGCTTGAGGTGATGGTAACACATGGCGTGCTGTTACCTGGAGCAGGGAGAGTCCTGGGAGTGACAGGGGTTTCCCAGAAACTCGTCATTCACGTTATTTCTTGCTCCAGTCCTCTGAGGAAAGAGTAACTTTCAGTACACCTCCTACTCCTCCCCGTGCTGCTGGTTTCTAGTGGTTGAATGTCATGCCAAGGCTTTCTGCTCAGTCCCGTCCTCCTGCATCTTGGTGATGGCTAGGGAGCAATGCAAAGAGGCAAACATTGAGAATCCTGTGTGTGCGCTTTTTGGGTTGTTTTTTTGTTTGTTTGTTTGTTTGTTGTTTATTTGGGGTGCTGACTCTTTTAAGACACTTTTTGGTGTCCTGAAAGGGTTGAAATGTTCGTTATTTCCTACTATTTTTTGCTGATTGCTATGGCCTAAGGGAGAAAAAGTCAGAGAAATTGCAACTTTAAGAGCTTGACGTGTACCTGTTGTGTAGGAATTCAGTTACTAGCCGTCACTAATGTAAAATGGATCAGTTTAGCCTGAACTCGCTATCTTAGAATGTTTGTTTTTTGTTGTTTGTTTTTTTTTCTTTGACAACTTGCATCCTGTTAAACCATTCAAAGGTTTAGAAGTCTTTCTTTTATTTTCCAGATGCTATGTAGCTGAATAATCTTCCAGTTTTTACTGCCTTTAAAGCCAATTCACTCTTTCCCTTCAACTAAGACCACACTATTTACCTGTGTCTTAGCACTGCTGGGTAAACTGTGCTCTCACAAGTGTTTTGTTACCAAGCTGCATAGTTCGTGCATGAACTCAGAAGGCTGGCAGCACCAGCGTGGCTGAAAACCTCCTGGATGTAAAACTGACTGGGAGCCATACCCTGACTTGCAGTGCTTTCAGAAAGACGGGCTCAACTCTCTCCTTGTATCGTTTTCCCCAGTATTTTGGGCAATAGATTTCCCTCACTGCTCTTAGAAATGTTTCTGAAAGCCTAAAAGAGGAGATGACATGAATGTTATCTCTGGAAAGGAGTTCCTGTTGTGTTTTTTTCTGGTCCCTGGCTCTGTGATGCATTCTGGCTTTGTTACTTTTTTTCTGTGGCACAAACAGTGAAGTGGAAGAGTAGAGTAACTTTAAAATATTATTTTCAGGATGAATTTGCATTTGCAGGAGTTTTGAGGCAATTAATTTGATTTGTGACAGATGCTGCCTTAAGGAAGTAAATAGAGAATGATTTATTCTCATCACTTTTAAATGTGGATAGCAAGCTGGGATGTAGGCAGTATAGTCCAGTATATGAAAGAAAAGCTACTAAAAGAAGAAACTTTTTTTTTAAAAAAAAAAAAAGTGCCAACAAAAGAAGCTTTAGAAAGGGGTCTGCTTTTGCAATCTTATAATTAACTGTGTTCGTTGAATGCTGCCTCAGGTCATGAAGACTGTAGAGCGTAGATAGAAGTATTTTATGGGGGTCAATAATTCAGCCTGCCCATCTGTAGGAGACAAGGGCTTGCTCCACAGTAGGTTTAAACCAGTATTTGCAAGGCTACGTGCTAATAAGCGTGTTGATTTTAGTATTGTTAAAACTACATCACACTAAGAGAAGGTGCCTGAAGAGGTAATCTTGTGTACTTCATGCTGTGTGTCTGCTACATGCTGCAGTAAAATCATCTTGAACGCAATTGATGATTTTTCCTCCTGTATCAAACAGGTACCTTTTCCTGGGTGATACAAATGATGATAGGCTTAAATCTTTTTGAAGCTAGAGGTCAGTGGGGTCCCTGTGGGGAAGAAGGAAAGTATGTACTGCAGTCTAAGAACTGGTGATTAAAGTCTGCATCAAGTTTTTCTCCTGGCCAAATATATCTCATGTTGCTGAAGTAGCTCAGCAAATGGAATTCTTCAGTGATTTGGTTGTGTTGTTGTTTTTTTTTTTTTCTTTTCTTTTCACAGCTGGATAAATTCAATATTTGGAAAAATAGTGACACTGGATAAGCTCTAGAAACAGAAATAAACTTGTACAGCACTTGTTAATTCGCCCGTATGTTTTATTTATTTTGCCTCACACTGATGTTGGTAGGTTCAAGTACCATACATTGCTTTGTCTCTTGAGTTTTTTATCCTAATATGATAGGAAAACCCTCTTGCTCCTGTGTATCCTCTCTGAACAAGAAGAGAAAGATCATTGTGTAGGGTTTTATATTTGTATTTTGTATATTTTTTAGGGTAGGGTTTTTTGTTGTTGTTGCTTGCAGTGAAGTGTGCTGGTTTCCATGGGCAGCTCAGCAGTTCTGTACAAGAGCTGAATTGATTTAGCCTATGCGATCAGAGCTGCCTTCTGCAGCAATTACTTGCTTTGGATCCAGAAGATGAAGGCAGAGCAACAAAGTATGTCCCCTTGAGGCAAGAAGACTGAGAGCTTCTCTTCTAGGTCATAAAAAGTGGGGAGAAACCATTCCTTCAATGTGAATTCTAAGCTTTTCATACGAGCTTTTAGCATAAACACTGATGAATTAGAAAAAGTGTAACAAACTTTATGTAAGCAAATTGCTATCAAGAAAAAAACATGAGTCACAGAGCAACAAAACAGCATACATCCTATGCTTTTTTTGGCTTGGGTTTATAAATTGAGTGTTTTCAAGTTACTGTTGAATGGGGACTTCTCTGTTTACATGGAAGCTCCAAAAACTTTCAGAAAAAGTCTGTTTTAAGTAGAAACATTTTGAAGTGAAAAGCACAAGTTTTTACAGGTCCGCTTACTAATCACTTTCAGGTGTTTAAACTTGAAAAAATTAATTCAAGTAGAGTCTGCAGGATCTTCTAGAATGTTTGTTGCCCTCAGTGGTCCCTTTTCCTTTGTAAGGGAAAATTCTGTTTCGGGTTTTAAAGAGTGTTTGTACCACTGAGTGTGTTAGTCTTAGGGTGAAACATGTAGTAGTGGTTTCTCTGTTGAATGATTTTTTTCTGCACGCACTGGCGGGGGGGAAGCTTTGAGCTGCAGGAATTCAAAATTGGACATTATGGACGATCTGGATAATTGCTAGCCAATTAATAATATAGTTCTGCTTCCCACGTCAGAGAATGTGGAACACCTAGAAGCAATTCCTTGGCCCTTTTTGGAGGAAGGGGAATATTAGGAATGGAAGGGCTTGCTTGCTAGATCCTTTTACATCTGATACCTGCATGCAGTAATTTAAAACGTTTCCTAGGAGATTAGAAATATTCTAGATTACAAGATAGTTGAACAGCCTGGGCACCAGCACCGTAGGAGCATTCTGAGCTGATAGGAGAGTGGAAAATGTTGTTAGTGGTGGTGCTGGAGTGGGAAACAATTGTTCTGCTCTTGTCGCTATTATGTAGAGGAGGAGAACTGACCTGTCCATCAAACGTGGGTTTCCGCAACTCTTTGAAACAGAGTTAATTTTTATTTTAACAGCATTGAAAGCTTTTGCCTCCTTCAGTGAAAGTGAGCTGTATTACTGTTAGAAATGTAGAAAAAAAATTGTAACTCAAGAAAATGGAAGAGGAAAGTTTTCTTTGCTCTAATTTCATTGTTTGTTTTGCTGTTCTAAACTAAGGTTTGAAAGGAGGATCTTACAGAGGGATTGGGTTTATTCTTTGCCCACTTCCGCTGCTGACTCACTTTTTTTTTCTTATTTTTTAGTTCTGAAAATACTTTTTTCTTTGTGCTGGATCCGGCTATAATGTGCCAAGACTTCTCTGCTTGTCCCAGTCCTATCAGCTAGTATAAATACAGAGTATTCCTTTTCTCTGTTACCCTTGTCTTCCCTCTTCGGATCATTGCTGCTACAACAGTGCTATTAAGATAGCAGTTAACTCTGTTCTTAATGCAGGATCTCACCTTAATGACATGCATCCTACAGCATTTCATAGAATCAGAATCATAAAATTTGATCATCTTACTTGTCAGCTGTGTTTCAGACATGAAATAACCTGAGGACAGGAGATCCATGTCATTTTAGTAAGCTCTTCATGACCTTGGTGATATGAATAATGGCACAGAACTAGAGGAAAAAAAAAAAGTTACTCTTTAGTGTGCTGAAAATTGGGATTACTGTTGTGGTTATGAAGCGTCCCGGATGGAAAAGGTAGCATTTTGATATTCGATTTGTCTTTGAGCTAATAAAATTACATCAAGGAATGCCACACAACAACTGTATGTTAATTTGGGGCTTTTTCTTTTCTTCTTTCAAATACAGCTGATCCTACTGCTCTGGGATTCATCATTTCTCCATGGTCTCTCCTGTTGCTTCCATCTGGCAGCGTATCGTTTACTGATGACAATGTGTCCCAACAAGATCTGCGAGCATTCACGGCTCCAGAGGTTCTGCAGAACCAGTCCCTGTCATCTCTCTCAGACGTGGAAAAGGTACAACACTTCTCCCATGGCAGAGAGCTGCTGCCTTTTCCTGTTGATGAGTTCACAAAATGGCTTTAAGCTGACCTTTTTGTCTCTGCAGTATTCTTGATATCTGTGCTTGATTGTTGATTTATTTTGTGAATGCAAGAATCAGATTCAGCAAAGCAGGATACAAGTGCCAAGCTCTGCAGTCATAGTATTGGAATTGTTTATCTTGTTTCAGGAGAGACAACATTGTTGAAGATAGTAATGTTGTCTCTAATGTAATCTCTGAAGTTAACATGCAATACAGGCCTCAAAACATCAGAAAAAAACATTCTGAATGGCACATTTATGACATTCTTCAGAAATGATTGTGTTCTTTGTTCCATGCCGGGATTCATTCAGTACGGTACTTTTTTCTATTTGAAAAAAAATAGAGAGTAGTTAATATTTAAAGCCACATTGTGATGTTTCTTTATCTTCAGGAAAGAAATCATCAGAAGGACAGCTGGCTTGTAAACTTGAGCAGGCAGCATGTCAATTAACAATGACCAAATACTGGCATTCAGCACATACACACTTCTGATTCATCCTCTCTGATTACAGATGTGCAAATTTTTCATGATAGCAATATAACTTGGCTTACTGCAAGGTGATGACAAAATCAAGCCTCTCCACTGCAGCAGTTGTGTTGCTTTTTGTGTTGGGAAACAATTGTGTGTGGAAATGTACAAGCTTTGGCTTTACATAAGCAAATTCTTCACACAGTCACCTATAAACTAAATAAACCCCTTTAGCTTGCGGTGTTCCATCTTACCATTAGGTTGAAGCTTCAAGCTTTGGGCTTAGGATAAATTAACCTGGTTTGTGAATTAACTCTGCTTAATTTTTGCAAGTGTATTGTCCACACTGGCAGGTGAAAAAGGAACTGTTGCAATACCCTGAGATGGTAAAAACATTAAAAAAAAAAAAAAAATGAGCTGCTCCCGTTCTTGTTCCCAGTTTAAAGCCTTGCAGATAAATCACAGAGCTGTGCCCCCAGTGTGGTATTCATGTCTGGGTGCTTCCAAGATACCAATCCTCTAGGGCTAATTGCTTGCTTGTATGGCAGGGAAAAACTACCAGGAAAGGAGGTTAATCTTCACTGTAAAGACACTGGTGAAGCACTCCAATAATGGTAAAACAATATCAAACATCTCACTTGGGGAATAACCTAGCAAAACTAACAATTACTCCTGGTGTAAAATTGCAACTCTAAATAATGATCTCTTTTATTTCTTCCCATTGTATTGTATAAACAATTGAGTCTTATTATGGCTTTATTATTTGGAGATATTAGAGCTGATAAATAACTGGTCTATGCATCCTTTTTTCTGCTCGTTTCCCTTCACATTAGCAACATACTGCGCATTGGAGCGTATGCTGTTAATTTGTCGTGACTTCATGTTTCTTAGGTCTTGTTTTGCACATGCTGACTTAATCTGAAACACATTTAAACCTCTTTTTGTTGTTCTGTTGCATCTCAGCATAGTTTGCTAGACTCATCTAGTGGAAATCTTTGATGTTTTCCTCTTTTTGGTTCTTGTTCTGAAATCAGACCCTGTCTGCAAGTTGGGCTTTATTGTTTCCTTGTTTCTTCTGGCCTCTGATCAGCCAACAACAGAGTCGCATTCAGCTCTTCAGCTATGACTTCACTTGCTAGCCGAATGGAACAGTGTATTCAGTGATAACTGCTGGACAAAATGATAGTCACTCAGTGAATACCCTTTTGGTTCTTTCAAGACACTCGGTCAAATTGAATACAAACCAAGCCTGATATCATTCAAGCCAATTGGAAATGCAGTTAGCAAACCATTTGAAATTATAATAAGAGACAAATCTGGGAACTGAATTTGGATTGATTTATATATTGTGGAAATTATTACAAGTATTGTAAAAAGAAGGTGAACTCAAATTTTTTGAGTAAATGCTTTAATTTTTAAGAGGTGCATGTGATGGTCTTCAGTCAAAGATTGCTTCTTCTGGAGAGACAGATGAGTGTTTTCAATATGTGTGCCCGTGAGTACTGTACAGAGCCACCTGTTATTTACGGATCATTTGAAATTACCAAATTCCTGTTTTTTTTTATTTTAATTTTTTTACAACACAATTTTTCAGGAGATCTTCTTTGCCATGCATTCATTGTGTCAGGTAAGGAACTTGATGTAATGCTGCACAGCTGTCAGTTAGCCATAATCTTGTAAACAGGCTGGTATGGGATTTCATGTCCCCCACACCCTGGCTTTCTGTCCCAAGCTAAGGCTGTCAGACCGTAATAAGCAGTTAGAAATTTGTTAGGGGAAATGCCAAACACTGGTCTACCAGATCCTTATTGTTCTGGTTCTGCAGAGAAACTGTATGAAATAGGAGAGAGTTACAGGATATAACGCATGCAGGCATTACTTGACAATCCAAAAGGGTATGCAGGTATGTAGCAGGTAGATTTTTGTCTTATATGTAGTAGTGGCTTGCAAGCAACTACACAGTGCTGTAATTAAGAAGCCTCCAAGTTCATTTAAAACTTGAAATATGATGGAGTACCACATGATAGACTATTAAACTTTTTTTTTTTTTTTTTTGTGAAAGCTGGTTTCAGATAGGCTACTAGGGTAGCATCTTTTGTAGTGGTGACAGTCTTTGTTTTGAGGTATTATAGGTTGTGCTATGTTTTTGCTGAGGATGACACGCTTCTCAGTTTTAGAATAGAATAAAGCCACGGTGACATATTCCCTTCTGAGCAAGAAGTTCTCTGTGGTTCTGCTCCGGCTTCCTCACAAAAATGCCATGTCTCTGTTTTCCTCTACCTACACAACCTTCTTGCATGCTTATCAGAATGCATGAACTGGTCCCGTTCCCATCCTCAGTGTTTGTTTGCCAGCTGGACAGAAGCGTGCCAGTGAGGAATCTGCGAGTCGCTGCTGCATGCTGGTGGAGGCCATTCTGTCCTGCTGTGACTCTCAGGCCACGCTCTAAAGGCCGGCCAAGTGATCTGAGTGGCAGAAGCTTAAGGTTGGAGTGCTTCTCGGAGTGTGTTCATTTCCAGTGTTGTCTGAATAAAGCCCATTGAATTTAAGAGAGCAATTTTTAGTAATAGGTTACTTCTACATGTATTTAGTAATTACTTCCTTACCCTGTCCCAAAGCAGTGTATTGCTCTTCTGAATACATAAGACAGAAAATGCTTCCTTATTACATGAGAAATGTAAACATACATTATACTTGGGTTTTCGGCTAAAAGTCTGCACAGCGCAGTAATGTTAGTTAGGACATTATCATGTAGTAGTTATGAAAGACATTATAATGTCTTTCAAGCAGTCTGATCTAAACAGGAAGACATTTTGGTGACACCCTCTGAGTCTTTGTGAACACATTTTGTATGTTAAGAGGCTTCTCAGTGCAGAGATAAACCTTAACTAAGATAAACCTTAACAGAGATAAACCTTAAACTAACCTTAAGCTAGTACTAGACATGTAATTTCCAACAGTTCTACATAGTGAGTTTGGGAGGCAGAAAATGAGCATCACACTGGTTCTGTTCCCTCCACTACCTTTGTCCAGCTGATTTACTTGGAACTTTTTAAAACCTGTATATGAAGTTCCAGAGCCTGGACAGATCTTGTCAGTATACCTAGGACTTAAGTAAGATGTTTCGCTTTTAGTTGGCAAAGAGGTTGCCTTAAATGAATCATCCCTAACTTATCACTGTCCCTGTAACTGTTGTTCATTGTCTGCACAATAATTTAATCAGCTGCTTGCCTGAAGTTACTCAGATATTACTAGTAACCTGGTAGAGAGTTGTCAGTAGTGTATGCTACTTGCATAGTCCAGAATTTATTTATTTATTTATTTATTTTCTGCTGTTCCTTAGCTGTATTGTTATTTTCAATGACCTGTTTGGACTGTGTGTATTTGTAGTCTGAAATCTACAATATTTGAAGATTGTATTCCATGTCTTGAAGGATTTAGTATGTTCAAGATGTATATTAATATCATTGCTGTTGATATTAACTGTTAATTATGAATGTAATGTTTAATGCCTTTGTGCCTTAAAATACAAATGATAGGTTAAGGTGACTGCTTTATGCATTAATGCTTTTGTGTTCATTACATTTTTTCCTTTGATCCCAGTCCTAGTAATTTCTTGACAGTAGTAGCCAGCTGATGGAGTCCCGCTAAGGCCTGCCTTGCCTTCAGACTAAAGGTTTCAGGAGCATTAGATACCACCACGCAGTCTGTTCCCCTGCGCGGCTGCTGACGTAGATAAGTGTGCTTCTGCCTTCCTTGGGAGATGAACATGTGAAGCTAAACAGCAAGGCCAGAGGCACTGATTAGATGCAGTACCTTTTGTTGCAGTAGGATTTACTTCTCTAGCTCTCAGGCAAAAGAAAATAAAAATCTGAAAAACAGATGAGCTTAACTGCCAAGAAAGTATACAGGCAAAGTGACATTAGGTTAGTTGCTCTGCTTTGAAGGTGCTTTGCATTTCCTGTGCTGTTCTGAGTTGATAAATGTCTTGTGTTTTATTATAGGTGCATATTTATTCTCTTGGTATGACACTCTTCTGGGGAGCTGACCATGAAGTACCTCAAAGCCAAGTAAGTTTGAATTTGGTTTTGTTTAATATTATGGATTCAGACTTAATAGTGTGACCACTTTGACATGTGAATTAACATGACACGATGTCCTCATGGGACGCAGAAGAGTGTGGCATCCTTGCTCTACTTGGAGCTTTTCCCTGTGGCGTGTAAGACTATTGTTGTTAGCTTGCAGAAAGAAGGTGCTGATAGAACGTGTCTGTCAGTTTCCATGTAGGTATATCTGGGTTAGTCTATGCTATAGTGTCACAGGCGGAAAAACAACAGTTGATGCTGCTGAAAAATACTTGTTTTGTTTTAGTCTTATATATAAAAATAAACACTTAAGTAACATTGCTGATATACTCATAATAAAGCAACTTGTGATCTCTGCTGCTGTAATTTCAGTGAGTCTGGAATTAGCACGTGCCAATACTTGCCTTGCACAATGGCCAAGAAAAATTGTATTAATTGCTTGGAAGAGGGAGTAGACTTGCTACTGACTTGTCAGCCATTGCAGACATAGTCACAGACTGCTTAGAGCTGAATGTTATTGCTCAGGAGGTTATCTCCCACACCCAGCAGAACGCCTTCACTTAGTTGTGGAGTCTAGAATGCCTAATTCGTCATTTGCCTGGGTGCTCCCACCTGCTCCCAGCTCAGATGTTTGAAGGCACTATCTAAAAGGGTGAAAAGTAGGTGAAATGCACAGAGAGAGCATTTAATGAGAGACTTCGTGTTGAGGGATTTGACAGAGCATTGTGCAGCTCGGGGAGCTGAGCTATTTCTGTTTCATGTTTTGGTTCAGTCCAATTTATTGGCATTATGTTTAAGGGTAAGGAAGGAAATTTTGAAAGCCTTTGGGAACTAAAGTGCTTGGTTTCTAAAATTTTCTGTACCAGAGTAGTAGTTGGGTTCTGAGTCCTCTTGCTTTGTAAATAGCTGCCTGAACGCAGAAGTCACAAAATTTGATGCTGACAATTATAGGGATACTTCTTGGTAGTCTACCATATCTGTCCCCCAAACTCCACTGTTTTATTGGACAGTTATCCCACTTTGCTCACCTGCCTTGTAAGGGATGAAGGGAGCAGTATGAGCAGTAGCAGGAGAATGGCTTGAGATAGGTGCTCAGCAGAAGGTAGGTAGGAATGAATTTTCTTCTATGTTTTTGCTCCTTCCTTTAGTATTAGATTGTAGCAACAGTTTTATAGTAATGCAGCAGGAAGAAATGCTTTCTCAATGCTTTCTCTCGCTCAGTGTTTTTCCAAAGTATGGTGTGGTGAGGTATGTCTGGAAAGAAAGGGGGAGCAGAAGTACAGGATTTTCCATCAAATGTTCTGGTGCTCTGCCCTGTGGAGGTAGTATAGGCAAAAAGACAGGCTGTGTATGGCATAACTTTTAAGTGTTAGTTTGTATGTGTGGAATTTCACTTTGTCTGCATTTGGTGGTTGATGGGCTGCTTCTCTGCTGGGAATTTGGTTGAACTGCAAGAATGATTTGTATGATCTGGGAGAAGAAGTGCTGAAAAAATAGGTGGGAAAACCCTACGTTAGTTATACCAGGGGGATCCAGAAGAGTTATTTATGGCACCATTTAAAAAATAAATCAGGAGCACTAACACAGGAAAGGTTGAAAGATTGTCATGTCTTAAAATGCTCCATACCAAAAAGCACACGACAGATCTTGTGCTTTGTAGATAACCCCCCACTCTGGGACAGTTGCACAGGGGGAAGCTGAGTCCTCGAGTGCTGGTGGCACCTGAGAACAGGTGTTATCTCTGACCATTGTGCACTCTGTGGAGTCGTATTCCACTGGCAGTGTGCTGGATTAACTGGCTGGGGAGCTGAGAATCAAACCTAGATTGTTCTCCACCATATGAGCATTGTCCTGCAGCGACAAACCTTTGCTTTTTTTAACCAGTGGCTTTGCTGCTTGAAACCTTACTTCTTTGTTGATAACATTTGGTGGTGGCACTGGACTTTGGAAATGCTGACCCAGCTGGAGCAAAAAAAAATATCCAAGTGTGGAATTAGAGAAAAGTAGTGTGGCAGACAGAGTCTTACAGAATGATTGTAATACGAACTGAATTTTATGATTGTGACTGGCAGTGTGTTTAAAAACAGCAAAGACCTTTAAGCAAAACCTTTTCACTGGTAATTAAGCCCTTGAGAAAAGAAAGTGGCGGTGTCCTGATGGTACAGATCAGGCAGCTTCTATGGACCATACTGTTGTAGGAGCCTTTTAGATTCTGGCTGATTGTCCAGTGACTGTAACTGCAACTTCTTACCACCGAGATGGTGACTTCCACATTGGCACTCACTCGATGTAGACAATAAGCCTCATGCGTAGTCATTTTATTACGTTGAATATCTTTTGTTTGTATGTGTGTGCTGCAGGTTACAATTAAAATTGATTCTCACCTCCCTCCCACTTTTGTTTGTCATTAGCCTATCAAACTTGGAGATCATCTCAACAGCATACTCCTCGGCATGTGTGAAGATGTCATTTATGCCCGTGTATCTGTACGGACCGTTCTGGATGCCTGCAGTGCCCACATACGGAACAGCAACTGTGCCCCTTCTTTCTCCTATGTGAAACAGTTGGTCAGGCTGGTTCTGGGAAGCCTGTCTGGGGTAAGTCTTCCTACGCGTCTGAGGGTTAAGGGAGATCAGCAGGAAGAGAGCTAAGTTGCTAAATCAGAGTTGTTGTGCAGTCATTCTTCCTCTTGTTTGACCATGTTGCAGTTGTGATAAGGGAGATTGTTGAAAGGGAAAAACTGTGAAATTGTAGGAGGAGAGAATTGTTCTCCTCTTGGTAACAGTTTGTGCACTCGACAATTCTTCCTGGAATGAAGATTTAAGCTGCTGTTGCTGAGGAAGATAGTTTTCTGAATGGTTATCCTCTTTGGAAGAGAAGTAGGAAAAAACATGAACTCTGGGGGCAAACATTAGACCTATTCCTACTTGAAATGCTGCAAAAATGATGGCTGTGGTGTTTCTTTTTTTTAGAAGTGTTCTTGACTTTGGGAGAGTCTAAGGACTTCTTAGTCAGTGTGCCAGTTCTCTTGCACTTCTCCTCAGCTCCTGGATAGATAGGATTTTGTGGAGGACTTTATTGTCTAATGATGACAAATCTTGTAAGAAGTGACGCATGCTACATGAAATCATCTTGCAGAGTTACTATTCCTGACAGGTGTCCTCTGCCTTCACCTAAACCATCACAACGTAGCCACAATTAGTCAAATGACTTCAGGCTCTGAATTCCAAGGAAGGCCATAAGTTGTCAATATTGTTAAGATCGTTCTTTTGTCAGTACTTCCTTTTCCTGTGTTCTGTTCATAATTCTAACAAATGGCAAGGAGTGTGTTTCTGCTAGAGTGATAGGCAGTGGTGATCTTGAGTTTTATCCTGTTCTATACTGTTGAAACTCTTATGTCATAGAGGTTACACAAATGTAAAAAACTGGTGTCTGGAGACGTAGCACTGTAATTACAGGAAAAGTATTTGAGTTGATAGTAGTCTCATTTAACAATCTGTTTTATAATTTAATAGTTACTTAGGCTCTTTATAAATCGGGTTTGGAAGTTCTTGCATGATGTTACAAGTCCCTGTGCTTGTCCAATGTTCAGCAGAAGCTGTCTGTGACAGGGCTCCAGAAGCAGCACTGAATCAGAGTTCCAGATTTGTCTAGTGTGAGGTTATGTTGTCAGTCTGGTTTGCTCCTCGCTGTTACAACTGTCAGTCCAGTACTCCTCACTGCAATGTCCAAACTCTTGTGCAGCTGCCAAATGGATCTGGCTTGTGATTCAGTGAAATGAAGGCCTACAAGGCATTAATCACTGAAACTACTAAAGTGAAGATCTAAATCTTAAATCAGGCCATGAGCTATAGAAACAGCCAGTGTGGAGAATTGAGTCATTCATTTTCAGATTCTTAATGGCCCTTTTTGCTTAGCAAATTTTCTGCTTTTCTGCTCATCTTGTCTTTGTCACCAGGCTTGCAAAGGGTCTCCATGGTTAGCGTGACAAACTGACTGGCCTGGCCAGCTGAGGACAGCAGTAGCGGTCCTAAATGCACGTGCTGAATCTAGCTGCTGGGTTCCCATACTGTGCTAATGACCAAGGAGCAGGACTGCTGGACGTTATCCAGTGTTGAAGCTTTGCTAATATTCTACTTTTCCTCTGGCAGAAGTATGTCTTAATCGAATTCGAGGCTTTGCAGCAAAACAAGAACAAAATAGTTGAGTAGAGCCATGTGTCATCAGAACAGCAACATAGCTGTGCTTCTGGGTTTTTCTGTGCCTCAGGTAGCCCTCCATGCTGGTTTTAACATTTTAACTCTGTATGTGTCCTTGAAGTTCAGTTTAATAAGAAAAGCACGTAAAGCTGTTTTTTTCAGAACCAGAGTAAACTTTAATGTGCCTCTGATCCTGCCTGGGCTTTTCAAAGGATGGAGGAGACTGAGCTCTGTAATAGGTCCTTGGGTGATATATGAAGCACAGTGAGAGATCTTCTTGCATCTTTTAAAGGGCATTACAGCCTAGGACTGATTGAACCTGTTTCATGTTGAGTTGCACAGTAACTGTGATGGATAAAGATCTTTGTCTCCATCCAACGTCCCAGCTAAGCCACTGTCTAGGTTGGGCTGATTGCCACCATATCAGAACACCTCAATGAGAGGTGCAAATAAGCTCTTTTTTTCTTTCTTTTTTTTTTTTTTTTGAATGCATGAATGATTGTGCATGTAAAATCACTTCTTTGGGGTAGTGGTATTTTTTTTAAAAAAGCTAAAAATTAGTAATAAGATCAGTGAATTTTGGCACACATTTATCCCCACAGGCACATTTCCTTTTGTAACTTTTCACAAGTGCATAAGCTATTACATACAAAATAAGTTGCTTGAGTTATCAACCAAAACCTCTCAGGTACGAGACAGTTCTCTCGACTCTGCAGAGGACACATCAGGCTAATCACAAGTTCCAGTCATGTTGCACCCATGGAACGCATAAGAAAGTTTTCAAGTGCTGCTGTCTTTGGAGTTTGCTGCAGGGATGGATGTATTTAAGTTACACAGTTGTGAACTTAATTCATACTGGAAAAAAGCCAACCAGTTGTGTGCTAAAATCCCGCCCTGAGTATTCAGATGTCAGTATTATAAGGGATGGTCTTGCTGGTGAAGCCATTTTTTGTTTTGAAACATTTGAGCCCGTACTCTGAACTTGAACTTTAATGTTCAGTGCTAACTTGTGTTGTGCGTTATTTAAGGGGCACTAGTTTAATGTTAATATGAGTTCTTTCAGTACGTAACTAGGCATCATTGCCTGTTTTGCAGATGGATCAACTTGCTTGCAATGGAGATAAAAAATTGCAGCCAGACAGGAGCCAGGCTATTCGGGAGAGGCTGAGGGGGAAAGGACTTCCCACAGGTAAGTGCTTCCTTGCAGGGAGGGTCATGGCAATAACAGCCCTTGTGGGAGACCATGTGTGCGGGGTAGATTTTGCAGCTGAAGAAACTGAGTATTGGAGCCCTTGCTCATGGTAACAGAGCTCTGTTGGTAGTTCCATGTCTAACAAAGCATAGACAATGTCAACAAGAGAAAAATTGTTTGTAGAAAATACACATCTTTTTCTGGTTCTGTTCCTGATGCTAGGAACAAGGTGGCTAGAAGTCTTATTTCAGGGGAGGAGAAGTTTCAGGCAACTGGAGGAAGAGGAAGCAGCTTCTCTTAGTTCCTTCATTTCTGTGGGCCCTGCTTTACCTCACTGTAACGCTCCTTGCACACAGCCGCTTGCTTTCCTTCCCAGGCAGCTCAGGGCTCTTCTCTCTGCACACAAAGCTTCTTGTTACCCCCTCTTTTTCCCTTAGCAGAGGTGGTGTGTGTTTGTCACAGTTCTGCTGTGCTTTGGCAGTGTGAGGCAGACATGGAAACAAGGTAAGGTTGTAAAGTCGCTTCAGGGAGATTAGGAAAGAGGAAAAGGGGGAGGGAGGGAGGGAAACAGCCCTTTTTGGGGACACGTTGCCGTTGTTGCCAGTGTGGAGTAAAAGGGATTGAGTGATGTGGGATGACAGCCAATTGCTGGCCAAGACTTTATTAGATGTTGCTGTTCAAGGTCTGTGGCAGCATCAGCTCTGTGCTAGGCTTTTCAGACAAGAGTAGGTGTTCTTCCAAATGACCAATCTCATCTTTTTTTTTCTGGAAGAGTTGTGGAGCGTTTTGTGATGTTCCAGTTGGGCCAATCAATGTCTTTGCGAGGCAGGCAGTGCGATGTGATAATTATCCGAGACCTTTCTTGCCTTAAAATGCTCATCTGTAAATGGAAATGGAGTTCCTTGGTTAACAGTATGTGGTATCTTCCACAGATACTCAGCTTTGTAAATGCTAGCAGCACAGACTTTTCAGCTGCCTTATATTGGCTCTCTGCCTAGTTACCACTAGTAAACATGGAACGAAAGCGTGTTGCTGATGTGCTTGAGCTGCTCCCTCTGTCTTTTAGTTTGGTGTCCTCCAAAACCAGCAATATTTCTCATCTCCTCCAGAGTCTTTCTGCAGCAATAGAAAGACCTCTCAGAATACAGGGTTTGGGACTGGATCAATCCGGTTGACTAGATTTGTAAACAATAGCATGCCTTCCTTCTTAAGCTCTTGTCTTAAAAATAATTATTTCCCTGGCTCCCATCAGTTCTGCAAAGGTTGTGCCAGAACCTTACTGTTTTGATTTGTTAAATTGTTAGTTTCTTCTTGACCCCTCTTCTTTCCCAATTTCTAGTTTCATCATATTCATGGTTTCTTTACACACCTTTGTTCTTCTGCAAGTACATACCGTATTTCTCACCTGGTACTTTTCTTTTGCTTTTCAAGTGGATTCCCATCATCTTCAGTTTAATTAATAATTTGCTATGTAGCACAGCAGAACTTGATTTGAGCATATTAGCATTTGGCTACTACCTCAGGCTTGGTCATTTCCATACTCTCATTTCCATCATCTGTTCTGCTTTTGATCCCATGATTATCATAAATTGCCTGTTTTGAGAATGGTCAGAGTGAATATTTGTTTCGTTTTGGAGGCATAGCAAGGCTGCTTTTAAACTCTGTTCTCACTGTACTAGCAACCCTCATTTTTTCTTTACTTTGTTCTCTTGTTAATACAGCTGAACAGTCTTTTGCTTTTCTGCTTTCATTTTTCTTAGAAAATGCTCTTGTTGAAGTCTGTGTGTGCTTTGAGTTTTTTTTACTTTTCTGTTTATTTTTCTTACAACTTTCTGGTTAAGCTGTTTAGCAGATGATTTTTTTTTAATCTCCAGAAGTCATGTTTGTTCCCAAAATCTGAAGTGTATCTTAACAACAAAGGCTTTTTTTAGGTTTTACTAAATTTTGTAGATGGGTGCAATAGCTCCAGCCAGTATCTCCATGGCTTTCTGGCTCAGTATCCGGTCAAATAACCTCTCTTTAATGCCTGAAACGTTTTCTGAGGACTATGCCTTTTGCTCACAGAGTATAGACCAGATGATCTAATTGGTGTTTTCCTACTCTATCCTCTGACTTCATAAAATGTCATGGCCAGAATACTCTTTCCTCTTCTTCTTGCTTTCTTTGAATCACTTAGTATGTATGGCTGTGCTTCTGAGATGTTTGAGAGGCATTGATTTTTATTTTAATTAATGCAACATTCAGTTAGTATGCAGCGTCTGGGTCACCAAAGGGCTGTGGAGCTGGAAGTCTGGCTGCTGGGTGCTCACTTGCCTTCTGGCTCTGCCTGAGATTGCCACAGTGCCAGGCAGAACAGGTTCCCTGCAGTGTGTGCGCTTGTGAAATTACCAGCTTGTAGAGGACCGCCTGAACAAAGGGTTCTCTCAGACTGAGGTGTCCAGCTGAGTCAGCTGCTACAGACCAGGACGTTGTGGGTGGTTGTTTTTTTGTTGTTGTTTTGTTTTGCCTATTCTGATTCCATTCCAACTTATTTCAGTTTCCCTGTATCACATTAATTACCTGTGGAACTCTGTTTACTTACCTTTTTTTCCCTAAAGAGCTTAAAACCATCTTAGTCGCCCCTGCAGACATTTCCATTTCAACATCTGACTTCAGTCCCATTCCCTGATCCTTTTTTTTAATTATTTTTTACTAGCATCATCTTAATTCTCTGTTTCCATCTTCAGTATATGCTTTCATCTCACTTTGCTGAGCCCTCAGGGAATATAGACCATCAGAAACATATGGAACAAGACATCCACGTAACCAAACAAGCTCAGGCTATTTTCAATTCCACGTGGCGTACTTATTGAAAGATTGAAAGTTAGGGTGATCCCAGTGTAAAGGGTGTCTGATATTAATGAGTGACAGCTCTCATTTGATTCAGGGCTATCTAATTCTTTGTTTTATTTATTGATTTACAATGAATGCAGGATTACCAAAATGTTGCTGCATCTAACTTTAGATTGATGATCAGTCATGCTGAGTTAATGAATATAGAGATGGTTCAGCTGAAGAGAGATGTGCTCCTAGTTTCGGTCTTTGGAAGACTTAAACGTGAACTTTAAGATCAGTTTTGCAAATCTCGGTCATCCAAAATTACAGTTGCTGGGGCTTTTTATTGGCTTAGGACAGATGTTTTGAAATATTTTTCTACTTACTGAAATCAGGTATTTTGTTCTCCTGTATGCCAAGGTTGGATGTTTTCACTTATTTATTTCTGTCTTTACATCTTAAGTACAATTATGAAATAGCTTAATGCTAATATTCTCCCCAATTAAATTTATTTTCTGTCTCTTTCATGACTCACTTTCTGTGGTTATTTTGGTGAATGAGCTTTATGTCAGGGCAGACTGCAGAAGTAATTCATTCTAAATTAATATTACAGAACGTTTGCTTTTAGTCAAGTCATACTCAGAGCACAATATTTAGGAACTGACTTAGCCAGCAGAAATAGAAACAGTAAAACCTGGTGTGAGTCATCTCAACATATGAGTTATTAAGGTTTCCTGTTCAAAACACTGTCGACCTTAAGAGTTTTCAAGAATTATTTGTGGAAGTTGTTTGATAAGATTCTTTTGGGGTGACAAAAAAGCAAGTAATTTTCAAACTCTTCCAAACATACAGCAAGAATTAATTCACCCCACTACTGTTTTTGCTAAAAACCATAGTGTTCAAAAGAATGTAGCCTATTTAAAACTTGGTTGAAATTTCTGTAACTTAACCAGGCTTGGGAATCTGCTTCCCAGCTCTCAAATGAAATCTTGCACCAGGGAAGTATTGCTGTGTCTCCTTGGGTTTACTTATTAAGTTCCACCTTGTGTTCAAGATCTGTCTGCAACAAGAGCAGACCTTTGAAAACATACTTGTCTTTTCAAGAAATTTAGCTAAAATGTTTCTTGACTTTGCTTTCCTATCATCATGCTCTGCAGCGTGACCTTGACTCCTGCATCGTGGAGTCTGTCCCAAACAAGCCCTGTGTTATAGTGCTGCAGTTTGAGCAGTCAAATTTCCAGCCTTCATCTCTGCCAAAAGAGTGTATGCCACCTCATTCTGCTTGTGATGATTTTAAAGTATCATCCACGTTCACCTTATCTCTGCAAAACAGGGAAGTGGAAAGAGGGAACAAAATTCTAAGTGTTGATGAAGTCCCTGTTTAATTAGACTATACAATCTGTTAAGTGCAGCAAAAATGGTAGGTTTTGTAAACCGAATAAATATCGTGAGGCTCCACAAAATCCTTTTAATTTTAACAGGAATACTAACGTTCAGTTAGTTCTCTCCAGAAATTTTTATTGCTTATACAGCTGCCCAGCAAAAACTCACAGGAAAAAGAAAATAAGCCATTTTGATTTCGATCCAGGGAAATTAATTGCGGATTATGTTTTAGTACCCAATTTTGTTGAAAATGCAGCTTTTAGCCTATCATGAAAGAGTTTATAGTGATCACCTCCACATGTGAACTGAAACAGATTTAATTTTCTTGCTAAATCCAAGCACAAAGCTTTCACTTACAAAAAACAAAACAAAACAAAAGAAAAAAAAAAACACTACTTTATTCCTTTGATTTGAGAATCTGTCGTCCGGCAATCTACACACACACACACACACACACACTGCCCATCTTCCTGCTAGTAGAAAAACAGAACTGAGTAGGTGGGAGAAAAATTCGAAGAGTTGAACAAAACAAAATAGAAGCCGGATGAAGATTTTTTTTTTTTTTTTAATCGTTGTTTTGCACTCCAGAAATGGCGTCTGTTTTCTTCCAATACATTTGTGCGTCCTGCAGTCCTGGTGGTTGGTGGTGGCAGAGATTTGGTGAACTTCAGTATAATTGCTGCTGCTGTGCTGAGCTTCCAGCCTGGCAGTGCTGCTGGTGGTGCTGAGGGCAAACTCGGAACTCTGGGACAAAATGAGAGGGGATGCAAAGACCCAGGAGTAAAGCAAACAGGAAATGTAAAATGCTGTCTCTGTGCAGAAAACAAGCCGTATGCCTGAGTTTCTCCTGCGCTGTGCCCAAATCCGGGAAGGGAAAAGCAGGGTGGACCTTTGCCTAATTGACTCAGAAATGTACTGAAAGGAAATCAAACCATAAGCCTTAGTAGAAAAAACTGCAATCGTGCAGTTCTCTGTTCTGCAGAGATGCTGAGGAACAGGAGAGGTGAAATGCTGCACTTAGGAGGTGCAGCTTGGCAAGTGTCTCTACCACTGTTCTGAACAAGACTGGAGTTTCTGGAGCCATTTAGGCTGTTTGATAGAGGAGCCATGCCCGACCAAAGCTGAACGCAGATTGTTCTAAAGGATTTACAGCCTTGCCGTTACACACAGCACTTTGAACAGTCCTTCAGTCCAGCTCATTTTGTCCTTGACAAATAACACATTATTTTAGGAGCACTTAGATCTCAAACTTGGAATTTTTCAACAATTAAAAAAAAAAGTAAGAGAAAGGAGGAGGTGCTGTTTCTAGCAGGCAACCCACAGGCCACAGCTGGCTCTGTGGTCTTCTGTTTGGCTCACAGCCAGCCCCAAAGGGATTGCAAATCCAACTCCTCCATCAGCTTCCCACTCACATCTGAGAAACTAAACGCATTGTCTCGGGATAAGGATTTTTCTCTTTAGCTTTTCTGCACACTGATTGTGTGGGAGATGTTTTTTAAACTTAGGCATAATCAGTTCCTCTTTTCTGAGCTTCCTGTCTAGCAGTGATGGTCTGCTCTTTTCGACGCGTGTGGGCGACCTCTCTTTCTCCCCCCAGCCCAGCACATGTGCATGCACATATGGGCGTACCTGTAAGCGTTGCTGAAATGCAGCTGGAAAAGGTTTTCTGTTCTTTGCAAACAAAAGAAAGGGGTGATCAGAAAGCATTTCAACCAAGTCGAACTGAGTTTGTTCAGTATAAATAGACCCAGTCTGTGTTTGCATAATGCTTGGTCAATTGCCTGTACAATGAAGGCGTTACACAAATAATTGCAGACAGACTGAATTTAGGTAGGAGCAGATGACAGCTCTCTAGCTCAGATGAAAATGAACGAGTAGTGGCAGTGAGAAAGACGGATGGTTTGTAAATAACACTTCTCAAAAAGGGTGTAGTTGCATTCATAGCTGAAGACTCCAAAGGGAAAAGGAAGCAGGCCCATGGTCATGTAGTAGACGTAACTTTGGCCTTTTGTGCTCGTGTGGAAGCGTAGATTTGGGTTTTAGCACCAGAAGGGATTTTTTTGTGAACTCTTGGTGATTAATTGCTATTCTCATGGTATGTATTCCCTCGCTATATATTATACTTTGGAATCATGCAATTACTATAATTGCATTTGAATTATTTACAGTAATTATGAATAATTGCACTAATGTAAAATCAAGTAGAAGATAAACACCCAGGGGCGAGATGTGAAATTGAGAGCCCAGGTACTGTTCTGAGAGTTGGTTTCAGCAGAAAAGTTCTGGGAGAAAGGGAAAGTCTGCTCCTTGTCATGACTCATGATGTGATATCTTAACTGCTTGTGGCTTGTCCTGTCACCATTGCCGAGATGTGGGGAAGCGCTTCTGTGTCCTGTCACATTGCTGGGTAACTGAAGCGTAGAGTAGCTCTGTGTGGTGCTGGGTGAGGAGGAGATAGTTTACGTCATTAGTGAAGCCAGGAAACTTTGGGTAGGTCTTGAGAGTTTCCATTAGAAAGAGAAGACATTTTCAAAAGGATGGCACGATTCATGTTGTGAACTTCCTTTATAATTTCAAGATGTAGAAGTTGAGTTATGTAGCCAGGTTCTTTTTGATTCTTAGTTGGATCTTTATTCTTCATATTTCACTGGCAGTCCTGTTCTTTTTGCCAGATTTCATCATAAAAGCTGAAAAAATGAATATGATGGGTACACTGTATATTGGCTCAATGCGTTTGGACTTGTGTATGCCATTCATCTGAAAGTAAATGTTTGGGGGTGTCAGAAGAATACTGCAGAAGTGCTTTGAAGACTGTCGTATTAAGGATGTACAGATGATTCCAGGCTTCCCTGTGCTGGCAGCGTACCATCAGGGAATGGTAGGCCTTGTCCTGAAAGAGATTTACTGCAGCCGTTCAAGACCTCCTGATGTAAATAGTACTGAAGTAGCGGGTTGTGCAAGTCCAGGAAGAACAGTCAAAATTCCTTAATGGTTGGTTTTGTGACTTTGTAATTCTATAACAGTGCTTACAGAATTGAGGGGCGGGTAGGGACAGAATTATTACAAAAGGAAGAGTTGGCCTGGAGTGACGGCTGGTTGCCCAAGTAATGATGATCCAATTTGTTCGCTGCTTCCTGCAGCCAAATTGCTTCTGTGCTGAGGTTTTGTACCTTGGTCGTTACATGGCCCTCTGCTCTTTGCTGCAAAGAGCAGCATGGGCATGTGGCTGGTGTGAAGTACGGATCTGGCAGTGTCCGGCATTGCTGCTCTTTTCGCTCTCCTTCTCCACATGCCCAACTTCAGCAGGCTTTGTACCCCTGGTCTTCTCTGCCTCTCTCTGAGGATGCTTCTGCAACACCTCACGTTGACGCTGTGATTCAGTCTGGGGAGACCTTGTTGGAATTAGGTTGAGAGGGATTTTTGTCTTGCAGAGGTGTTAATAGGCACTAAGACTGGTGAAAAGCAGAGGTGGGAATGGGGAAGGTAATGAAGGAAAGAAGGATGTCCAAGAGAATTTTAGAGTCTCAAGAACAAACACAAAGGCCATGTGGGTCGCTGTGGAAATAAGTTACATAAAGACCTGCAGGCACAGTCGGTCAGCAGTGGGGAAGCAGTGTGTCTCCTGCACTGCTTCCTGACGGGACAGCTCATCTCCTCGTCGTTACGCAATTAGCTGAGTGAGAGGCCAAGCTGCAGCAGTGAGTACTTTCCCGGTCACTGCTGATGAGACAGTGTTCCCGGCGTTCACTTTTCCTCATGAGGAAATGCCAGGTGGGTGGGTAACGCGGGGAACAGAAAGCACCTCTTGCATGCTGAGGCAGGGAGCCTGTGCTGCCCAACAGCAGTTTCTCAGCAACAAACAGTGGATTCGCTTGTGTCGGTGGGTGCTCTGAAACAAGGTAATGCTTCTACACGCAGGGCAGTAACGGACCTTCTGAGCTGGGGATGTTCTTCTGAGTTGTGACCAATAATGTACCAGGCAGTCCTGAATTTACAGTACTGGTAGTTTATTGGAGTGGCAGCCGTCTCTCTTTTCCTGCTTTGCTTGCCATGCTTTTTTCACTAAGGTCTTGTGTTTGCAAATACTTCTTGTATCAGAGTTGGCTCTTGTTTTTTTTTTGTTTGTTTGTTTTCCATTAAAAAAAAGTGAAAACATTGTATTAGGGAGATTGTTTTGTTATTTATTTTTTTGCCCAAGTATACCTTGTAACTGTCATTATTGCAGAGGATTCTTGGAGCTCCTTTTGATTTTCTGTTTTGGTGAGACTCTTAAGTAATGAAGCATTTTGCTTTTTATCCCTATCTCTAATGCCTGAGTTAGAATCCTGCTTAGGATGCCTGATCTTGATGTAGATGTGCGTGAATGTGAAGTATGTGTTTGCAGAAGGGCTATCATCACACCGTGCTGGATAGGCAGTAGGAACTTGACAGTGAAAAATTATTTTTCAAAAGGCTTTGCTGTGTCCTTGAATATTATATGTAATTCACTAGCCTTGTGAGGGACATGCAGTCTGAGAAAAGCATAAGAGAATGACATGACATGAGATTTACCTGACCACAAAGATAGGTATTCTAAATCAAGTTTAGGGTTGAAGCCATATTTATAAAAATACGAAGTGATGTGTCCAATTGTTTCAGAAGAGAAATTCATTCTCATTGGCAAACACTTTAGTTTTATTCTCTTGATTGTCTGGAATGTGTGGGAACCTTGGAATGGAGACATGTTTGGGCAATCAGAATCCTAACATTTCACCATCAAATATTTGGGGGGAGAGGTAAGATGCAGGGGGGAGCATTCTGGTTTTGTTTGGCTTTTGTTTTGCCTTTTTTTTAAGCACCTGGTTTTAGTTTATCACAGAAATAGAAACTGAAAAGAAACAGTCCCCCTTCAAGTAGAATGTCAGAGTACAAAGGTACAAAGCCACAAGCTTTTAAAGCATTTCTAAGTGCAAGTATCAGCACCCTTACAGCATTCTCTGAAACTTGATGCAAAAGAATAAAAGAAGTTCAGCTGAAGCCCGCTGAACAAGAGTGGCAATTGATCTCAGCTGATTTTCAAGGGAGGAGGGACTGCTAGCACTGGAACCATCTCACGGAACAGAAGATAGAGCACACGTATTTCCTCTGAGCCTGCGGATGTTTTCCTGTGTGAGGAGGGCTTCAAGACAGCTTCTTAGTCGAGGATGTACATGGCAATATCACGTTAAGGAAGGGGCTCGCTCTAAGAAAGGCACACCCATCATCACACTCTCACCAGCTGGGTGAGCAGGCATGGCTTAGGCATCCTGCACAGAACACGTTGCAGTGGGGTGTTCTCAGTGGTGGTACCAGGGTGAGGTTGAGATTGCCGTATGAATGCAGCGTGTATGCTGCAGATTGAAAAGATTGGATTTGATGATGATTTTTGCAATGTGTTTGATCACTTGTAGTTATGAGTAGGCTTCTGTATGTGTGGTATCTAAAATAGACTTTGGATTTTTATCACTTCGTTATTGCAGAAGTATTGAAAAACTCTAGTGTTTCCTAATAGGAAATAGCAGTTGGTCAGTCTTCGATACTGGTCGTTTTTCTGGGACTTTAATATTAAGATGCTTACTATTTTATTCTGGTCTCAGGAAGTCTTAAGAATACGAAGAGTAAACTGGGGGTTCATCTGTGAATATTAAGAAGTTTCATTGTGCTTAGTAATGTTTGTAAACCTGGGCAAGCACATTTAGAAAATCTTAGGCCTGAGACTGACATAAGCATCACAGCTTTTCAGTGACCATTATACGGTATTCTTTTGAGAGCACGTATTTCACCAAGAATATTACACCTCTGACAGTTTTTTTTATTGTGGAAGTTATTTCATGATAAGGGAGAGGGAGGAGAGGCAGCATTCACCAATATTGACCGATCCATTTATTAACAAAACATGAGGTGTACAGGCTTGTGCCACCACCTTGACCTTGAGAGCTTTGTCAGTTTTTTGTTCTAGAATATTCTGCATCTTGAGAGACTGTCATCATCAAAAACAGTCGTTGCAGGAAGATCGAAGATTTTTAAAATTCCTAACTGCGCAGTCATTCTTCCCTTGCTATCAATAGTACAGTAAGGCATCTGTAAATGTGTGGAACAAACCTGGACTTGTTGAGAGGTGATGAGAAACTGCAGGTTGTGCCTTTGTGTGTGAGGGGTGAAATGAATTGCTGATTTTGGATTGATGGTTAAACAGTGCTTCTGGTGGTAGTCCAAACTAGGTTACAAATACAGGGAGTGAGAAAACAAATTTGCACATGTAGCTAGTAATCATTTTTAATATTATTGTTTGATTATCCTAGGCTATCATTTTTTCTTGAGCTCTTCAGAAATAGGACAAATATGTTTGTCAGCTATGAGGTAGCTGAAGGTTTGTCTTTGACTGAGGTAGCAGCTGAGTCTTTTTTGCGTGACCAAATCAATGCCAAATGTGTGCTTGGTGTACACTCCCAAGTAACTTCTGTCGCACTCTTGTGTACTAAGTACAAATTACATGTATGAAATGTCTCCTTATTCCAGGAAAAACCTTGGTGGTTGATGCAGATGACGGACACAAGACTCATTTCTCTCAACAGACCATGCTTAACAAAGGGCTTAGCAAGTCTATGGGATTTCTGTCCATTAGAGGAACACAAGGCGAGGAAGATTTTTTCCAGGGCATTTCCTCAGATTACAACTCAGGACAGGAAGATGCTTTCTGTCCTCACAGATGTAAAACCAATGAGTTTGAAAAAAAAGGTCACCTCCATACAGATGCCGCTCCCAGGCGGAAGGTGTGGGCTTCCTCCACAGACTTGCTCTGCACAACTGACAAGGCCGCTGAGAGGGACCATGCTGGAGACTCTCACAGGCATGGTCATCAGTGCGAGACGTTTACAGTGCGGACTTCTACCACCAACAGAAACAAGGAAGCAAGGTACTCTGATGGCAGCATAGCTCTGGATGTCTTTGGACCTCAAAAACTGGACCAAACGCGCCATGTGCCAGAGACATCAACTTCCGCAGCGATATCGAGTGCCTTTGACAGGATAAGAGAGAGACAAAAGAAGTTGCAGCTCCTGCGGGAAGCCATGAATGTAGAAGGTTAGTGAAGCTTTTAGATATTCTGAATCATTCCAGTCATTAAACAGAGATTGTCTTTATGATAAATCTGAGTTCTTTAATAGCAACTCTAGAAACTGCTGAGCTCTTACTTTTGTCCTCTGTTTTCAGGTAAAATCAAAGCATTATTACATCTGTTGCCAACCAAGATGAAAGTGCTTGTCCAGAATATTTAGCCAGTGAAGATAGTTGCTCTTTTTAAGTCAGCCAGTGTCAAGTTCATCAAGTAAAATTAGGAAATATATAGGTAACAGCCAATTGTCAGGTAATTTTCCTTCAAGGAAAACCTTCATCTTGAGCTCTTAAGGATGGATTTATACCCTGAAGGAAAAGAAGTGTGTCATCTACAGATCTCTCAGTTTTTGCTGTGTATAATTCTGGATGATCCACTTAAGCCCCATAAATATGTAGTTTCTTTTGGGCTTAAGATCTTTACCTGAGTGAGGAGAATTGTCAGTAAATTCCCTCAGTTAATTTAGAGAACACGTTGGGGGAAAAAAATCTCGGGACTTATTGTGTGCACACTTATGGAACTGTCTTTATGTGGAGCCCTGTAATGGGGAACAGCGTGTTTTGTTTCTTTTGAACATGCACTGTGATTTTCAGGGGTTGTAGATTGAGGACAGCTGGTTTGAAACTGAGTGCCAAGTCAGATCCTGTTCATGATGGGCAAGAAGGTGTTGCTTGTTCATCAAAGGTATATGCTGGAAGAGCTGTACGTGCAGATCTAGCTGGGTGATGTATTCCATTGTGTAGAAAATTGATACGACTGAACTATCATGGTGGCCTGGCTATTGTGTGACAGAAGCGACAACTGCCAGAAATAACAACCTCTGCCTTGTTTTCCTGCACTGAGGTGTGAACACCCCTGTTGAGGAGAGCTGATAAAGCCTTTTATCAGGGTTGTAAAGCACTGTGTGCTATCTGAGGAGGAGGCTGTATTGCAGGCAGCATGGGGAAACATGTTCTTCCTCTCCTAAGCACATGAGCCTTGAGCTCCAGAAAGAAGGAGCCTTACTGAAACAGCATCAGCAGTTCAACAAGCTGCTGTGATTATCTACCAGCTGCAAGCGAAGGGTTTCTGTGCTGTGGCATTAACATCTTCCAATGAGGGTAACATTATCAAGTGAAAAAATGAATGTAGATGGAAATAGTACAGTGGAGATAACCATTGTTTGTTCAGAATAGAAGTTGACCACCTGTAATTACCTACTGAGATGTCTGATGGGGTAGCGGGGACATTGCTTTATGTTTGGTTGAAGACTGTGAAACTGAAGGGGGCCATATCAAGTGCATGAGTCAACTCGAACCTTTGGAGATAGGCACCTCGTGGAGTGTCAGCAGCCACTCCCTGCATTGGGAAAGACCAAGAGCTTCCTTGCTGAGGAGTTCAGCTTCGTGCGGGGTTGTGTTGCATAACAGCAAAACCAAAAGCTCGGCCAAGCCCGTTGATGAGCAAGGGTTTATCGTTCTCAGTCAAACAGGCTGGGAGGCGACAGAAAAGGTAACGCACCTGGGCCTCGCAAACTGAGATGGTTCAGCTGTGTGAAACTGCTTGCTTAGTGTAGAGAATGGGTGGCAGTGCAGCCAAAGCAAACCAGGAGCCAGGGCTTTACGCTTGGAGGAACTGAGTGAGGGCAGATCGAAGCCGTAGCTCATGACTCACTGCCCATCCTTCTGAATTCAGTCATCACTTGATAGAAGAAGTCTCGATACTCTCAGTACATAGCTGGGTTGCAGTGTCCTTGTCTTCGGAGTTACTACTTTCAGTAGAGGAAGGAGGTACGTTTCACTCTTGCATTGGAGTCAGCATTGTGTACTGTGCACTTTTTACTGCAGGTTTGCCATGTATTTTTCAGTTAACTTCTTAAAAGTTTCAGGCCAAAAATGAACTGTGAATGTCAATTTTTAACAAGAGTCAGTGCAAAGAGGTATTTGAGTAAGATGAAAGGGGAATGGTTTTTCACAGAAGAGTTGGTTGCTGTTGGGTTGGAGGTGGCTTGAGAAGTCTGAGTGAAAGGACTCCATTTCTCCTTGAGGGCAGGGTCACAAACCCCCTGAGATGTGAAGTCTCTTCAGGCTGCTTTAGCTTCCTTTCTTTGTTCCATACATTTTGCTATTCCTTACCGCACATCTTGTTTGCAATAGATGAGTGCCTTGAGACCTTTCCTAAAGAGAGTCTATTGCTAGCTTCATCTGTCTGAGCAGCAAAACCACAGCATGTAAGTTATTTCTCTGTGCATTACTCTTGTGTGTACTTCTCAGGCAAGTAGTGGGTAGACAGATTATTTCCAAGTTGCAGGTACTACCAAGTGCGTGTGGATCTGCTCTTCTGACACAGAGCCAGCCTAGCTGAGAGCTGTGGTAACAATTGTCAGCGCGGGGCTAGCGGTGGTGGCTTTCTCGGGCAGCACGTGGTGGTGCCGAGCTGTCTGCCTGCAGCTGGTGGGCAGCGATGAGAAGCGCCATGCGTGAGGTGTCTGGGGAACATGACAGCAACCGTCCATCTTCTCCTTACGGGTTCTGTTAGGCCTCTGGGGCTGACACAGCGCGACTGCCGAGGGGCAGCACTGAGAGAAAGCAAGGGAGAGAAAGCAGCAGGTACGTGGGAAGCTGCCCGGTGGGGAACGAAGGGTCTGCTCAGCTTGGAGGGGCGAGGAGAGCCTGGAGTCATGGGAGCAAGGTCAGTGGTTGGGCTTAGTGGAGGGCCGGGCATCTGCCTGCTCACTGGTATGTCTGGAAATATTTTCAGTTCGCCTGAGTCCTGCTCGAGGTTACCTCTTAACAGTAGGTAAGCCTCTGCCTTCAGCTCTTTGTTTTCTCAGTTGTGAAAAGGCATCGGACTCTGCACAGGCAGAGCTTTGTCAGATATAACTTCCCTCTTCAAACTACAAAGGAATTTAAGTGACACGTGGCTTAGTTCTTCCCTAGCTCATTTTGGGTTCAGCTGGCAAGCTTTTTTGTTGTTCATAAAACCTTAAGGAGCTGACTGTCTTGGAAAAAGAAAATGTTCCCATGCGTAGGCTCTGGTACGCCAAGCTTTCACTCAGAACAGATTTTTACAACCCAAATTATAAACTCATGAAAAGCCGAGTTTATAGTGGGAAGAATGACAGAGGTTTAATTACAGCTGTTCTGTAATGAGGTAGTTTGTAGCGAGCTACTAACCATCCACACTGCACTATAATCTGCAGTTGGAACGTCTTGGATGCAGCCTCCCAAACCCTCCAGAGGCAGCGTCTTCCAAGTGTCTTGCTCACAAACTTGCTGTGTTGTACATTGCTCCTCTGTGATGCTTGAGGGCTGAGGTGATTGTCGTAGACCAAGTTTGGGTGTTTGTCAGTGACCAGGTTCTTGGCCACATGTTGAGGGGGAGAGAAGACGGCTGCTATTTCAGCTCAGGTGTACGTCAGCCAATTCTGAACGCTCAGATCAGACTCCAAAAATGTGTTTTCATCTTGTCAAGTGATGGAAGAGAGAGTTCTGTATCTCTGCTGCTGTTGTTGATTCTTGTTTTTGTCATGTAGTTTGTCAGCTTTGGTGTTAAACCCAAGCAGCTCTTCTGTACCGAGTGAGCTGATGTTCTGCAAGTTGGCAATGGCTGCTTGGCGCCCCCAGCCAGGATCCCCTGTCAGAGCCAACAACCTTCTGCCTTTGGCATCTTGCAAGCCTGGATTGCTGCTCAAGAGCATGAGAGCTTTGTGCCTTCTCCCTTACTCCCAGCTTTCTTTGCCATCTCACCCACAGAACTGATGGTATCTTCTGAGAGCTGCAAAGCATAAACAGAGTTCAGTTTTCGCGTTGGGCCTGCCTTCAGCTGGCGCGATAGGCGGGCACATGGCTCTGCGATAGACTACTGACAGTTTCCCCCATTCGTTGGCTCAGGTGCCTTTTCCCCCTTGTTTTGTACATCTCCATAATTATAAGGGAAGT